>NC_137674.1:41479930-41499930 GCF_963989245.1 Nansenia antarctica
ACTGTGATGTGATACGTTTCAGAAAGTGTGGCTGTGTTTCCTTTGATTTAAACCTTCTTTGTGAGATCATGTGATATCACCATATAAAATAGATTCATATTTATATTAGATCTATATTTTGAATTTATATTTATATTTAAATGTATTGTCATTGCAGAGTACACGTACCAGCCAACGAAATGCAGTTTAGCATCTAACCAGAAGTGCAAATAGTGATATAAAACATGATATAAAAAAAACATGATAGAGATAGTCCTGAATAGTCTGGCAAGTACAGTACCCATCAAATGTACAATGTACAAAAATATGAAATGTGCAAAGGTAGTATTTGTAAACAGCAGTAGTGTAATAGCTAATTGAGTGTTCACATTGACCAGGGATGTGTGCAACTAGCAGTAGTGTAAAAGCTAGATTGGATTGACTACAGGGGTCTGGGGTGCGGGAACTGAGAGTCATTATATGATGTGATGGGGGATACTGAGAGTCATTATATGATGTAACACTGGTATTCATGTATTACAGTACATGAACATTATGTGTAGAATGTAATGCAATCAAACCAAATACTGCTGAGAAATTATTGAATTAATTGTATGTATTCAGTATTCTGATGTATGTATCAGAAACTGCAAACTATAAAAGTTATGCTGAAAAAGAAAAATCCCTGCAGAGTCTGTCCTGCAAAAAATATGACCTCTATGGACCACCATAGATCACAAAAGAACATCACCTCTCATATCTCAAAATGATGTCTACTGATGCTGTTCTGATGTTCTGAAAGCTATTACAACTCCGGTCACTTGAACCCTTATCCCATTTTACATTAGCAGTAATAGGCCCACGGATGGAAAATAGCCTCATATTATCTAAGGAAATTAACCCTGCTTGCTGGGAGAGCATATTGACCCTGAGTCCATCTTTGGTTCCGAATCAAGTGCAAATTGGCTCTTTTTTGGTGGGGGGGAAATGGTGAGAAAAATGAATTAATCATAGTCTTCAGCCATCATATAACACAAGATGGGGTGAATCACCATATCATCTGTCTGAATGGAGCTGTATAAGTAGATCGACTAAATATAGATGTTTCCATTTGGACGAGGACACATTTTCACAGTTACTGATGACCTGTCGGCAGAATTGTACGTATATATCAGGCTTATGAACATAGAACGCAACACGTTGTGTCATTTAGTTTCATGTGTGCGTTAAATGAAACTAAATCAGCATGATTTAGGTCATTTCATCAAAATGAATTGACTGCACTTGACTGTGGCTTTTGTCTAACAGAGTTTAGTCTATCTTCAGCCCAGATAGTGAATATTGGAGGGGCTCTCTAGGGACAGAACACACAGATTAGACTATAACTGAATGCAGTAGTGTTATGTAGGATCCTCTGGCCTTGCCTGTTTTAGAACAAAGAGGGGACTTGTTGAGTCAAACAGAACACTCTAATCTTTATAATCATCTCCTCAATTAACAGCAAGGTTGAAACAAAGAGAAGTTGGCCTTTTCCTTTCCAAAAACCCAGAGGTTAAACACTTATGAACATATATTCCTATCACACCTGTTGGTCTCCAGAGGGTGGTCTGGAGGGTGGTGGGAACCAGTTGGGTCGGTCTGTGTGTGTGTGTGTGTGTGTGTGTGTGTGTGTGAGTGTGTGTATGTGTGTGTGCGAGTGTGCGTGTGTGTGTGTGTGTGTGTGCGTGTGTGTGTATGTACACATACATTGATCCTTGTGTGTATCGTGCTTGTATGACAGTGCATGTGTATGAGTGTATCCATGCATGTGTTCATGTGTTCATGTGTGTGTGTGTGTGTGTGTGAATTCTCTCTTCTGGACGCTGCCTGGTGCCCCTCTTCCTGTCCTGCCGAGTGCCCCCTCGTGTGGGTCTAATTACCCTCTTAAATTTGGCTCTGCAGCCACAGGCGGTCTATGGGGATTAGCTAGAGAAGGGGGGACAAATTGGAGAGGAGATTGCTGTTGGGGAAAGGGACCCTTCCCTTTACGTGATGCCTGCATCAAGACAGGTTGACCTCACCACACATACACACATACACACACACACACACACACACACACACACACACACACTCACGGTCACATACCTGTACAAATGACCTGAATCACACACATAGGAATATTAAATATGTATCTACAATAATCATTCATCACTATTTTGTGTTGTGCTAGTCTCATCCATCCTCTGGTCAGTGTATAAGGTGGATATCCTCTTTCTGTAAATGGAAGGAGGTGCATTGAACTTCGACACTCCCCAGTAATAGAGACAGACTATATTTCTACTCCACAGAGGATTTATTCTTTTTTATTATATTCAAGCAGGTAATTTATTTGCAAGGGTGACCTGGCTTGTCTAATATACATTCAACAATGATTTGACAAGTTCTACATTCATCAAAACCTTTGAATTTTAATTACACACACTCAGGTGGCAAACTTTTATGAAACTAATATTGAGAAGAAAAGTGAACCTGCAAGATGAGGTTGGAACAGCAGATGAATACACTGCTGATTAAAACACAATGTTTTACCTTGGGTGCAAATGAAAACAACGCTGACTGGCTATCAGTTAATAACTTATATTTTGTCGTTTTGGTTGGATACAGACAATATAATTTTCATAATGGAGTTCTTTAACTTTTAATTGGATGTGTTATTTTTTTCGTTATAAAGTTAATGGTACACCAACAATATTACAAATGTATGAAGGGGCAATTAAAAATGTTTGCATTGAATAATGAATGATCAAAGCCTCTAAAATCATTTATTCCCGAATGTTACAAAGCACCTGACAATGTCTTCATGTAATGGTCATATTTCATGTTTGTTTTCTGGACTATACTGTGTAACCGCAAGTATACAATATTACAGTAACTTAAATCACTTAATCTATATCCTTCTCTGTTCATCATTTGAGACTTTGGTAACAATTACAATAGTGAGACAGATGTAATCTGCTTTTCACAAACCCAATACCCATGAAAACCATTACATCACATTAACCATTACACTGCCCGTCTGTTATGGGTTGTACCAACATTGGTTCACATGGGTTAGTATCCTCTGTTTTAATTACGTTAAGAGAGGAGGGGAAAAAATCACATTAGACTGAATCTAATTAACAGCATGTATATTAGTAGCAGGCCACCATCAAAATTGTATCTAAATTAATCAGGTTTTGATTTAAGATATTAAATTCAAATTAATCATTAGAAAATGGAAATGATCCTTGACGCCGCTCCAGCTGTGAGCGGCCCTCGCCACGGCGTCGTCTCTCGGCTTGGTGCATACCACTTTAAGGGATGTCTTGCTAGGAGGGTAGGATGGGGGAGGGCGACCAGTTAGCGCTGTGCCCATGTTCTTTCAATTACGCTTATTTAATGACAGATGTATGAAATATATTTGGCAATTAGGGGGAATTGGAGGCCAGTGTGCCCTAATGGTTGAAAAATGAATGTTAGAATACATAAATGTCCCTGCGTTGTCTTTCACTTGACATGATGAGGCGTTGATTTCTTGTCATTGTTTTCGAGCCCTGGTGCAGCACTGCAGTGATATTCAGTGATGAATGCACAATGCAAGGTGCCGTGCACATACGTGAGTGGTGAGCATGCGGTGCAAAGCGATGGCATTAGCATTGTGTATGAAACATCGCCCTTTTCTTGTGTGTGTTTGGTCCCTGTATTCAGAGCACTAGCCCATTCACATCAACTACAGTTTTAGCTGAAATGAATCCATTTCTCAAATGCATGTATGAGATGCAAGGTGACGAGATACAAGGTTTCACGTCGAGTGTTCTTTTTTTAATGATGCGGTGAGGGGAGAGATCGACGCTCCATCTCAATTGATACTGGTGCACTGTAAAAAACAACAACTACGCTTTATTCAGTAGAGTAGTCTTCTGAATTGTTCAGACAGGAACATTTAAATTACTATGAGTGAACGTAAAAATGTACATCAGAGGAATGGAATGGACCCCAATAAGTTCTAAACATACAATTGTGAATAAACTGAAATTGCA
Organism: Nansenia antarctica; assembly: GCF_963989245.1. NCBI lineage: Eukaryota > Metazoa > Chordata > Actinopteri > Argentiniformes > Microstomatidae > Nansenia > Nansenia antarctica. The sequence continues at coordinate 41,483,971 of NC_137674.1, forward strand.
ATTCGTTGTTGGCACATCTGGTTCGTTGGTGTAACAGCAGCGCATGCGCACAAGGCAGCTCAGACCTCAACGCATTTTTTGGATTGGCCGCTTGGCCACAACTGATTTGCATATTAGCGGCCCCAAAGGATTCTGGGCCCAATTTATGTGAGTTTTGTGGATCACACCCTGAATGTGTTGTACAGGGGAAAGTATGGGGTAGTTCCAAGTTCGCGTTGATTCATGAAAGCAATTGCGCGTCATCTCCCTGTCATCAGAATGATCACGCCCCTTTTTGGGTGATAGAAGCGTAGAAGTTTGACTGGCGGTCAATGGGAATTTCTGGTCTTCGCTACTTTAATCCGATAAGAAAACAATAGTGCTTTTTAGATATTAGGAGCCCAAATCCGATGGCCAGTTAGGCAAACTATTATATAGTGTCGTTGCCGATCAATGATCGACGTCGTTATATAGAGAAAATGAATGAAATAGGGGTTGATTCATCAGATCAGTCATACGTCATCTCCCTGTCATCAGGGAGTTGTAGTTCTTCATTTGATTTGCCGACAACAAACTCAAAATTAGTGCATAAGGTTGCCTTGCATTTTTAAATATTCTCAACTATTCATTTTTTAGAGTGTGATGGAATGCACACCTTTTGTCAAAAACATTCTTCATCAATAATATGTATTCTCTTTGATTGATCCAGTGTGACAACGTCACTTAACACATGTCCCCTGATAAGCCACACTTATTGTTCACATTTGAGCGAGGGATCTCACTTACAGTACATACTCTAGAAAGGTCAATAACTCCCCACTAATTGGAACAAAAAACATTGCATTTGATCTCATACCTCAATATTTGACTGAATTCCAGCCACATTGTGGCAGAATATTTTACTGGTGATTTCAACAACACTTTGCCTCATGAAGTCTTTGTTAATCCCCTGCATTGTTTGCATCTAACACCCTGGCTTACAGTAGCCAACCATCAAACAAACACACACAATGCTTGTATGGCTCTGGTAGAGGGAGAAAGAAAGGAGGGAAGGATGGATGGACGGATGGGTAAATAAGTGTGGTGTACATCCTCTTGCTTTAACTGGCTCCCCAGTCCCTTTGTGATAATTAGATGGCTCCCGAGGGGCAGGTGAGTTAGCAGAAGCAAAAGCTTTCTAATGAGCTAGGCTCTTGCCCTCCCCCCCTCCCCCATCCCTCTCACTTCCCCTAGTCCCTCCTGTATCAGCCCCCCCCCCCCCCCCCCCCCCCCAACTCCCCCCAATGTCCCACCGAGGACCCAGTGGCTGTGTGGGGGTCCCAGGAGGGGGGCCACACCGCACCTGTTCTCTTCTCCCTTGTAATCAGCACATAGCTGTACTCCCTGTCCAGGCGTGGATTGAGGTGGGATTCCTCCCCACTGGGATCCCTGCATTGTCTGTTCTCTTTATCCTCGCGCATATCCCTCTCTTCTTCCTCTCTGCTTTTTTTTCCTTCCAATTTTTCCTTCATCCTTTCCTACTGTACCCCTCCTACTGAGCACAAGCACTGGCAGATAGTATATGGGGAATCATTCAATGGGTTTGCATGAAAATGTCTCACCTTTTGACTTATAACAGTGTATTATTATTGTTGAATCCTTTGCCCTTTTTATTCATGTATGTATTAAAACAATGGGTTTCATCAGAGGCTTTTGAACTGAAGCAGAATAATCCACCAAGCTGTAGTTAGTCAGTGTTGAATGACTTAATGAAATAATGATGCCATGCTGCATAAGTGTCTGTTGAGATCTCACAAAGGGACACCTGGTCACACCATCCAACCAACCAACCCCCCTCTCTTTCGCTTTAAGACACCATTTCCCAGGGAGGCACTTTCCTCTCATTAATTAGGGTACATTTTGTTTACATAACAAACTTCGGGGTCGCCGGCGACAAACGGCATCTTGGGACGCAGGAGGACAAAGAGGTGTTAGGTACGGGCCAGATGGGGTCTGTGTGTGTGGGGACCAGTGTCAGACAGACGACCTAAGCGCCCATGAATTCCCAGTGCTCCCGTTTGACAAAGGTTCCTACCTGCTGCCTCACGCCAGATATTCCCAAACGTCTCCGGAGGAGGAGACTTCTCGCGGGGTAAGGGACGCGACGCACGGACGGCATTGTGTAGGGAGTTAGGGAATGGTCTGAGGGAGTAGAGTGGAGGTGGGGGGGGACTCTGTTGCCAGGCAGGTATGGCCCTTGGGGAAGGTAGGTAGGTCTTCAGGAGTGACAAGGTAAGCTAGGAACCTCTATTACTCTGTTCTGATAACAAACAAACAAAGGTACAAGCGGACGTACTGTAGGTCTCTTTTGGTTCGTCGAGTCACTTAATGGCCTATGTGACCCCCACATGTCCTCTAACAATGAACTGACATCCGTAGACTCCCCTGAGCCAAGACAACAAACCACTAGCGTAAGAACTGTAGAACAGGAGAACCGTGGTGGTGTACACCTGTTACCTTGACATAAGCTTATTTTATCTTGGGGTGCATTCGTAAATACACTCTGGAAATCTGCTCTGAGCGCTCAGAGCGCTCTGGTTTCAACTGAAATCAGTTCATTTCCGAACAGTCAGAGAGCACCCCAGGTGCTCTCAGAGCGCATTTACGAACGCACCCTTAGCTTTACATCTTTGTCAGAGATGTAGGAGTACTAATAGGTGGGGTCCTCTCTGGATCCCGGTTGAGATGATTGGCACTGTGTCAACACTGTGTTAACACTGATGCTAATAACGCGGCTAATAACGCGGCTAACAGCTGAAACAGGCTAGTTTATAAATGCTACTTAAAGGTGCAATATGTAAGATTCAAGCTTTCTAAAAGCGATCTAATGGTTGTAATGATTATGTTTAATCAGTAGCAATCAGTGAATAGGATTACTTGAAAGCTATGTATTGTATATAGAAACATAGACATGGTCATTGTTCATGTTTAAACTTTAGATTGTTTCTTCCTGTATGGTTTTGCTCGATCATTGCTTGAATGTGATCATCATTCTCCTCAGTTTCTACAATGTAGTCAAGACCTCTGTACAGTCTGCTGGCGAGGGGTATTATGAAGACACCATGGAGGGGAGGCGTACAAATTCAAATTGTTAAAGAAAATGGAACAGAAGATAAATGGGTATTAATTACCATGTGCCTAGTAAATGGGCTTGGTGCCTTCTGCCTAGCTATTAAAACCCTTTCTATGAGGAATTGCTAATTTAAGGATGAGCATGGGCAAAACAAAATGGGCAAAAATTTAAACGGCCTTCAATGTGCGAGTATCAATTTGCTGTTCTCTTCATATGCTAAACTGACACTCTAAGGCTCTGTCTATGGAAAGGTATTAACAGTTTACGTGAGGTCCATTTTAACTCAATTACAGAGATAATTCCTGGATATGTTTTTTGATAGATATTGTGACTGAACTGACCTCAAGTCTGTTTTCTTTATACATCTCTCTCTCTATGTGTGTATATATATATATATATATATATATATATATATATATATATATATATATATATATATATATATATATATATATATATATACTTGAGTATGGAAAGCTGCAGAACAATGAGGTTAGTCACAATACCCATATCATGTTATAGAGTAGGCCTCTGTGGATACTGTGGAGTGAACTGTCCTCCTCCGCTCACAGTGGCATGGGGGTGTCGAGGTGGTCCACAAGCGTCAAATGTGATAAAAGGGCAAGCACTTGCCAGCCAGACGTCCATCAAGGCCTGCACCCCAGTGGGCCAGCGTGGGGCCGTAATCCCTGGAAGTGCCCCTGTGGCGTTCCTGCCCTCCTTCCCTCCCTCCCTCTGTTGTTTTCCTGCCCTCCTCCCTCAGTGGGGGGTGTTTGGACCACGCCGCGTGACCCGGCAGCCTGGGGAGGGCCCAGGGAGGGGCTCCAGGGGCCACAGGTGAGGCCTGGGCTCAATCCACCCCCCCCCCCCCTCAAACCTCCTCCTCCCTCTCCACCCTCCCCTGGGTGCCATCTTGCCCCCTCCCCTCCCTCCCTATCCCTCCCCATGCCCAGCAGGCCAATCAAGCCCTATCTGCGTGCGGTGAGACCTAGGAGCCAGGGGGAGGGAGGTAGGGAGGTAGGTAGTAATGGGAGGGAGGGCTTGGGCCCCCATGTGGACCTCCTGTCCCTCTGAAACCTCTCAGGATCTGTGTCACCATCGCCACCGTGTTTAATTACCTCTCTTGTTCTTCATTAATTCATAGGGCTTCCTAATGCCCCGCAGGCCGGAGAGCCAGGGTGCAAAGGGATGAAGACAAAGAGAGAGAGAAAAAAAACACCACTCCAATCAACAACAACAGCCATAACAACAACAACAACAACCAGAAAAACAACTTCAACAGCTGCTGCAGTGGAGGCGGCTCGCTACCTAGTGACCAGGATCTCCCCATAGAGTTGAATTCAGCGGCCATATTGCCGGCAGAAGGCTCCAAGGCTCCCGGGTCAATATTCAGACCCAGGCAGGCTTCACCGTCCCTGAGAACTGCATGCCAAACGAGTCCCCCCGGTCCAGCTGTGTGGCCGGAACACACCTCAGGGCCTCCAGAGTAAACAGGGTCTATTGATTTGAGCCACAGAGGGATGGCCCCAGACCAAAGTGGCCATAATGCGATAAGAGATTAGTTGCTCAGATGTTAAATGACAGGAGACTGGGATATTAAAGCTACAGGTGTACAGGCTGGGTATGTCTGTTGTTGATAAAGCTGGGTTTTGTTTGACTATTCTAACTGCATGGTTGTCAACTAACAGAGTGAGAGTTTTGCTTGTCAGAGAATCAACAATTGCTCTATATTCAAAGTGACAGATTTCATGTCGACAATTCTTACACATCGAGTTATGCTCAAAGTTAGGTCAGACAGGAAGAACAGGATGACGCATGTATGTCTGTGAATGTATGTGTCTTACAGGGTCTGAAAAATCAAAACTCTGTACTGTAAACTGTATACCTAGCCTAGGCCTTGTTTCTGCTGTAGCAGTGTGACTTTGTGGAGGTTACTGCTCGGTAGTGGCAGCAGGTGTGGCCCAGTGCTCTTTGGGCTGCTTTGTTCCCCATCTGATCTCCAAAATGGCTGAACAGAGCCCAGCGGCGCGCTCTGACACCCAGGTCCCAGAGAGCAGAAAGTTAATACTGTGACAGATGTGTCGCCTCCGTGCTGCCTCCCGGCCATGCCGCAATGCTCCCCTCCTCTCTCCCTCTCCACACCTCCCTATCTCTCTCGCTCTCTCTCTTTCTCTCTCTCACCCCCCCGCCTCTCTCTTAGCCCCTCTCTTTCTCTCTTTCGGCCGTCCATCAATCGCGTTCCAGTTCCTTTTTCTACCAGTGTGTCTCTCCTTCTCCTTTTTCTCCTCTTTCTCTCTTGCTCTTTCTCTTTCTCTCTGTCTCTCTCCATCTCTTTCTCTCTTCCATCCCAGCGGCTCCGCAGGACACTGATGTGCGATGAGCCCTTGGTCCCAGGAGTTCAGCTGCGGTGAGCTGCGTAACCGTGAACATATATTCCCCCCCCCCCCCCCCCTCCAAACCCCCCCCTTTCCCACCTCCCCCTCTCTCTCCTGCTCTGCTATCGTCACATGATTTCCCTGAGATTGACAGCCTCCCCAAAGAGTGAGAGCTAGAACAGATGGAATATGAATGGTTCACTCGTGTATGAAAAAGGTGTCTGGGCGAAGGAGTGGTGTAGGGGGACCTTCAATTGCAAGTTAAGTATGGCTGAACCCCCCTTTGTTTCTACCTCCTAGCTTTCGTTTCAACAAAAAAAATGCCGGTGACTGAAAACCAGGGCTTAAAGATGGAAAATATGTCATATTATTGCCATTAAGAATAATTCTTCATTTATAATCATAATATCCAAGTCCTAGATACATTATATCCACCCCCCTATTTCTAGCTACTGCAATGTGTTCAATAAAATCAAATAATGTTATATTGTAGGCTAATATAGCCTAAGCACAAGTAAGATCTTACTTGCGTCTTTTCCACATAATATCTGAAAACCACCTACTATTCAACCACTAATAACATACACTATATCACCAAAGAAACCCTTCAAAGAAACAAATAATTACCATATTTCCAGGCCACAAGAACATTACCCAAATGAATATCATATGTAATGGATGTTTATCAATGTTTGCTATGCCTGTTATCACCACTGATACAGTCCCCTTGGCTCCCCTAAAACCAAAGTGGGCTGTTTTGGTGTTTTGGTGAGTGGATATGCATTGCCTTCCATAATTGATGATTTCTCTGACTTTAAACTGTCAAGTGTCAATAATCTGGAAATAAAAACTCTAACACTTGTTAAAATTATAAGCTTACTAATTATGTAAAGCGGAGACATTATTAGGCCATCATCAGTTGGAAAAAAAAGTCTTATAGACAGACATAAAATAATATGAGGTAGACATTCTCTAGACAAGGCATAATACATGCCTATCATGAGTTGGTAATATGTAATGTGTGTTTTAGTTTTTTTTTACTGGAAGTAACAATGCATTGTATCTACGGTAATAAACAGTGCTGTTGCAAAAGGGACAAGGACACGCTTTCTTCTGTAAAGAATCTTTCAAAAACAAATGGCCGGAGAAATAAACGACTAAGACACAGTGGAGAAGAGACGGCCTCCCCGTCAGCCGTCTGTCTGCCACACCGAGGCTGCTTTCTGAATTTGTGATCAAAAGTTGAAGCAGAGGACCACCACCAAATCACGAGCCTCCAACATCTGCTGTCATATCGGCCTGAATAATTTATTTGTTGATCCGACCGCGTGTGTGTGTGTGTGTTTCTCCCTTCTCTCCCGAAGCTCATCCATGTTTGTATTTCCTTAGAAAATAAAATGCTACAATCAACAACAACAAAAACAAAATGATCTGCTGGTTTGAAGGCGAAAAATATGCAGTTCTGCATGCACACACACACACACACACACACACATGCGCACACACACACACACACACACACACACTCACACACACACACACACACACACTCACACACACACACACACACTCACACACACACACACACACACACACACACACATGCACACACACACACACACACACACACACACACACACACATGCACACACACACACACACACACACACACACACACACACACACACACACACACACACACACACACACACACACACACACACACACACACACACCTATTCTAAAACAGTGGGTGACCATATTTCCATCCTAGCAAACTGGTGACTTCCTATGCCTCGTTCACTATTGCATTTTTTTTTGGCATATCTCATTAGAATGATTTAACGAAAATGAAAACTACATTACGATAATTTCTCTGAATACTCTCATTGCCTCTATCCTTCAGAGTTATAATTTTAGTCACATTTTCTAATGGGTACATGGCTGTTTAAATGCACTATTCATTTCAAACTGTATTTAGCACAGCACGCAACACCATTAGGGCAGAGTATTGGTGTACTTATGTATCCTGAGATGAGATCATAAAAGGAAATCGAGTTATCAAGTGCAAATATCTTCATTTTCCGACGCCATAAACACTTATTTTTATGTAATGTCATGCCAAATAATTTGTGTGGTGCAGCAAAGAACGGAAAATATTTTTTCAAACATGGCAGGAGGTCTATATTCAACATTTGCTGCATGTGACGATCAAAGTATTCAACTGTGTCCAAAGATCAAGTGAAAATGGAGATACCACGTGTGATATGCCATTGTTTACTTATACGCCATCAAATTTGCATTCATGCTCTTGCACTATTCTTATGTGAGTGACAAGAGCTCAAGAACAAACAAACACACACACACACACACACTACACACACACACACACACACACACACACACACACACACCACACACACACACACACACACACACACACACACACACACACCTCACACACACACACACACACACACACACACACACGTAAAACAGCTGATGTCACACGGGAAAGGGGCGGCCACAAAACCTTTGCTAATGAGCCCTCAGTTAAAGCCCATTGTCTCTGCTTGTTAGTAAGCCACTCCACCCTCAGAGCCACTGTGCATAATATCATTTGTGAAGCGTTAACAAACTTTCATTCGTCTCCTCTCCCTCCTCCCTCCCCAGGGGAACTGGATGGGGTGTCAACCACACTTTCTGATAACAGCATTTAATGTGATTGATAGGACTCTCTTCTCCTCTCGCCGTGCCCGATTTATCTTGAGTAGCCAGAGTTGGGTGGCAGAGTCTGTCTGGGGGGGTAAAGTGCTGAGGGTGGTGGTAGTGTGTGTGTATGTGTGTGTGTGGGGGGTGTCCCTTGGCATCTATTTGCTTTTAACCGCTAAGTCATTACGACCTAATACATGTAGATTGTGTTGGAAGGGAATGATGCGCGGTGAAATGAGGGAAAAATTAGTGAAGTGTTATGGAGGAAAGCAGATGTTCGTCTGGAGTTATATTAGCAGCAGAGATGATTAGTAGGGAGCCTTCGCTCGGTGATGGAAGGGTTTCAGCCTCGGAGAGATGGAAGTGGGGAGAAAGGTATTTCATTTGGTGTTCATTTGCATATTTTATGAGGAGACATCAACCGTGGCACTGGGCTTGAGTTTGACGGATGCAAGGAAGTGTGTAGGGGGGGATCGAGAGTTAGCAGAGGGCATGTGTCACGTTGCCTAGCTGTGTTACCATTTTGGGAGACATGCTGATCTCAAAGTGAATTTGTATGATATTTCACATCATGAAAAATATTATCTGTAGCCTCTCTCTCAGTGTTGACCAGCCCTCCTGTTCGAAACAAAGTTGAGGTTCAGATGTGAGTTCCAGCGCTACCCTACTCTCCTATGTGCTCAAATTCGCAGCAATGTCCTAAAAAGGCCTTCTGGAGATAGTAGTTAGATTATAGTTGGTAAACAAGAAAGTTCTGTCCAAAGATAGGCAGGAAGCCATACTCTTAATAGGTATTTGGAAAATGTTTTGGAAAATGTCCTTTATCTGCGATTCAAACCCAGGAGATTTGGAGTCACTGCTTACAAAGTGGCACAGTTTACATATGAAGCCTGATTATGTTATGGCTCCCCAAGCACAAAGATTCTCCCTCTCTCTCTCTCTCTCTCTGTCAATTACAAAAAACGTCTCCAGTGGTACAAAAAGAGGGAAACGTAAGCATCTCTAACAACTTCCTGTAATTGCAATTTATTGAGAGGGAAACCAAGGATAAAGATTTTGAAATTATAAGCTATTATGCACCAGAGAGAGTAAAGGGGGTGGTTGGGGTTGGCGCGGGGGGGGCGGGGGGGGGCGGGGGGACTTCATAAAATACAGCTGACAAGCATGGGCAAATTAGCCCAGGACCATTACAAAAATCACTTAATTGCAGCAATTCTGTCAGGTCAATTGACTCTAATTGAAAAAAATAAAATAACAAAAAAGCATATTATGCCGGGAGAAGCAAGCACAGAGAATGAGGTGAGCATTCAGGAAGCAGATGATGATTTGAGATCCGACCGATGAATAGTGCAGAGGAGCCCTCCCTCCCTCCCTCATCTCCTCTCCCTTTCCCCAACATGCAGTCTGTTTCACACACCCCTTTCTCCTGGATGATTACAGGAAAGTCTGGCATACGTCCATGATAAGGGTCAAATCTACAGGCCATGATACAAACTCTGCATTATGGGTATGTTGTAATAATAATAGTATACAATAATAATAATAATAATAATAATAATAATAATAATAATAATATATATTTAACTAATTATTATTATTATTATTATTTAACTAATTATTATTATTATTATTATTATTATTATTAGTAGTAGTAGTAGTAGATTTTGCTAATTTGTATTATGGCACCCTTCATTAAATACATTTGAAAGTTGAGGAATTAGGTATACACAGCTACAACTCATAGGCTGAGAGATGTGTGATCATACCATTCATGAATAAATGGATGTGGCTTTTTGGTGAACAGTAAGTATGCATACACTATACACTGTGTATACACACTCTGTGTGTGTGTGTGTGTGTGTGTGTGTGTGCGTGAGTGTGTGTGTGTATGTGTGTGTATATGTGTGTGTGCATGCGTGCGTGCACATGCGTGCGTGTGTGTTTGTGCGGGTGCCGGTGTGTGTATCTGTGTGTGTGCACGTGTGTATGTGTGTGTGGTTCAACTGGGCTGTAATCACCACGCTACAGTACCTACCGCAGGCAAGTGCAGAGGTACAGAGGCATGATTGAGAACATGGTCTCACTCTGACTCTTCTGGGCCGATACGCGGCACATAATGAATACGCATCTTCCGATCGCAGAGATAAAAAGTGATTAATAGCCTCGCTGATTATCGAATCAGCGCCCTCGCCGGAATAATCAGTTAATTGATCATTCCGGAGGCTCATCTAAGGCTTTGTGTGTGTGTGTGTGTGTGTGTGTGTATGTGTGTGTGTGTTTGTGTATGTGTGTGTATGCTGGCCTGTTGAGAGATCTGACGCCCCTGTTTGTTTACCCTTTCTGATGAGAAAAACACGGGCAATGGATGTCTCACTCTTTTGCCAAGAAAGTGAGTGTGTCGGCAAAGTGAGTGTACTGTAAGACAATTTCCTCTATGTGATAGAGGTACAGTGGGGTTCAGTCGCTTCAGGCTTGTTCGAACAATGGAAATGTAGAGGAAAGTCCATGTAGGCTACACTGCAGGGATAATATTAATATTAAAGAGATATTATACTGAGACACAGAGGAACGTTCATCTGACTGTAGGCTTCACATTCAGTCACATACTGTATATGATATTACCTTATTGAAGACAAACTCTATGTTTGTACTTACAAATGGCCATAAACTTAACTTTAACTTATTGCCTGTGAATAAAGAAACTGTTTTATTGAGTAGGCGCATATTGCTACCATTGGAGGCATTCAAACTATTTTTACTGGACACTCACTGTTGCTACTGTTGTTTCTCCTTGATTGTGACATACTTTACTGTATGTTATCTTGTTTCTCTATTGGTTTGGAGTTCAGGAGGATAACATTTATTTGAACGCGATGATATATGTGACAGCAGCTGGTGAAACCCGGAACAAGTTGCCAACCAATAAAAATGTTCCAACTTTTATTCTAAAAAATGTAAATAAATGTCAGCGTTGTTGAAAACAAGCTGTGTTAGTTGACTAGCGAGTGTGTCATTGACTTTCAACAACGCTGAAATGTATTTACTTTTTTCAGAATAAAAGTCTAAAGATTAAATAGGCTGCCGACTTGTTCCCGGTTTCACCAGCTGCTGTCACATAATATGTATATTATACACCTTCAAGCAACCAATAACTACATTTTCAACACTTGGAAAAAAATAACATCATAGCGCGCTTACACTAACGCCTCTTATACAGCATGACACTCGACAAATAAACAAACAGTGATAAAAGTAAAACCCGGGGGGTTATCGGCAGTGATTAAGATGATCAGATCCATGGTTCTGAGATCGTCACACAGAGCGTAGGGAGAATATGGAGGTGTGAGATCTCCATCTTATCTGTGTATCTGTATCTGATCTCGTACTTCCAACCTCCACCTCCCACCCCCACCCCCTCCCCCCCACTGTCTGTGTCTGCTGATGACATGCTAGAGCTGCTTCTATTGTGTGTGGAGGTGTATTCCCCGCTCTCTACATATGCTTGACTATTAAAGGGGGACGCCACCGAGAGGCCCATTGTACTCACGCTGGCACCTTTGGGAATCAAGTATGAACAAAGGATAGGGACAGAGACATACAGGAATACAGAGCAGGGGGAATAGAGAGAGACAGAGGGGGGGAGGCAGGGAGGGAGGGAGGGGGTAGGTGAGAGAGATATGGAGTGGAGGGGGGAGGGGGGAGGTGAGAGAGTGAGAGAGAGAGAGAGAGATAGCATGAGGGAGAGAAGGAGGGGTAAGGAAGTGAGATATGGGGGGAATGGGTAGGTGAGAGAGAGGGAGAGAGAGAGAGAGAAGAGAGAGAGAGAGAGAGAGAGAGAGAGAGAGAGAGAGAGAGAGAGAGAGAGAGAGCAGTGGGGGTCATTGTGCCATGGGAGAGAAAGGAGGCGGAAAGGATAGGGCATGGGAGTGAGAGGGGAGGAGGCAGGAGTGACATCTCTAGTTCAAAGTATACATCCCCCACTCTCTCTGTGATGCTAAGGGTCTCTGGTGCAGGTGACTATGAAAAGCCATTTGGGATGAAAACTATAGCAAGTTTTTTTGTGTGCTTGTCCTAGTTGATTACCATTATTAGTTAATGTAGGCTAGCCAAGTACTTGTGTGTGTGTGTGTGTGAGTGTGTCAGACAGACACACTTGTGTTTGTGTGTATAGGTATGACTATCTGTGTGTGTGTGTGTGTGTTTGTGTGAGTGTGCATGTGTGTGCACGTGTACGTGTACGTGTACGTGTACGTGTACGTGTGTGTATGTGCATGTCTCTGAGGGGGCGTGTAAGTGTGTATGAAATAAAGAATTGAGGGAATACGTGGGTCTTACACCAATCGTGAGCTGTGGGCACAGTGTCATCCATAAACTATTGGAGTGTCACCTCAGCGCTTCCCGGCGCTGTATGTTCCTTCTCTCAGCGCGGCCCTGAAAGAGGGCCATTAACATTTGAAGAGAGAGCAGAAAAAAAGCCCCTAATTGGTGCACCGGTGATACTAGAGACCTGATATTCTGTGAAAACCCTGGCTACTGAGGGCTATTAATTAACCTTAGAGCTATGATTACTACTTACATTAGAGAAGAATACATTAGAGGTGGCGGAGGCCTTTTTCCTGTACTTCAGAGGGCCCTGGTGGATGGGGTCTGCCCCCGCGAGCCTCGATATGTTAACTGGGAAGCGACTAATTAGATGTCAAAAATTCATAAGGCCCCTCTTTAATATTGCATATCTATCCCGGCCTGTCACTTCAAAACATGGGATTGCATAAACAGAGCGACCGCAACACAAAACCCCAGCAGGAACGAAGGTAGAGAGGGGGGGATGAGGGACAGGAGGGAGATGATGGCAGAAAGGAAAGAGGAGAAGAAGAAGAAGAAGAAGGATAGAAGAAAGGAAGGGAGAGGTGTGGAGAATAAAAGAGGGAAACAATCAAAGTAAGTTCCTTGAAACCCCAGAGAATGGAACTTGTGGAAAAATGTAATCTTACATGCTCTCTGAGAGAGGGAGGGAGGGAGAGAGAGGGGGAGGGAGGCAGGATGAAGAATGACAAAAAAAAGGTAATCTTAATATGATTGTGGGCAAAAGAGTGGAGTGCAGAGGAACAATACTGAAAGACCAGGGGTCTAGGTAGTGTATGTGTGTGTGTGTTTGTGTGTGTGTGTGTGTGTGTGTGTGTGTGTGTGTGTGTGTGTGTGTGAATGTGTGTGAATGTGTGTATGTGTGTGTGTGTGTGTGTGTGTGTGTGTGTGTGTATGTGCGTGTCCGTGCATGTGTGCATGTGTACATGTGTGCATGTGTGCGGGTGTGTGTGTGTGTGTGTGTGTGTGTGGGAGGGGAGGAGTGGAGAGAGAGAGGAAGGACTGGCGGAGGTGATGGGTGGGGGGAAGGTGGGGGGAAGGTGGGGGGGACGCATCTGGGACATGGGTGAAGAGAATGACTTTTCAAAGGCACTGGCAGGTAAATAGTCATTTACTATGCATGCACAAGGAACGGTACACGGTGCCCTGACACGGGCGGTGGGGCGATAATGAAAGGCAGTGCTATTGTGGCATCCGTCAGGGGACTTTTTTTAATATCGTCTCTCCTTCTCTCAAGTGAAGGAGCCGCTGATGCTTGTTGGCGGCGGCCTCCTGTTGGAAGTCACTTTGCATAAGATGTGAAGGAACTGAAGTGTGATGCATTATCTGAGCGCCGGGGCCTCTTTTTTTGTCACCTCTTCCTCTTTTCTTTCGGCTTTCTTCCTCTCACAGGAAAAAAAAGGGAGCTCTTAGGGTTTGTGTCAACTTAACCAATAAGCTCCACCCACAAAGAAAAAACGTTTATTTTAATTTTTTTGGTGTTCTTTCTTTAAAAAAAGGTCTGTCACAAAAGTCAGAACTAGTGTATTTGGTTTCATCACTACATGGCTATTTCCAGGTGCTAAGATGGTACATTATTTCACAAGTGGCCTTTGGTTGTAACACTTCAGTGCCCGTTGGCGAAATACCATCGTTTTACTGTGAAGACAGATATTTCGGGAAAAGTGTGAGATCATCTGTCTAAATATATTTCCAGTCCTGTCTATCGTATTAGCCCAAGGTAATATCAGCTTTTATAATGATATTCTTAGCACAGTTCCTATCCTGGTAAGATACATCATTATATCTTCATAGAGAACATATATCATAGTAAAACTGATTGTGGTAAGAAAGCAATACCCTGAGATCAAACACAGTTTCTTTTCAATTAGAGTAACTCTCAGCCAGCAGACAGAAGAATTAAGAAACATTTTGACAGTGGTAAAAAAAAAGTTAAACATTGTCAATGTAGGTGTCAGTTGTTTCTTCATTATACTCTTCACATCTTCTCACTGTTTCACCATCTCTCAAAACGAGGCAAATATGACCGTTTTGGAGTATCCCATGCTTGTCATGTTGCTGAATCTTGCTTTTAAGGTTAAAAAAACCCCAGCTAATCTTGATAGAGGGATCCTAGGAGGACTAGCATCTAGCTTTAACCCACGTCAAGTATCTTTTAGAGTGTTTTCTTATTCTGTATACTATCTGACAGGGGTGTTTTCAACAGCCAATCAATGTGGAAGTTCCCTCAGAAATCAAAGACAAACATGACATCACATTCTTCCACATATCCCATCACCCCTCTTGCATAGACCCGCTATGCTCCGCTCTTTTCCATGTAACCATGCATACATACATGGACATATCTCTGAGGATGTTCTTTAAAATCGAATCAAATTCCCTTTTCCCCCTGTACACCTCATTCTCCGCAGATCAACGGCAAGTCTGTTAAATCCAACCAATTGTGTCATGCATACCTGTATTCATTCCAGTTTGAATTAAGTGACATGTTCTCACTCTTGGTCATTGAAGCAACAAATTACCCTGCTAGCCCCATGAAAGGTCAGCGTGGAGGAGGAGGAAATAGAGGGTCACATTTCTCTAACCATGAACCCCCCACTGAAATAAAGTCAAGCTGCCACAGCCGCTGACGAGAGGAGCAGGGAGGGAACATTTGGCTTTTTCAAGAGACATGAGCTGATAGGGCGCTCTCTCTGTCTCTCATTCTCATGTGGTTGGGAGTGGTGTACAATTTGACTAAAATGCATACAATAACACCTTTGCCTCAAAGGTTCCCCATGTAGCCTATTTGCATGCAAATAGGCCTTCGCGGTACTGGAGAAGTAAACTGTAGGGTTTTTAAAGAATAAAATAGTCTCTGAAACTCACAGGACAGTGGGAGTGTCTATTTATTTTGTGGTTTTTAAGTAAGGATGTCTCAATGAATAATTTCAAAAGTCATTGTCATCATGACAACTGAACTTTCAAAAGTCATTGTCATCATGACAACTGAACTGGTGATAAAGCTGATTTTAATTTGCTTGGTTTCATCCGTTGGGCTACATGCCAAATGTGACAATATGATCAATAACACACTATTCTGCTGTATAGATTGTCATTTTGCTTCATCTCAAGTCACCATTTGGATTCACAGCAAATATTAGCCAGACCGATGATGCTTATTCCTGTAATGAGTTGTCTGATTCTGATTATATGAAGGGCATCATTGCAGTCATTGCTAAGTTTTCACTGATGTGTATGAGTTTAACAAGAGCCTGTTGTTAAACATTGTTTTTGCATTCTAGACAAATAGGTCAAACATATGAATTAAAACTTGAGCAAAAAAACATTTCTAATACCTCTGATGAAAAGAAATAACTGAAATATAATTAACATTGGTTATAGGTATACTAATTGTTTACCTGAATTTAATTGATTTGA
>NC_137674.1:41509930-41519930 GCF_963989245.1 Nansenia antarctica
TCAGTAGAACAGATGCTCCAAAATAATTAATAAACACTCACAACTCAGGTCAGTAGAACAGATTTCAGAAAATAAATACAATAAATGATTTAATACAATTCCAAAAGTGAAAAAAATGCAATACTGAAAAAAAATGAAAAAAAGGGGTTATTTTTTTTACACACATTTACTTTGTCCACCTCCTTTGCTCCTGGTGCTGGATAGGCAAACTTTGCAGTGCCTCCTTGTGGGACTGCCTTGGGTGTCAGTTTGAGAGACCTCAGAGGGGAAATGCTGTTCAGTAAGGTGCAGGACGGCCCTCAGTGGATGGACATTGAGGGGTGTGGTGCTCTTCCAGCAGCTCTCTCATCACGTTCTGCCGGTATTTTGGAAAGGTAAACCTCTCATCTATGAGAGAGTGAATGGAGAGGATGAAGGAGTGGATAGGCATGACATTGTATGGAACTGTATTTTTGTTTTTAGGTTGTAGTCTAGAATGCACTCTGGTTTAACCTTCCTCTCTCCCGTCAGGTAGTCCATGGCCATGTCGGCCACATTGATGCTGTATGCACAGTGGAGAGGACGTGGATGTCTCTTTTATCATGACATTTTACTGCCAGCTGTTTACCATTCTTCTTGAACTCCACTTCCCCTCTGCATATTCCTGCTGTTGAATGTCGGCATCCCCTTCCTGTTCCGCTGGACTGTGCTACAGGCCTCTGTGCTGTTGGACAGCAGATGCTGGAAAAGTGTTGCGCTGCTGGACCAATAATGTCTACATACAATGTGTGGCCCTTCCCTAGATGAGGAGCCAGCATGGTCATCACCACTGACCCGGACACCTCAAAATGTATTGATTAATTGATTGATTGATTGATACGTTTATTTAGCGGCAATGGGGCGTGTTCCTACTGATAAGCCCCCATAACCATGGATGGGGTGAGATTGACAGACACAGGGTAGATCAACAGACAGGTTGTAAATTGACAGATAGGGGGTAGACCTACAGACAGGGGGGTAGACCACTCACCTAATATGGGCCAAGTTGAAGTCATGATATACTAAGCTATGATATTATGAAGTACTCTAGGACCACGGACCTGTAAGGTACCAGTCACCTAATTATGGCCTGATATACATAGGCTACCGTGCTATGATGATAATATACACTAAGCGTAAATATGAAAATGCATTGTGGATTAACCATCCCCAGTTAATGACCATGTTGTATAGTTTATGTCAAGCATTTCACTTTTTTTTTAAACATTAAATGGACAATGGCCAAATGTATATAAAATCATGTCATTTCAATACTTTCTGTCCTCTGTCCTCTCATATTCATAAAAGATGGAGGAGGGGAGGAGGGGGGGCACATGTTGAACATACAATTATCATTTTCTTTTCATATATGAGGAAAGACACATATGTACCAAGTTTTGATACATTTTCATACGTGGTAGAAATGCCAGCACTGTGAAGTTACTTGATTTTCTATTTGTTATTATAGGGCCACCTATAGTCTAATCATGGTAATAATTTATTGCATTGTTACTGATGCTTTCTAGTTGTGGAATGCACATTTATAGCATTTCTGGTCAGGGACTTTACCTAGCAGAGCAAAATCTATGAGAATTTGACAATTCTGGCCCAATTACTTTTTGTTTTCTTATCATTTTCTCCTCCATCTTGAAATGGATCTCTTATCCTTGACTGCTCTCTAGTTGTGGCATACAAATTCATAGCATTTTTGGTCAGGGACTTTTTGAGCTATTTGACCAAAGCAAGGAAAATAATAATAATAATAATAATAAGTATACCACCAATAACAATACTGTTCCTACTACTACTACGTAGTAGGAACTCTGATAACAATAAAAATGTAGGCATCGCAGCAGGACTAGGAAGTCCTGGGAAGAAGGGAGTTGCAAACATGGGATGCATGCTCCAGTAATCCCTAAGGGAGTTCTTCCTCACTATTCCCATGATGAGGATTGTCACCAGGATTTATTTTATTTTTTTTAAAGAAAAAGTGTAAATCTTGCAGATCGTGGTTCTCACTAATTTAGCCAGCCTTCCCTTCACTCCAGCTGCTGTCTTGTCCTGTACATCTAAGGCATAATGGTTGGTCTCCTCCACTATCTCCCAGCAGCTCCTCTGTCAGGAATAGTTTCAAGCATTCGGCCTCAGAGGGAGATGGCAGGTGGATTTGCACTCCAGGCCGGGAGTCATCAAGAACAACATCAGGACCGGGGGGGTGAAATGGCTGGCAGCCTTCCAGCTATTACTGCAGACCACTTCAACTTCACCTACTTTTGGCCTGCCTCCATCACCACCAGCATCTTCATCGGTACCTGGGTCTTCGTTAGTAGGAAAGCACCCCTCAGGCTCTGGGTTGTCAATGGCCGCAAGGTTTCAGGGCAGCTCCTCACTGTCAGTGTTATTGTCATCCTCACTTGAATACTCTAACTCATTATCAGATTTACTTCTGTGAAACAAATGTGACAGCCCCCCCAAAAAGTAATCTTAGCAGCATGCACAAACAATAACCACCATGAGATTATTTTCAACTTCTGGAAAGTGTTTTGGTGAATTATTTTAATCACTAGTGAGTTCACCAATGTGACACATTGTAAATTGTCGGCCGACAGTTGGCTCAATTAGCCCACTTGTAAGATCAGTCTTTCTCCAGAGCAATTTTACAATTTGCATGAGGACTGTGTCACGCTGTTGCTGCTTGCTGTGAACGTCTACATAAAAAAAGAAAGTGCTCACATTGAGGACATACAGTTGTCAAGACTTATCATATGTGCTAAATGTTTATATCAAATAATACTGTGGTCAACTCAATGCTGATTGTTGCTTTAATCATAAATAGACGTTCTAATCAAGTGTTCCAATCATACCATTGAGAGCATACGCTTGAGGGACCATCCTAGTCTTTTATCACCATGTCATTGTATGTGTCAAACGTGTGAAACATGTTCAACTTACACCCAACAAAAAAATACAAATAATAAAATAAAGAAAACTCTAGACGAGCCAGAGGAACATTCTGGAACATCTGCCATGTTCTGGTGTCTGAGAGACCTGGGTTCTCGAGAGATCCAAACAGCCTCAAACCACAAGGCCTGTAGAGACTAAACCTTGGAGAACCATCACCACCGCCACCACCACCACCGCCACCACCACCACCACCGCCACCACCACCGCCACCACCCAATAACTCCCTACTCTTTATCACTAAAGTGTTCACCCCTGAAAAGTGTGTTGTATATTATTGTGTTATTGTATAAGTCAGTTACTGCATTGTATACAACTGTTGTATTGTATGCTGCTATTGTGCTCCTGTGCTTTTATTTGTGTTCTATTGTGTTTTCAAGGAGAGCTAGCGGGTAAGAAATTCCATTGCGGATATGTTCACACGTGGCACGCCAACCATTAAATGTTCACCTCGGAAACTGGGTTGGTTTCTAACCTCAATAATTATTTATTTAAATAAAGGATAGATCAATAAATAAATGATTGTGCCCGAATGAGTGCTCCTAAACAAAATGCCACGTTTTTCCACCCCTTCAATCAAACCGTACATACATACAAGTATGGGCGAGGTGGAAATTGTTAGATGTTGGTCCCAATAATAATTTCAATGATTATCATAGTCGATATGAAAGCCTATTGGGACACAGACCTCATAGCTATTAGGAGTTATACAGTAGGATTTAGAACATAACCAACATACATAGAACACCCTTCTAGTGCCCTTGAGATGTACACCCTGGCCTTATGGAATGCCCTACATATCACAGTGATGGGAGATGGTTTAGACAGGTACTTTTGTTTAGAGCAATCACAGCCGCCTCTTTGAATTCCACTGATGAATGGAATCTTAGATGTGCCCTCTCTTCTTTAAGACAGGATTAAAGGGGTGTCTAATACTCACTTTTTCCCTCTATGACACCCGCAACATAACAGGAGACACAATGAATGAGGGAGAACTGAAATGAAAGAAACACCCATGACGCATACAGTAGATGTAAGCAACTTCACTAGCAATCAGTGACTGGAATGTGAAAGTGATGAGGAGTGTGAATAAGGGGAGGAGGAGGAAGGAGTGCGTGTGTGTGTGTGTGTGTGCGTGTGTGTGTATGTGTGTGTGTGTGTGTGTGTGTGTGTGTGTGTGTGTGCGTGTGTGTGTATGTGTGTGTGTGTGTGTGTGTGTGTGTGTGTGTGTGTGTGTGTGTGTGTGTGTGTGTAAGAGGGCTCGGACTACCAAACCAAACTAAAGCAAGACTATAATGTATGGATTAAGGAGAACCTCAAAGCACTGGCACAAATCCATCTGAACACTGGTTCATATCCAGACAGTCCTGGACATACAGTAGCTGTATCTGTAGGGGGGTGGATATCACTGAATGAAAGATTTGATATGAAGGGAGAAATAAATAGTCAGATATCAACATCTTGAAAGTGACAAAAGAATCCCTGCCCCACAGCTCTTAATCCCTCTAAAAAAAAATGACAGTGAGAATGTTCAAAATAAAACAACACACACAGTATAGAACGTTTCACAGACCTTGCTTTTCATTCCATCTCAGTGTTGTGATGCCTCTCAGTGTTCTCTGTCTCTCTCAAAGCTTAGGCGGTTTGAGGTTAAATTTTGTCAGTACAAAGTCTTTTAGCCAAGAGGCACATGCTAAAAGATTTATGGAGCGAAACTGTGCCAGGGGTGAGTTTCTCCATTTTCTCCAAACAGCATCTTTTCAAAGGAGGAGGGGGACAGCTTTCTAGAACATGTGTTTACTTACAACAGTGTCAGTAAGATAAAAATTTGGTTAACGCTAAACATAACATTGAGATGGAGGCTGAGACCCGCTGAAACACACTGTAACAATCTCATACGTTCGCAGGATATTGTGTTAGCGAGCTGATTATTGCCACTTGTCTGCAAAGGAGAACACAAACACACACACACACACACACACACACACACACACACACACACAGACAGGTTGTGTCTTGTTAAATACTAGCACTCTATTGTCATCTTTCTTTGAGGTCTTTCTCAGAAACAGGCCTATACTGTATGAGCAACGGTATACAGTAAATGAAAAGCTACAGCCTGTTGAGCATCTCAAAATAGTGTATGTCCTACCAGCTTTAAAGGTAGACTCTGCATTGTGACGTTACCATGGGAAGTAGAATGAATTCAGCCATGTTGAGGCTTCAAACAAGAAAGCCAGCTCACTCGTAGAGATGATGATGTAGCGCAGCAATGCAATGGTGAGTCAATTGCCCTCAATTAAGCAAGTTATCTCTGACAGCAGTTGCCCCGCTGTTTTGTGGCTACATCATATCGAGTCTACTGCACGATTGATTATATTCAACAATTGTCTGTATAGGCCTACTGTATATTGCATTTCTTTAGGGGACCTTGCCATAAAAAAACCTCCACAACATTCGAGTGAAGAACCGAACATTAAAGTCATGTCTTTTGCTGACCGGAATGCAGGGGTGGAGATATAGGTCATGTTTGATATCATTCCTCTTTCCATTCCATGCATTAAAATGAGTCTGTCTTCCACCAGCCCCCACTGCTGGAACAACAGATCCAGGTGGAAAATGTAAAAATCAAGCGAAAGAGAGGAGGAAGAGATGCAGAGGTCACAGAGGTCACAGAGCACCTAGTTTTTGGGGAGAGAGGCGGGGGGAGTGGGGCCGTCGAGGCACGAACGCACCGGGAGTCATCTTTAATGTTTACTTCCTCCCTCTGACACATTGTTTATCGCAATGCAGCATTCTTATTATATATTTAAAGGACCCTTTGAAATGATTATGAGCTTTTGGCCCATAAGCTTCACAGTCGAAAAACAAAAAGATCTGAGTGCGAGAGAGAGAGAGAGAGAGAGAGAGAGAGAGAGAGAGAGAGAAGGAGAGAGAGAGAGAGAGAGAGAGAGAGAGAGAGAGAGAGAGAGAAGGAGAGAGAGAGAGAGAGAGAGAGAGAGAGAGAGAGAGAAGGAGAGAAGGAGAGAAGGAGAGAAGGAGAAAACATCTCGGGAGCAAAACAAAGAGAACAAACACATGCATTCCTTGAAGAGAAACAAGATAATAAGAAACAAGGGGGGGGGGGGATATTTTTTGTTGCTGTTGTTTTGTGCCGTCAGTTTCTTCTCTTTTTGTCGGCAAAATGGAGACTCAAAGAACATTTGAAGTCTTGAAAACACAGTTAAGCAAGTGGAGTGAGCTCCCTGCAGAAAGTGTCAGGTCGCTGGATGGGAAGCCGATTGAAGTCCTTTGCAAGAAGCATCAGGGGCTATATACTTAGCAATAATAATGAATTATACACACACTATTATACTCACTCACACACACACGCACACACACACACACACACACACACACACACACACACACACACACACACACACACACTCAGTCGGAGTGGATCCGCAGAGGCAGGCGTGAGTTGTGTCTGACACACTCCGGCGGGTGTGAGAGAGCATAGCAGTGATCAGAGAGAGGAGCGGAACCGCGATCAGATGAACCACAGAAGGTTAAAACCCCGGGACGGTAAGCTAGTCATGTTTCGAGCGCCACGCCGTGCCGCAAGGGCATCTGGGAAACAGGAGTGTAGGAGGTTTCACAGGCGAACAGAGAGAGATGTAGGAGAGCAGAGATTAGCAGGCCAAGCTGTGTTCACTGCAGACGATCAATACAGAGAAGAGTGGAGGCTAGTAGACTCTGATAGCACACGGGAATGCTGTTACACCTTTAAGCCCAATGTGAGGCGTTGCGCTGAACTATCATTGGACTATTTTGAAGAAATAGTCAAACTAAATATGAATAGCCCTTTTAAAAAAAAAATGTTTTTGCATTTAACTCACCAGTGTCCTTCTGTACTGTCAAACACTTTTACCCTAAAGAGGAAGACCCTACAAAAAATAGCCCCTAAAGAAGAAAAACACATACTTTCATTTTTATTTTTTTGCAAAACTAAAAAAGTCTAACATCAAAACTCATACCTTTGAGCCTTTGAGTTCCTTTGCCACCAGTAATTACAACTGGTGTAAGAAAACCTGCTCACAAGCTTTCATGAGAAAACATGTTGTTTATTGATTATATGTAACTCAGACTTTGTGGTATGGAAGGTCCTTTCACTAAGAGGCCATGGTCTAACCTACAATGTGAACATTAACTTGTTTTCTAAATGTGTGGGTGCGTGTTCTGGAAACTAAATTGAATATTTACTCAAATGATTCATAACATCATCAGAACAGTGCTATCAGAATCAGAATCAGAGTCAGAATACAGTCAGATACTGTACAATCTCACTGGTATCATAAACACATTTTCAGTCCTTAAATTGACTACTGTAACTGTAATTTTCCTCAAACTTAAGAGAGATGGAGAGAGAGACTCTCGGTGCTTCCTTGACGACAAACAACGACAAAAGCAGTATTTTGGACCAGGCATCCCACAATGCCTTGCGGTCCCTGGCAATAATTCAGGGCAGGACTAAACAGCTGGCTGGCTGACAGGAGAGCTGCCAGGAGCTGGCAACAAGAGGCTCACAGGGAAGCAGCAGGCTGCTAACCCTTTCACATTTTTAATTAGACCCACACACCCATGTCTTTGAGCCATCGTAAATATACAGATGACATGCAGAGCATCATTTGTTCAGAAATATTTGCTTACAAAATACTTTCTGGGTCCGCGTTGCGTTAAGCTTGCACATTTTTTTTCTTCAGAGAGTAAGGAAGAGAAAGAGAGATAAACAAGAGTGACTGTCTTGGTACAAACAAATTATGGTGGGAGGATTTTTGTAGGAACAAAAATCGAATGTTGTAAAGGTTATAGTTACAAAAACAAATATTTTTGACTTGCATAACACTTAAAAAAAAAAAAAATGCTGTGTCAGCAATCTCCTGAAACACTAATTAAACCCTATATTTAATCTGAATCAATCAGTTCTGAAATTGTCTGAAGTTTGGTGCACAGCTACTACTTCTTGCGCTTCCATCGACAACAATCACTTGTGATTCACACGTTTCCAATAAGAACTGTGGAGTACCGTGCTACCTTCAATGACTCAACAACTGGCTTTTGAAACACCTAATCTAGTCCCCCTACTCTGCTGCCTCAAAGTATTTTCTACCAAGGAGTGATTCACTTTTCACTTATGAGCAAGTCTCTTCCATACCCTGCTGCCTGCTGTCTGGCGAACGAGCCCGCGTTCATACCAGTATGCATACATGTATCGTTCGCCAGACAGCGCCAACGTTCGGAGGGTTCGGCACGCGAACGCGAACCGGCGTTCGGAACTGCCGGTGTGTAAGCCCTATGAGGCCTGCATGATGACTCACCATTCATACACTTGCTTGAACTCCACCTCACACATTGATACAACCACAATAGAGAGACTCTGGGTTCAGGTACATTACATTGATACAACCACAATAGAGAGACTCTGGGTTCAGGTACATTACATTGGTGCATCTCAAGTCATGGTCCATATAAGCTTGTTATGACATCAGACCATATTTTGACTAGACATGAAAACCAAAGCATGACGAAGCAGTACCGAAAGTGGACCAGTGCGGTACAGTTTAGCACAGTACACTTACCCATATGGAAAAGAAGTCAAAGAAAGATGACAGTATATGGACCCAGAGATTAAACCGTAGCCATTGACTGTGGAACACAATGGGCCCGGGGTGGTGTGTGCCGTTGTGTTGTGGAGAGGGAGGCACAGAGAGACAATAGGAAGAGTGTTTACCCGGGCGAGGGCACCATGTGCAAGGGGGATTACTGCGGCATTATGACTGCGAGACGCCTTGCCATCTGGACACGCAGGAAGAAAAGGGACGAGTATAATGAGTTTGCAGAAAAAAAAGAAGAAGGAAAAAAAGAACAATTATGAGAGATGCTTTGTCGTTTATTTAGAAAGATGCTGTTCAAGAGAAAGAGAAACTATTCATAGGGAAATAGATTTGTAGTTGCCCCCCTTAATACCATGCCTGGCTGTTTTTGGATTGGCACAGGTGATGTTTATGATGCAATGGATGGATGATGTAATGGATGGATTTGTACCTTATGTCTCTGTGTGGTTGCTCTGGTCTTCTTGATGATAACAGTATGTTATTAATTTACAAATGATTTTATTAAACCGTATTGAATAAGATACAGGCCTTGAGAGGTACAGTTCATTGATCAGGAGTGGAGTCATGGGGCAATGTTCAGTACAAGAGAGTTACTGTTTGTATCCTGCATGATATGTATGTCTCTCTCTCTCTCTCTCTACCTCTCTCTCTCTCTCTCTCTCTCTCTCTCTCTCTCTCTTTGTCTGTCTGAATTGGCATTGATTTTTAGTTAATCTGCAATTGAGCTCTCTGAGTGAGGTTAAATAAAAGGGAAAGTCTTACGGTAGTGAACATAATAATCTACATCTCTACTTTGCCTTGATATACAATACATTGAAATGCACATCATATTAAATAATCAACCATGTACATTAATACATCAGCCATTTCTCATATCTATTTGAAGATTCAGACTCTCCTCTCCAGAAAGAAGATGTTTCCCCCCACCCCCCAATCCTCCGCCTACTCACACACACACACACACACACACACACACACACACACACACACACACACACACACACACACACACACACACACACATCTCAACTTTCTCATCCAGATCACTTCCTCCCTGTCACTTCCTGTCACTGTGGTGGAGGATGTATGGCGCCCTACAGCCGGTGGCCAGCCGCGTCAAGAGGCAGAGATTGACCAGGGTGAAATATGGCCCATCTGTGGCCCGTGTGGATAGGGGGGAAGTGACCCTGGACGAGGGGGGAAGGGAGAGGTGGAGAAGGGGGGAGTTTGGCACATCAGTCTCGTGTGTGTCACCTGGTGGCAGTGGGGGCTGGATGGACGGTCACTTCATGCTGCGGTCGCATCTGGGCTCAAGGGGAAGCAACGAACAAACGCGTAGGGCTGGCCCGGGCCTGGGAAGGACT
>NC_137674.1:41524930-41547430 GCF_963989245.1 Nansenia antarctica
GAGAGTAGGCTGCTTTCCATTTCCAGAATTAGGCACAAATTATTCCAAATCACTTGGGAGCACAGGCAGAGCAACCCCTTTTATTTTTTGGATGCATTAACAATGTTTGCAGTCACTTTGTTGGCTGCATCAAAAAGGTGGGCCTGCCAAAGATTAGTCGTATAAATTGCTTAATTGATCCATTCACTTTTTAACCGGCACTTTATTAAGAGGTGCTGGAGTGATGGGAGAGGCAGGTAGAGTGGTCTTTCTGTGTATAGCGTTCTGACACACATACACACACACATACACGCAAGCGTTCACACGCACACACTGTACACACATGCACACTCACGCACGCACGAGCGTGCACGCACACACACACACACACACACACACTCACACACACACACACACACACACACACACAGGCCAGGATAAGAGTTAGGAACTACATGACAACATGACTACACACACATTCTACCTATTGTTTTTCAAATCAAGCAACTCTATTAACTGCATGTTACATAAACAACAAGAGAACTGTTTTTATCATTACGGATTAAAGTATTAAAATATGAATAAACACCAACATGACCAATTCTGTCATCAATTACTTTAAGTTCCCCTGCCCCCCCCCCCACACACACACACACACACACACACTTTCCCCCATTCAAAGGAGTCCCCCCCAGTGACTGGGAAGTGGAAATATTAAGACAGTCCATCTTAATCAGTCTCCTGAATTGTTAGCATATTAAAACACATTAATCCCTGCATAAATATTGGATCTCTAATGCTATTATGGTGAAAAATGTATGGAGAAGACACCCAGAGTTATTGACTCTCACTGTTATAGCTAGGGACTAAAACAAACTGACTGTGGGACTGTGAGCTTCTATCAGACCTGGGTCGAAAAGCATTGTAAAATGTGACAGCAGCTGGTGAAACCAGGAACAAGTCGCCAACTAACACTTTCTTTCTGAAAAATGTAAATACATTTCGGCGTTGTTTAACACTAAAACCGCCATGACGTCAATTTGACCCAAGTGGGTTTTTCAATTGTACATAACTATGTTTTAATAAAATATTGAAGTCCCCCCGTCTTTGACTTTTCCTAAAATGGTGTTGTGTTGCACTTCCTATTATTAAATATGGTATAGATACATCTAAATAAAATTTACAGGCAATTATACCTATAACCGCCACGACGTCAAATCGACCCACATATAAATGCATTATAACCGCTATAGGCAACGGCACAAACAATAGTCCCTCTACGCGGCATTGCATTGTTTATGTCGTTGCCTAGCAATTACAATGATATGATTCAAAGTCTACTCATTCTCTCCGAGGGACTGCGTGGCTGGTCTGCTTGTATCCAGGTATGGGAAGCCATACAGCAGGTATTTGCTCTCAACATCTGCTGCCAGCAGGGCAAGCCTGGCAAATGCCAGGAGGGCCGCGAGACTCTGGGCCGTTCAGAATGTATTATGGGAAAAACTATATTTGTAATTTTGTCTCTGGTGATTTTCATTGAAAATAACTTATTTCAGCAGACCGCGGCCGTCAACATTTGATATCGGGCCTAACGTTACACGCATTTTCCCATGATCAGCTCGTTGATCAACGAGAGATAACTCGAGTAGAAGAAGAAGAAACGAATATAAGAACGAAATGTATCTGGGCAGTAAACGACCAAAGGGTGGGGCAGAGAAAAAGAGGGGAAAATCAAAGAAAGCTCTATTGGCTTAGGGTTAGGGGAAATTAACGAATAAATTAACGAATATAACCTATCTGTTTGCGAAGCAAGCAGGTGCCAGCAACACTCCTCAACTAGCACTAGGACTAACATTGAACTTGTGGTAGAGGGAGACGACGAGGGAGAGAATGATTGACAGGGTTGTAGAGAAAACTACTTTGTAGTCTGCTAACTACATGAAGGTAAGACACATGTATTACACTGGGGCTGTGCAGTGCTCTTTTTCTGCTTTGGTGAAGCTAAATGTAATATGCACTGTGGCTGGTGTATTGTTTAGGCTCATACATGTGATGGGTCATGTAACTGTATTTATTTATTTTTGCTAACGTTATTGTATTCCGTGTCAGAGCAGCTTCTCTTAGCTACACCGAGTCTATATTAACGTAAGCTATTAGGCTTAACTGGACCTCAAGGTTTTCAGCAGGTTCAAGCAGTTCAGTGTTATAGCGTTAGCTAGCTGGCTAGATAAGTTAACTTAGGCTGTGTCCACCAACAAGCTGTATATTTAGCTAAACGGCACCAAGCTAAGGTAAATAGCTAGCTATGCTAACGTTCACCATCTCTGTAGTCAGCTCTAAAATACCGCTCGCCAGTGGACACGCACCTCATGTCATCATTACGTTTATAACAGCAGTTAACGTTACACTGCTTTCATGTTCAGAATGAGGGAATTTGATGAGAGCGATGCAGTTAATGTGCAACAACTGGATGCAGGGAGCAAGTGTAGTTTGAAGTAGGGATGCACCGAAAGTTCGGCCACCGAATGTATTGGGCCGAAAAGAGCACAAAAAAGTACATTCGGTGTGAAAATGAATGAATGAATGAATGAATGAATGGTCTTTATTGTCATTGCTACAGTACAGGTACCAAACAACGAAATTTAGGAGGGGTGGCTCCCCTGGTGTTAGGAAAGAAAAAAAAACTTTTAAAAAAATCACAAGAAGGGAAGGAGCTGGTTTACATAATTAAAGGCTATGTACACTATCCACTATACTATACTGTACAGATAGACGACTAGGGTTGTCATATTGCACAATAGTGTTATTGCACATTTATTTAAAGTGTCGCAGTTTGCAGGCTTGAAATGTACATATTTGTGCCTCAGCACTACACCAGATTTTTTCAGTCCAGCAGCTGCCATCAATCCGTCCAGACTGTCCAGGGCCCAAGAACCTAGGTCTTTGCTGTGTTCAGGGCCTGGACGGCCCTGTGGTAGAAGCTGTTCTTCAGTCTTCAGAAAAGGCTATTGAAAGAGCTATTGACTGATGACTGCCTACTGACAAGTCATATAATTACAGCAAACATGTCGGTAGTTTGGCGTCTGTCCTCTGAACGACAAGGAGAGACACAATCCAACATTGACTTCCGTTTTCGCGATTTCAAAATAAAAGCGCGAGCTAAGCGTTTTTGAAAATCAATGACACATCGCTAGTCAACTAACACAACTTGTTTTGTGAGCCTGCTAACAATGTAAAGTAGTGTTCTAGTTAACTAGGTAGAGTGGGGATTACTCACCGAATCCAATGCATTGCAATATTTTGGCTAAGATAGATGCCACAGTTCAGGTTAAGTCAGTCACTGTGGATTGTTGCCGGCACTCTGAATTCATCAGCGATTGTAGTGTGTGTCAGTTGCGTGTGTTATGTGTTCCAAATGTCTACATTCGATTCTTGTCAGTCTGGTTATCTCAAGCTTTTTATGTTAACAATCCCTGTTGCGTGTTGCGTTTGGAAATAGGGCTGTTGTGTCGCAAATGCCAGGGCTGTTTTTTGATCCCAGTCCCCCCCTGGCTGCCAGCCAAAACTTAATTCCAAATTTATCTGGCTTGTTGGGTATATATTGCGTGAACCGGCACCTTGTTTTCGTCGGGATGTTCGTCCACGGTGATGTCCTGCCCTGGCTTGTAGCATGAGATGCAGTTTTGCCTGAATCTCACCCACACTTCAGCCATGAGCTCAAACCTGTCTGTGGTCAACCGGGAGCGTCGGGTCTCCTTCCTGTCAAAGCGCAGAAAGCGCATGATCTCCCGAAACCGGTTCTGAGATAATGTGGAGTTGAAAAAGGCTTTTCCCGATTTCTCTGACCAGAAACTTTCAATTTCAATGTTTTTTCCGGCAGTATGCACCCCTCACATATAGCAGAGCAATAAATGCCTTCAGCTCAGCGACTGAGACATCCCAGGAGGCGCGCTTTCTTTCGTCACATTCTGTTGCAACATAGGCCGATGCTGTGGTTATTATGGTCCATTTGGGGTAGGTACTTTGTTAATAATTTTGTTGTAGGCTCGGATACTAGAAATGCCGTAGCCAGGCACAGACGTCAATTTGACCCGTTGGCGGTTTTAGGTATACAGTGCCCTCTGGCGGTTCTAGTGTTAAAATCAATGACACACTCACTAGTCAAGCCAAAACATTGCAATGCAATGGATTCGGTGAGTAATACCCACTACTCTTCACTAACTAGGTAGTAGTGGGGATTACTCACCGAATCCATTGCATTGCAATGATTTGGCTTGACTAGCGAGTGTGTCATTGATTTTCAACAACTCAAAAAAAAAAAAAATCTGAAGATTTTGATTGGTTAGCGAGTTGTTCCCGGTTTCACCAGCTGCTGTCACAAATACTGTCAACTACTCTCAAATAATGTGTTAGTGTTTGTTTGAGCTTGCCTAAAGTGCCAGGTGGGCAGGGCTTACACTGTGACTATTCCATTGGTTCCATTATGTCAGGCAAACATAATCAAGCACAGAGAAGTCTTTGAAATGATTTAAACTACTATTTAAGTGTACCAAGGTCTGGACTCCTCTATAAGCCCGGTTTTCATTGGTGATTGGATTCAAGGATCCAGACAAACCTCTGGAGCACACACACACACACACACACACACACACACACACACAACAATTATGGAATTATGGAACTGTCAGAGTGTAAGCACCTCTGACTCAGTGAGTTGGACCTCACCCACCCCTAAATTTAGAGCACATGTCTGTTGTTACAACACTACTCTCAATATCCATTCATCATGGTTGATTTTGGAGGTTGGAGGTTGTAGACTGTGGATATCTGCCAGAATACATACACAACATTGGAAATGAGTGTGTGTTTACTGTGTGTGTGTGTGTGTGTGTGTGTGTGTGTGTGCGTGCGTGCGTGCGTGCGTGCGTGCGTGCGTGTGTGTGTGTGTGTGTGTGTGTCTGTGTCTGTGTCTGTGTCTGTGTGTCTGTATGTCCATTTTAAGTTGAAAGGATGACACAGACTCTGACAACCGACTCTGACAACCGACTCTGGTGTCTTCTGACAACATGAGGTCTGTCGATGACACCTTAGGCTAAAGGTGTCTCATTGAAAAGGGTAGGAGTATATGAAATGAAGCTGATAATGAAAAATAATTGGAGGAATATAATACTGCCTTCTCTCTCTCTCTCTCTCTCTCTCTCTCTCTCTCTCTCTCTGTCTCTCTCTCGCTCCCTCCCTCCCTCCCTCCTCACATGTTTTTTTCTTTTGTTGTGGATGACATACCTTCATGTTCACCATGTTTCCCAAAATCTTGACTTTCTTGTAGGTGTCCTTGTGTGATTACTCCTCTAACTGACAATGTGACCACCATACCACAATTATAGTATGCCTAACAACCTGCATTCGATGGCTATGACATGAACTGAGCAAAAGACACAAACCTCCTCTCAAAAAAATCAATCTGATGGACAATATTTATTTTTTCCAGTCAAGAAGAGGCTAATTAAGTCCATCCTAGATCTCATTTGATGGTACGGCTGTAAACCTTTAAACGTCAAGTTCAGATCAAGTTTCAAACCACTCTGCAGAAAGAAGGTGACACTCTAAACAAAGACAGGACAACAATACCACACAGCAATAGGGGAGACTAGATCAGAAAGAGGTGAAAACATTTGAATGCACCATCAATATGTGACAGGGTCTGGTCAAAAAGTCCCCATGTAGGAAAAGGTACATTTTCTATTTTCTGATTGTGAACGTAAATTGTAAGCTTTCAAATGATGTGTCATACATTGAAATCTGAAAATAGTTGAAGAAGATATGCTTCTCAAACGGAGAATTGGAGAAAATCGCTCTGAATCAAAACACATCACGTTGGTAGCTACCTAGCAGATAAAAAGAAAACAGTGTTATGTACTTAATTTCTGCTTTTGCTATGTAAGATCTAACTGCATGTTTACAAGCCATGTATCACTAACCTAGTAGTCTGAAGCAATGAACCCAGTACAGGGGATTCAATTCACTAAAAAGTATTTAGTGATCCTAAAACGGTTGTTTGTTATATTGTTTGCTCTTCAACACTTAAACTTTCGTAATAATAATTTAAAAAAAAAAGAAAACACACAAAAAAAAGCTGTTTGGTCATTGGCACGACTTGAAAATTGTTGACATGCGGACCTTTTCACCAGACCGTGTCACATATGCTATGAAGGATAGGAAGATACACGCTAGTCTTCATTTTATGGACATTGTGGGATGTGACAGGACCGCTCATGAAAGGACCCCAGAATTGCCTAAGGACGTGCAGGCATAGGCTGGGCTAGGCTTGGTTAAATTCTGCTGGACTGTGTCTGGGCTCGATTTGGCTGGGGTTGAAGCCAGCCCCCATGCATTTTTTTTTGTTCCCCTCTGAATTCCATGGCGACACTCTCTCCAATCTGGATCCCATTAGAACCTCAGCCCACCAGGATTCTCACATGGGGTGCCAAGGACTTGTTCTGGAGTGTGTAGCCTGCCTTTGTGGCCCAGCCTCTGGGTATGGAGTCAGCATTCTTCCCCTGCTCTCCTCCATATGACTCAACTGCAGGAGCACCAGGCCTGAGAAAGAGCTTACTGAACATTCTGAATTTGGATTTGGAGGTTTATTAAGAGTTCATCAAATTATTGTCGTCTGGATTGCTTAAATATTACAACAGAACAAAAAACAGAACCTTAAGAGGCTGAGGGGCCTTTAGAAATTTCATAAATGCTTATTGACATTTCATATTGACTCTGCGGACCTGAATTGAACTCGAAAAAGGCTCTGTGTCAGTGTCTTGTCTGCCTCCCTGTCTCCTGCCCTTTTTCTGTATGTTCGTTTGTTGCTCTGTTTGCCCGCCTGCCTGTCTGTCCGTCTGTCAGATTGAAAGTACAACTTCTGTGAAGGACAGAGACCTCAGCTTTATCTCTCCTCCCTCCCAACACAGCATTTACAATGAGTATCCTCCTCCCGATCCGCTCCAGGGACAGACATTTCCTGAAGTCGCCCTCGTGGAATCACCAATCACCACTTGTCTTTTTTTTTCGGAGCGAGGGTAAGGATGGGGGGTAGGTCAAGGTCCGCTCTCCCTCTCTCTCCTTTTATCTTTCTGTCCCTCCGAGCTCTTATCTGTGGCTGTCAGTGTCCACTGACTGACGTCTTCCTCCGCAGCGGGATCTGGCAGCCATGCCGAATGGACGCCACCTGATACACGACGACAAACAAAACAACAAAACCGGGGACCTCGAAGGTTGCCCCGAATCTCCGATAGCCCAAACCTCCTCTCATCTCTTGCCCCGATGATTGACTTTGCTCTGGTCACTTCGCACCACCAGCAGAATCGACAGCTGCCCCTCTTTGTTTGTTTGTCACAGAGGAAGGAAGAGAAGGAGGGAGGGATAAGAAGGTTAACTGCAGGCTAGAGACGTCAGAGGAGACAGTCGTTTTATAGGATGAATATACAGGACTTGAATATGTAACGCAAGCCAAACTAAGGGGAAACCACCTGCAAACGTGAAAAGTTTTTGTGTCAACATAATCTGGTTTGAATTTTTTTCATCATATGCAACTTGAAGTTTTAACGTACCCTCTCGATATACTAAACAAAAGTTTAACAATCACTAAATACTCATCATTTGTGGATTGGATTCATTGTTCTCGTTTGCTGTAGGCTACTGGTAAAGGAGACTTGACTTGTAAACATACTTTAGTTTCAAGACGTGTTCAAAAGCAAGGACTGCTTTTGAATTGTATGTAGGTATGTCGATGATCAGCATGTTGTGATATTATAAAAATGCAGTTAGACGTTTGTAGCGATGTGCCATTGTTAGCCACTAGCTGTTAGCAGCCTTTGTTGTTTTGGTTTCATTACAGTGACTTTTCTCCCATTCTCTGTTACTATTTCCAGAAAGCTTGAAGGATTTTTGTGGCCTTCACATTTATTAAAGGGTCAAATCAAATCATAATTTCACTGTGCCAGTATCAATCAATTCCTCTACCTATAATGAGGAAGAATCCAAAACAACATGACCTCGACAATCTCTGTCTGAATAAGTTACACCAAGAGCAACATTGCACCGCCTGGAGATCAGGACATCGCCCCTACTGTGAATTCCCTTTCATATGCCTACCAAGAGATCTACTGAAAAGGACTTTTAAAGAGGAAAAGTGTTTGCTAATCAGTGTATGGGTCAGCATGTAACAGAATATTTTCTGTTTATTTGGGCATCTTTGGCCAGTGGGACAGAGATGCGGGCTTTGATCAAGGGGAGTATTCCGTTTGAACAAGTCATTTGGCTCAAGGCACAAGCAAGCCTCTTCAGAGGACGCAACAGCCTTGATTTTGGCACCTGTGGGGTTAAATATATCCATGTTGCAATGTACATTTAAGGGGGGTTGTTTGATGCACCCCGATTGGCCTCAAATTCAGACCCGGATCACAAACAGCCAATCCAAACGGACTATTTAGACCTGGATGGGGGCCATCTTAAGACAGGTAGAGTGGTTTATCATTGGTTGGGGATTTGAGTTACGACCTCAGATGAACTTCCTCGGTTGGACTAGAACAGTACAGCCATTGTTTGGGGCAGAAGAATTGTATCTTGGATGAGCTAGGTTCCATTTCGCCCTCAAACCATTTTTGTTCTCTGTCTTTTTCCCCCCTTCTTTAATCTTTCTTCAAAAGCCATCCACAAGTTATCTTTGGTCATTTCAACATACAGCTGATTATAGGTTTTAAGGATGGATTTTCATAATTACTCTGCTTTCATTGTAATCCTTGTAGACACTGATAAACTAAACATATTGTGCTTCTGTCACCATTCTGTTTTCTGCTTCAACTCATAAGTAGCCTTGTGCCATTTGTGTATGGATTTTGAACGAGCACACACACACACACACACACGCACACACACTCTGTCACTGCTTCGCACACACACACACACACACTCTCACACACGCACACACACACACACACACACACACACACACACACACTCTGTCACTGCTTCGCCAGACCACCTCCCACCCGGAGGGAGGGAGAAGGAGCACACCCTCTCTCTCTCCCATTAATACGCGGCTCATTGAAATGCTGCGACAGTTTCTTGGCGGCGGCTCGGGCGAAGCCTGACAGTCGTGGTCACCCCATACCAGACCTCACCTATACTTGGGGCAGAGATAAATCCTGTGTGATTGATTGGAGTGGCTTTCTACTCATTCATTAGCCAAGGCCCTGTCAGACAAGCCCTGGCAGGTACCTTCATGTAGGCAGCCTTTTCATCCCTGTGTGGTCTCAGGCGCACACTCGGCAGCTTATTAATGACATTTCAGACATTAATATTGCAGGGATTAGGGATATCCTATCTCCTTTGTTCCCCTGACAAACCTTATACTTTTTTTTTTTCAAAGGATCAGTGTCTCCTCTCTATTCCTCTGACCATGTTCAGCCTGTTTCAGTTTCCTGCTACCCCTTTTATTTGTATGTATTTACTCACTGTATTTCAGTTGCTCTGTCTTTTGTCACTTTCTCTCTCTGTCTCTCTTTCTGGTCTTCCTTTTGAGTCCAATTATACAAAATACCTGTTATAACATTGGTACCCAAAGAAACACCCCTAGCCCCCCCCCCCCTCTCTCTCTCTCTCTCTCTCTCTCTCTCTCTCTCTCTCTCTCTCTCTCTCTCTCTCACACACACACACGCACACACACCCACACACACACACACACACACACACACACACACACTCACACACACAATACCCTCATGCTCCACACATCCCTGAGCAGACAAGCTCCTCTACATATCCCAATCCATGGGTGTGTGAGGTGTTAGAGAGATGGACGTACAATATCAGCACTGTCTCACTGTCTTACCGCACACCACATCAGCACAGGTGCCCTTACACCTGTCTCTCTCTCTCTCTCTCTCTCTCTCTCTCTCTCTCTCTCTCTCTCTCTCTCTCTCTCTTTCTCTCTCTCCTTTTCCCGTCCTCTCACTCTCTCTTTCTCTCATTCTCTTTTCAGCCCTGGCCTGTCGGTTAAAGCTGCGACGCGATGGCATTTGGAGACTCCCGGAGCCGGGGCCCGATGTTGACGCGAGCTGTCTGATCCCGCGGCCGTCCGCTGGGGGAACAACGATGGAAGGCCATGGAACTCTGGAGAGGGGAAACAACCCATGGGTCTGATGTTGACATTTCTCCGACTGGAGGGAGTGGGAGTGGAGGAACGGCGGTGGGTGGGGAGGCCTGATCTGACGCAGACAGACGGGGGCCATGTTGGAGACTCTCATCTGCCTCTTGTAAAAAGGGCCCGGATAGAGTTTCACCACGGATTACACAGCAACAGTGGGCAGTATGTTCAGCCTTTTGTATGGGCACAGCGTAGCGTACACAAAACAGACAGCATCATATGCTTGTACTTTGCAAGTGCATTTGGAATACAGTGGAGCCTGAAAATAGAGAATTTCAATGACATCTGGGCATTTTCTGAAAGATTTTTCTGACAGTTAAAAAAAAAAAAAAACATACAGCTCAATAAAGAATTACAATAATCCAATGCCACTACAACATGACACACTCTGAGCCCACATTGGAAGCTGTTACAATGCATGAATTGTTTGCCTTTTGTGTATTTGTCATACATCTTTTATTTTGTCTGCATCTTGTGGCATGCATACATGTGTATGTCTTTTCCTGTGTGTGTGTGTGTGTGTGTGTGTGTGTGTGTGTGTGTGTGTGTACATACCTACACTTGCATGTGTGTGTGTGTGCGTGTGCGTGTGGTTGTGTGCGTGTGCCTGTGTGTGTGCTGCATGCGTGCTTGTGTGTGTGTGTGTGTGTGTGTGTGTGCAAAAATATAGTGAGGCAGCTGAAGGTGTTGGTAAGGATGGATAGAGGTGTGTGTGTGTGTGTGTGTGTGTGTGTGCATGTTTGTGTGTGTGGTTGTGTATGTGTCTGTGTGTGTGCTGCATGCATGCTTGAGTGTGAATTATGTGTGTGTGTGCATGTTTGTGTGTGTGGTTGTGTATGTGTCTGTGTGTGTGCTGCATGCATGCTTGTGTGTGAATTATGTGTGTGTGTGTGTGTGTGTGCAAAAATATAGTGAGGCTGAAGGTGTTGGCAAGGATGGATAGAGGTTTGTGTGTGTGTGTGTGTGTGTGTGGGTGTGTACGTACCTACACTTGCGCGTGTCTGTGTGTGTGTGTGTGCATGTGTGTGCATGTTTGTGTGTGTGGTTGTGTATGTGTCTGTGTGTGTGTGCTGCACGGGTGCTTGTGTGTGTAGGTGTGTGTGTGCAAAAATACATTGAGGCAGCTGAAGGTGTTGGCAAGGATGGATAGAGGGGTGTGTGTGTGTGTGTGTGTGTGTGTGTGTGTGTGTGTGTGTGTTGCCTTGGCACAACAGCCGGTCTGCTCGTCTCCTCCACAGAGCTCCACGCGATCTGCCTCACTTGACAACGCAGCCTCCCCTCTTGAGGAAAGGCAGGCCTGTCGTAACGCGGCGGCGGTGAGACCCTCCTTATGGCAACCACTCACCAGCGCAGCGCCCTGTGTTTATTAGCATTAGAAAACTCCTCAACTTCGCAGCCAAAGATTAGTGGCACTATTCCAGGTATTCTTTCCTTCATCTCCATATGGAAACGCTTCTTTTTATCCCCCCACCCCTGTCCGTACCCCACTCCCCGCTCCTCCTCCTCGCCCCTCCACGCACTCCATTCGTTTCTCTTTATAGATTACTGGCATGGCAACTTCAAACTGGCTTCAGATCCCCCCCTTTAGCTCGTCGTGGGGCTGGAATGTCTGTCTGTCTGTCTGTGGCGTGCTGTGGCCAGCCAGCCACGGGAGAACCCGGCCTCAGCAGGTGGTCGCAGAGCCCTTAATGAAAGTCATGAGGGAAAAGAGAGGGAGAGAGAGACAGACAGAGAGAGGGAGAGGAGGTTGAAGAAGGGGGGAGGGAGAATGGGTGTTTTAGGCTGGCAAGCATGTTCGTGAGGGAGGGGTGAGACGACAGTGTGTCATACTGTTACACATCAAACAAATGTATCTTGCTTATGTCGGAAAAAATCACACCTGACTGAAACGTACATCGATCAATCCAGAACCTCCATCGACCACACCTCAACCAACAGCAACAGATCCACACACAACATGGTAACCCACATAAACCTATCCCACAAAGTGTGAACCGTATGAGGGAGAAGCATAGGATATTCCGCCCTCCATTAAAAGAAAATGATTTCCACTACTCTCTCAACTGCTGCCATAAAACGTTCTTAAGGGCAAAGGCGATAAATAACTCATGGGCCTTGTACTGGAGGCCCTATTAATTACCTGGGCTGAACCGGGGCCTGTACCTGTGTGTGAGAGGAGGGCTAATGCCTCCCCTTTGACCAGGCTCGGATCCTCAGCCTCGCATCCGCAGGGACTCCCTCTAATTAATCCGCTGTTACAGTTGTAATGGTGCCTTCCTGAGGGAGAAGAGCCCGCCCCGGCTTAAGCTCAGAAATATTATTGCACTCTTACATGGTAAACAACAGCACCTCTCGCGGGACAGGATTGGGTTATGTGGAGGAGGAAGGGAGGAGGGGAGCGAACGAATGAGGGAGGGAGGGAGGAAAGGAGGGTGAGAGGGAGGAAGGTTAGGACGTGTGGTGAAGAGGAGAGGACATAAATTACTGATTCTACACATGCTACTGGATGTGAGAATGAATATGATGAGCAGGAGAATGATTTGATGAGTGCTTGTGTTTTACAAGCAGTTTATACATACTGTATGTATTGCACAAAACCATGAGAAAGGGATTTAACCTTGCTTTGTTTTGTATGTGAGTGATTCATGATGAAGATGTACTGATGTACAGTATACAAAGGCTGAAGAGGACATATTCAGTGAGAGGCAGAGCAATTACTTGTCTGACGCTCTTCCCAATAGCCCTTCACTTCTCTCATCTCCCATTTAGATTAGGTTTGTATTAGATTTAGATTCAACTTTATTGTCATTGCATATGAGTATAATAAGTACTGAGACAACCAAATATAGTTTGTCATCTAACCAGTGCAAATAATGGCATTGTGAAAAATACATGATATTAGATTACAGGTATTACAATAAGGTATTACAGGGAGTGTAAATTCTGTAAATTAATATAATATGTAATATAAGTGATATACATGAGATGAATATCAATGTGATATGTACACTTGAACAAGGGCAAAAGGTCATGAGGTATGTTACATATACTGTATGTACAGAGTATAACTAGAGATCAATATAATAAATATGGTATGCACAAGCAAGCAGTAGTGCAAAAGCTAAATTGAAGTCCTGAGTAGAGGTATGGGGGTACACTGATACTGGGAGTCAATGTTCCTCTTGTTGGGAGGTGGAGGTTACTGCAGTAACGTTAACACATCAAGAAACACAAACACAGCATCATTGGAATGTAAGATTATTCCATTCAACTGAAGGATATTTTTCTTTAAATCTTCACTGTAAGTATTTCAATTTCTATTTCCAATGCTAAACATAATCTTTCGATTTATAAAACATTTGCTTCCGTTTCTGATTGTTCAGTGTCCCCCGTGTGTTTTTATAGTTATCTGATACAGTTCTTGTCTGTTTGAGGCTGGTGACACTGTTGACACATGCATTGATGTAATGCAGAACGGAAGAAGCATATGAATCAATGTCCGTGTGGGAGTCCAAGGTGGCCTGAGTGGCAAACATAGACATAAACATAACATAAACATAGTGTTGAGTCTGCTCCCTCTGGTCAAACTTAGGCTGTCTTCACTGTTGGTTTTACATGTTTGATGAGTGGTGTGTACTTGGAAAGTAAGAACAATGAGCGTTGATGAGACTGTTCCACATGAGTGTTGTCTCCTCTAGTGAGGCAGGAGATATTATGTTGGGGGGATTTTAGGAGTACAGTTCTCAGGTTGGAGGGGTTGAAATCCCCTGCAACAATAAGGACACCATCAGGGTGTGCAGTTTGTTCCAAGACCTTGGTATTCACCCATGTCCAATAGCACACAAAAGGCAAAACATAGCAACAAAAAACACAACAACAACAACAACAACAACAACAACAACAGCAGAAAAACAGTCCCTTATGTCGCCGTGGGTCACTCACGTCACGCAGATCCACTGTCACTTTCATTGCAATGGAATGACCTTCACCGTAAACGCATCAACGATGGAACTCTGATGGAATCCTGGAACAAAAGACTGGCCCCTTCTATTTGCAGGGCTCTAACACACAATAGCAGTTAGTTGACTGTGACACCAATAACGTGTGTACAGTAGCCTCTAACAGTGTGAGATTGACTGCCTGTAGGGGTTTTGAGTTTCCCAAAAGGTTTATGGCTTTAAAGTATTACTTTTGTAAATCCAGGCCCACTCCTTCCAGCTGAACTTATTCATTGAACGAATACTATTCTTTTACACACACAAGGACTGACCTGCAAATGCAGATTTTACTAAAGCTATTCTCTTGCAGCTTTGTCAGGAAAATGTCATTAAGCGATGAAGCGATGAAGTGAAGTGAACTCTGATTGTGTGTGACTCACACGTGCATACATGACTAATGCCAAAGCCACCAATATCTCTCTGTTAACACCATCGACTTCACTATAAAGGCATTTTTGTTCTGTGCTCCCTCCGTCCCTCTCGGCTGTACACTATGTATGTTGAGAAAATAGCCTTACGGCCAAAATACACATCCAGCGTTACCTCAGTGGCGTGTGTGCATGGCGGAACTTCTGCTGGACTTTCTGTCTGTCTGTCTGTCTGTCTGTCTGTCTGTCTGTCTGTCTGTCTTTGCCTTCGATAATGGCTGTCAATAATATAATGTTAATTTCACTTAATTATAAATGTGTTCTGGGTTCAGTCTTTGTTGTCATCCATCCTTAATAAGCGGTGCGAAAAGTGAAACGGTTCTAAGCAGACTGTTTAGGACAACGTATTATCTATTTATTTTTTATGTAAGGTAACTTTACTTAGTTTAGATTAGCTTAATTGACTATTCCCATTTCCTAATTAATAGTAGCATGGTTAATTAATTAATTGTTTTGTTTTTGTAGTTTTTGAGTTGTAGACAGAAGGAGAGCCATTGCTTTATCTGTTGCTCCGAATCTTGAACCGTAGCCTATGTGTCTGTGTGTGTGTAGTGAGTAGTATTACATTAGACAAATCATTAAGAGCATGAGCATTTCCACAGGAATGTTATTGGTTTTAATATATCGTGCTTTCCCACGACATTCATTTCACGCGACTTTGGATGGAAATGTATCTGTCACATTGTTGCCATGGCAAGAGAATACCGAACTACCGAACAGAGAGACAGAGAGAGAGAAAAAAATCACCAGAAAAATATTGCCCTTCACCTGAAGTTTTTTTTAACTTATTAACATAATATAATTATAGCCTACGTGGGGTTTCTGCTGTGAAACAGATAGCAGATGTGCTGATAAAAAAAAAGAAAGAAAATAGACATATTTACAGATGTAGACATTGAAACTGTAATGTATGTTGCTGGTACGATCATTTTCAGGTAGGCGGCACGCACAGAAAATAGACGAGCGTCCGACTCTCTAGCGAGCGAGCCGCGGCAGCCAGACGCAGGCTGTATGGCTGTAACCCGTTAACATGGCCGCCGAAATGAAACTTACACGCGCCGCTGAGGTTCACGTGAGGTTGACGCAAGATGTGTGTTTTGGCCGTATAGCACAATATACTTTTACTTTACCATCGATCAGCTTTGTTCCTATATAGAAAAGCATTGCCAATGGGAGAGGGCTCCTTGGGGGACAAGGAGGGGGGTCGCTGTCTGCATCTCACAGTCTGGCTAGATAGCCACTCCACAACAAACAGCACTACAACAACAGGCAACACACCCAACAACAGCAGAAAGGTGGTCGGGGGCAGACAGAGAGAGGCAGCTCTGTGTTGTGTGACAAAATGGACACAAACCTGCATTTGGCCGTCTGACTGAGCACAACATGGCCACAGAACTGTCAGTCACATGCACACACACACACACACACACACACACACACACACACACACACACACACACACACAAACCCTCACGTAACCCATTAGACTACTAGACTACCCCTCCCACCCCCCCACACCCCTCTCACCCAACCCCTCGACCCCCGTGGGTGTAGGACAGTGGTCGGCCCTGGATCACACGAGGCCTCTGCAGCTGGCAGTCAGAGGGGCCAGAAAGGGAGAGAGAGAGAGGGAGAGAGAGGGAGAGAGAGGTTGGCGCAGCGCGGGGGGACTCACAGGCTGTTCCTGTGGGTATTATTTTGTGTTCGTGTGCTCAGCTTGGCCAGACTGTCTCATGTATAGCCCCGAGCAGCCTGGGGCAGTGGGGATGTTGTCAAATGGGCCTCATGTTCTTTCGAGTATGAAAGATGAAAAAAAAAAGGATGGGGGGGTGGGGGGAATAAACGCCACATCTGTGGTGGCCGCTTATCGATGAGACGTAAACAAGAGAGCGAGAGGGGGAGAGAAAGAGAGAGAGTGAAAGAGAGAGAGTGAAAGAGAGAGAGCCGTGTTAAAAGCGAAACGGACTCCACTATTTGACAGAGCCGCTTCATTTTGGCCCTGCGCTCTCTCTCTCTCTTTCTCTCTCTCTCTCTCTGTATTCCTTTCTCTCTCTCTCTCTTTCTCTCTCTCTCTGTCTCACTCTATCTCTCTGTATTCCTTTCTCTCTCTCTCTCTCTCTCTCTCTCTCTCTCTCTCTCTCTCACACACACACACACATCCTGGGGCTTTGAAACTGAATCCAATTCAACCCGGTGTGGCTGAGAGACAGTGGACAGCGCCACCTTACCTCGCACACAGAAACTGTTAGAGTACAGAAGGAGCGGTGTGAGACTGACCCTGCGGTTGGCAACAGGAGGCCCGCTCTCTCAGCAAAAGGTGTTGGCGAATTAACGGTGGGAAGCGGCTCAGGGGCAGGAGAGGAAGTGCTAAATGCCCTCACATGGACTCACTCACCGGCTAATGATGCTAGCACATGGCTCGCGTCTCCGTGTCTTGGCCTGAGCTGCCAGTGAAAAGGCCTTTACGGTAACATAACACAGTGTTGATAGATATTTTTTTAAATGTGTTTATTAATAAATCCCAGGACTCAACGGATAATTGACAGTGACAGTTACAAAATTGAAATGCCTAAAAAAACATAAACAACATTGAAACAATAAAACATAAACAAAATCTAAATACATAACGACATGTAGGCCTACAGTACGATAAGCAATCCATACTCAAAAATGCACAAACTACAGCATGCATCATTACAATATGCGATGCTATAAGCTAGAACCTCTCTCTATCCTTAGACTATGCACCCTGATCATACAGTATTATATGCATTATAGATACACTTAACAAACAATATGTTAAAAACAGCATGATTTTAGAGCCATTCAGACCGTGCTAATGAAGTCGACAGTAGTCTCACGCCTTTTTCTCTCACCCTTTTCATGTACGTCCCACCATTATTTTCACATCTTCATTGTTCTCCCAGGCCGCCCGGCACTTTACCTTACATC
This sequence comes from Nansenia antarctica, assembly GCF_963989245.1. Lineage (NCBI taxonomy): Eukaryota > Metazoa > Chordata > Actinopteri > Argentiniformes > Microstomatidae > Nansenia > Nansenia antarctica. The sequence goes on from NC_137674.1 coordinate 41,542,489, forward strand.
TGTCCGTCCGTCTTGGCTCTTCTATGTGTCTTGCTGTCTTGTGTCTTGTGTATGGTTCGCCATAGGTGGGAGCGTGTGGTTTGGTGTGTTCGGGGGCGTCAATGCCACATTTGCGGCGAGAATTTGTCTGGGTACCGTGTGTGGGGAGAGGAGGGAAGTGTGAGAGGTGTGATCGTGGTGGGGAGAGGGGAGGGGGGTGAAACAGCCTCTCTCTCACCTATCAAAGCCTAAGGTAGGGGGGCTAGGAAGGAGGTAATTGATATCATTTCCATTCTGTAAGTAAACTGAAGGAATAAATGTACCCCGGTTCCCTGTGTGTGTGTGTGTGTGTGTGTGTGTGTGTGTGTGTGTGTGTGTGTGTGTGTGTGTGTGTGTGCGTGCGCACGTGCGTGTGTGCGTGTGTGTGCGTGTGTGCATTTGTGTATATATACGGTATACTCCTATTGAAATATTAACATACACTGTATATTTGATCTGACAGGTTAGTGACAGATTGACATCGCCAAGAGTGTGTTACTGTACTTTCAGATCATTATGTTCCGCTCATTATGGCTCTGTTATGTGACAATGTTGTCATCCACTACTAGTCTGGCAGGAAAGACAAATGAACAACAAAACTAATCAAATGTAATTCCGGCCAAAGATAGAGAGACAAATCTTTCCCGGGCCATCCAATTATCATGTGTCCGATTAAAGACTGACCCAACCCCCCCTCCTCCTCCTCCTCCTCCTCCTCCTACCCACCAGCCCCCCATCTCAGCCGGCCCCCCCAACCCCATGTTTTGTTGGGGCTCTGTCTCTCCGGCAGCAGTCACCTGGGTCCGGCAGACAGCTGCGGATGATGAATTGTTCATTTGTTCTCGCCTCACTGGGGAAAGACCCCCGGGCCATTACACAGCCCGGCATATGCACCGCAATTTTAAGCAGCCACCCCTCCCATCCCCCCCCCCCCCTCCCTATCTACCATTCACATCAGAGAGCCAGGGAGACAGGGATCTCAGACCCCCTGATTTGATGTGCGCCATTGGGGTCAGAGAGGGTCACTCCTGTGAGCCTCTGGATAGAGATGGTGGGGGAGAGAAGAGGAGACAGAGCCCTGAAATCTAGCCCCTGGGTAGAGAAGTGGCTAATCCCAATCACATACGCACACTCCCCTTCCCATCCCTCTTCAACAAACACACTCCCTGCTAGGATGCACTTGTGACCACAGGATGAAATTATTATTAGAGATAAAGATCGTAAGCGCAAAGCTATGGACTACCAGCATTCACCTTGAAGCTGAAACTACCACTGTACTAGTAATATACTGTATAAGCTTCATACTAGAATATTTCACTTCACAGTGCTTGCTGAAGGATATTGGCTTTAATGTCATATTAAAATAATGAAGGTGACACTATCCAATAGGTGTGGTAAACGCAATCAACATTTTCAAGGATAGTTGAGGAAAGTGATAGTGCTGCATTGGCAGAAGCGAGAGATGGGCAGTAGACCTAGTCTATTAGTATGTAGGGAAGGAGAAGCCTTTTCGGGAATCAAGCAGGATTCATTAGCAGAGCTTGATCCTTGTGTCTTTGAATATGCCTTTCTCTCGGCTAGCCCCAGCAGAGGGACTGGTAATCCCTTTCCTGAGCACAAAAGACCACTGTGATCTTTTCATTTTCAATGGGTCAAATTTCCTTTAAAATTCAATGTAGTTTTTCTTTTACTCTTTCTCGTGTTCCTCCATTTGTCCAAAATAGGCAGATAAAACATGTGTACATTTGTTTACACTTAATTAACTGCCCACTATTAACTGTTAGCATTAACTGAACAATGACATGGAAAACCATTGGGGAAACTCCAGCTACTTTCATACCATATGCAGGTTTCCTATGTTAGAATTCTCCAACAAAAAAAGGTCAACCTTGGTGACCAGACAGGCAAATAACCCTGGAAGTCATCTAATGGTTGCTTATCTGACCTTTGACCACCATCAATGTCAATGGTCATGTTCAAGTTTCATAAGGTATCCAGCTGGTTGCTATGGAGATGATTCATGGAATGAATAATGAGCGAGGGGTAGGGTTACGATCCTCGGTCCACTAATGAAGACCTAACGTGACTTCAGAATTCATCAGCTGCACAATAGACATGTCAGTGTGGTTTGGAATGAATATTTCAACAATGACCTCTCGGTCAGACAAGACTGATCACTCTCCCTGACCAGAAAGTAAATGTAGGACCGGGGATCCCACAATACAATTATTATTAATTGTACACATTATTCTTATGACTTGCTCTGGTGCAAAAGTTGAATTGTATTTGAATAAATACAAGGGTTTCCCGTTGATGTGTTGAATTAGGGTCTGTAGTGCTGGGCTGGAACAAAACCCTGCGCACTCTGTGACCCTGCGCACTAATGTGCAGGACCAGTATAGAAAAGCAATGATTTAGAATGGGTTCACAGTCTCTTTCACTCAGATATTTCACCAGAAACACCTCGTCAGGTCTGTGCTGCTACCGGGCAGAGGGTGTGGAGCTGGGGGCCTCCTAGGTAGTTCACCCTGACACTCATGGCTGTGGGTTTTTGGCTCGTCCGTTTTTTTCCCAGCTCATTAGTCACTAGAGTCATTACAGAGAAGATTAATTCCTTGCGTGTTTGTAAATACAATTTGGCCGTCCCAGCCCACTGGCCCTAGACCACCTCCTAAGGCTCCGGACTCACTCTCCAGCATCTGCCAGAGACCCCAATACACAGCACAGCACAGGAGAGAGGCCAGGAGTGTGTGTGTGTGTGTGTGTGTGTGTGTGTGTGTGTGTGTGTGTGTGTGTGTGTATGTGTGTCTGTGAGAAAAAGGGGAGGGGGCTCAATGCATTCACTCATTAATGGAGGGTACCTCACTTCTGTGTATGTGTGTATGTGTGTGTGTGTGTGTGTGTGTGTGTGTGTGTGAGTGTGTGTATGGTATGGACTTTATTTGTGTTTCAACATAAGGCAGTCTTGGGTGATAAATATGGTCATATCATGATATTTGACAATCAATGGCCAAACGCACCAGCATAATGTATGCAACGTTCCCTGAGGTTCCTAACTTTAAAGAAGAGATGGATAAAATGTTCAAAAACAGATGAGAACAGGGATCAGTATTAACTCACCTCTGACTTGTAATTCGGATGGGAACGAAGCACACTCACATTAATAACTGCTTAATATAAGGGGGAAAAGAGAGTGAAAGAATGCAGCAAAGAAAGAAAGAAAGAAAGAAAGAAAGAAAGAAAGAAAGAAAGAAAGAAAGAAAGAAAGGAGAATGAGGAACAAGGTGAGGAGAGAGATTGTGAGAAGAATCTCATTTCCATGGCTGATCTACGGGAGTAGTTGCCAGGAGGTTAAGGTGAAGGCCAATCCAGCTGTAAGAGAGGGCAGGATTAAAGTCTTTCAGATATGGATCCAGGGGCTCTCCTGCTCTCAGTACCCGGGCTTAAGTATCATATCCGTGGACAGACAGATCAATAGCCTTCCTTTGCTTTTTCTACCGTCTTCAAGGAGATTTTTTGGCAAGTGCTTTCATTGGGGTCCTCCGGCTTGCCCCCTAATGACATGGTGGGAGCGCAATCGTTTAGACTCTGGGGTTCGATCCCAGCTCAACTTGATGGACTGTGGTGGATAGTGGTTGTCAGCCCAGCTTGAGTTGTTACAAAGGTAATCACGAGGTATGCATGTACGTACGTTGCAGCTTACCTTGAAAGTCATGCAGGATTCAATGCAAAATGTATAAGTCATTAATTTCTGTTTTGAGTGAGATGTTATAAATTCAGTCACATTTACAGATTCAATTATGTTTGCGATGTGCTGTGATCAAAACCTACTCTTCACAATCTGTTATGTAAACAACATGAGCAGACTCTATTAAATACAAGAAGCTTGTCTTTATTGCGGTCTGGATCACATTGGATTGAACAATAACTTGAACTTTTGAAGAACAAAAGATTGCTGAAACTAGTGTACAACAGACTCTCCCTTTTGAAAACCAACACACCCACACACACTCACAACAAGATGGAACCTCCTACTCTGAACAACATCGGTCATTCCCCTGTGACCTTTCATATACCACAGGCCCCTTTTGATCTCATATTGGGACCCAACATGAATCAAAACGATCGATTGACCCTGAAGTCTAACACAAGTCTGTGGCCCGGGAAACTATAGGGTTCACGACACCAATGTGTGGTCTGGGGGATGGCCAGTCATCAATCACAGAGAACAGAGTACATTTGATCTCAGGTGAATATTACATCAAAGACAGGTATTATGTCCTCCAATAGTGATTTATCAGTAGTCTGAGTGGTAGTAGTTGTTGCGGAAGTGAAAGAAGGAGGATTGGCAGCAGTCTAGCTCAATAGTTCAAAAGAGGCATTAGAAAAAACATTAAAATACTTTACTCAAGTGTTTTCTTGAGCCTGGATTGCTGGATGGGCTGGGTTTTCATAGTTGGGACTATTCCATTGGTTCCATTGTGCAAGGCAAACTCAATCGAGCACAGCTATGTATTTAAAGTGATTTCAAATACCATTTGAACCCATATCTGCTTCAATGCAATTTCACCACGCAGCTATAATTGGCAGTGTATGCTACAAATTCCAATGCTGCAGATCATCGTATTTCCAAATTGTTTGTTTTTTCCCAGCATCCCAACAGAAGATCAACAATTCACGATGGTCTCATTGTATTTGAAATGCATGGGAAGATGGGGAAAGAAACAGCCGAAGGGGATTTCTGTGGAAAACTATGGGATACACCAGCTCTAACCCTCCCTCACGCATAGAGCACAGAGCACATAGCAGCGGTAGCCACAGTGGCGTAGGAACTTCAGAGGCAGCCTTCTCATGTTCTCTTAAACCGTAGCCACTGGTATAAACACCCCAGAGAGACGCTGGCACAGACACAGAACGGGATTAC
>NC_137674.1:41552430-41576799 GCF_963989245.1 Nansenia antarctica
CTGTCACCCACCCACCACTGTCAATGCAACGTACATATTGAGTATAATCATCGCTCTACAGAATACTATATGTACTTCAAAGGGGCAAATGACTCTAATTTGTTATCGGAAATTAAGTGGAATATAATAACTTAATTAACTGCCGGAGAACACAATCAATTTGGGAGCAGGCTTCTCACTGATATTACATAATAGACTTTGCCTTTATTAGATGAGGTATTCACTTCTGATCCAGCCTAAGAACAGATAGACCCCTGGTGGCAATGAAGAGATAAAAGCGAGGGAGAGAGAGAGAGAGAGAGAGAGAGAGAGAGAGAGAGAGAGAGAGAGAGAGAGAGAGAGAGAGACAGAGAGAGAAAGAGAGAGGAGAGAGAGAGAGAGATAGACTTAGAGGAAATGAGGGAGGAGGTTTTTTTTCTTTTTTTCAAAGAATGGTAGCAAGGGCAGTGTGCTACTACACCACTCGGTTAAGCAGACCATATGCCTTTTATCAGACTTAAACAAACTTTGGCTGTAAACATTCCGACGCCAGCTAAATTGTAACTCTGTTTGAAGGTCGGCTCTCTCTCAGGACCTAATTTTCATATGCACATGTACTATATGAGTGTGTTTAAAAGGGAGTGGAGAGGAGGGGAACACGGACACCTATCCCTTGGCCAACAAAGAGGCTTCTCGCAGGCTGAAGTGTGGGAAAAACAAAGTCAGTGGCTGTGGCGTATGGCAGCCATTATCTCTCTGATTAAAAGCAAGACTCTTTTCCCCCTGCCTCGCTCCTCCTTGACTCCCCTCCAACACTGTCTCAACCCCCCAAAGCCCTCGTCCAAGCCGCCGACCACAGATATTTTTCGGGTCCCTGTGTACTATGTATTTATGTGCATGCTCATAACTGTTGTGGTCAGGGCAGTTTGCATATGGAGAGGAAAGGAGAAAGAGTCGAGAGTGAAAGAAAGAAAGAAAAAATAATGAGAAACTAAAAGAAATTGAAGAAAAAATGGAAGCACATCGGGGTGTGAATAGTTGATTAGATCGAAACATGGTAATTGCATCATTGAACCAACACATTCCTCAACGACTTGAAAGTATAGCCTTTAAAGGTTTTTTTTCTTCAGTCACTTTCACACAGTTCCTCTTCACTGACATATTGTTGAGATGATCTTCTTGCTAATTCAGTGCAGTCTTGCAAGGACAAGGATAAAGTAGGCAGTTTTTCATGCTACTGCCTCATCCTATAGGCTACCAAGTCCTACATATAGCATTTTTCGCTAGCAATATTCTGACATTAAAGGTGACATGAAGACATTACAATGTAACTTTAGCATTAGCTGGCTAGCCAACATAACTTAGTGGAGTAACATCTAACATATAAGCTAGCTGTGTAACATCTAATTTTTAAAAATACCGTCTGTAGTTACTTAGTGTACATTTCTGGAGAAGGTCTCTGTTGTGTGGGTGACTGAAACATGTAACTAGTGTCACAGTGTGATGAATGAATGAATGAATGAATGGACTTTATTGTCATTGCTACAGTACAGGTACCAAACAACGAAATTTAGGAGGGGTGGCTCCCCTGGTGTTAGGAAAAGGAAAAAAAAAAAAAACTTTTAAAAAAAAAATCACAAGAAGGGAAGGAGCTGGTTTACATAAATAAAGGCTATGTACACAATCCACTGTACTATACTGTACAGATAGACGACTAGGGTTGTCATATTGCACAATAGTATTGTATCACGTTATTTAAAGTGACACAGTTTGCAGGCTTGAAATGTACATGTTTGTGCCTCAGCACTACACCTGATTTTTTCAGTCCAGCAGCTGCCATACAATCCGTCCAGACTGTCCAGGGCCCAGAACTTAGGTCTTTGCTGTGTTTAGGGCCTGGACGGCCCTGTGGTAGAAGCTGTTCTTCAGTCTGTTAGTCTTAGCGGCCAGGGCCCTGAACCGCCTTTTCGAGGGCAGCCTGGTAAAGTGTACGTACCCAGGGTGGGTCGGGTCCCTGGAGATCTTGGAGGCGTTCCTGAGACAGCGTGTGTTGTACAGCTCTTCCAGAGAGGGGAGGGGGGCGCCGGTGATCTTCTGTGCTGTTCTCACGACTCTCTGTAGCGCATTTCTCTCCGCTGTTGTGCAGCTGGAGAACCAGTTGCAGATGCCGTAGGTGATGATGCTGCTGCAGGGCATTCTCAACTAATACCGGTACATTCCACTCAGTGCCCTATAGTTCCATGGGCAGATTCACCCTGTGCAGTATGTAGGGAATCAGGATTATCCCTATGGATTGTAACACAACCATAGTCACACAATGTGTATGTTGTGTGGTATTTTCCATCCACCATCACCATTTTTTTGGAAGGTGGAATATTGAAATGAAGATTGAGTGGGTTGGTGCTAGCAGTAGCAAATATTATGTAGACAGAAAAGGTCAACATGTTATATTACCAGAAAGCATGGTGTAACGCCACCCTGTATAAGCAGCCATGCATGGGCTAAATACTGTAGATTAGATAACACTAATGAATACATGTTCTGCATTCCAAATTCATAATGAAGTTCTTCAGTTCAAGTGTTTTAAAAGTGCTGACAGCCTTTTATGGTCAAAAGTCAAAGAGATTAGGTGCTCACAAGGGTATCTATTCAATGTTCATGGAACACATTTCTAATGTTTATATGTATTCAGGTAACAATATCTCATTCTCATTTACAGTAGATTAGCAAAGACTTTGAGTGCTAGGAAAGATGTGAGTTTTTTCAAAACAGCATGACAGTTACAGCAAAGATTATTTTTGGCATCATTCTTAATTACATAAAATTAAATAAAGGGACTACAATTAAAATAAACATGACATCTCCGTGTTATACCTTTTAACACTAAACAGTGTGTCAATTTAGTCCAATAAAGTTTCTAAACATTAGTGTGCCAATGTGAAGGTGACAACAATGAGTGGGATGCATTGTTCAAATTGACAACTATGCTAAACTGTTCTAAAAGAGGTTCTTTGTAAAAGACACATTTCCTGGCACAAAAGACACCTTTCAGCACAAACAAGCTCTAACAAGACCATGGAGAATTGTAGGGTTACTAGTGGTATGAGAGTTAATCTAGATTGCAATATGTGCATGAGAACTGTTACAAATTGCTTGTTATGACCTCACATATTTTCTCAAAAACAAACATAGGAAATTAGCTGTATGATTTCATTCTAGGTCACTGCTCACAATTTAGCTGTCAAGGCTAACATTACACACCAGAATCTTGATTCTTTAGAAAACACTACATTCACTGTTACACATTTCTCTGTATTCAACTCGTTGGATATACAGTCTATCTTCAGTTCCTCTGTCCCTGTCAGAGGTAGAACTCCTCAGCTCGGCAGAAATAGGATGTGAAAAGTGTTGTGCAGAACGCCCTTAGCAAAGACCTGTTCACACCTCACTAACCTACCGCCTAGTGCAGGAAATCCCAGAAGAAGAGAGACATACACAAACCCAACAGTGGGAGAACTCTTACCCTCACACACTCTCTCTACCGCAGCCACTGTCTGCTTCAACACCAACACTAGGCTGTTTTAATCCCTGGTGATTCATAGGAGATACATATGTAACATGCCAGAGTCTGTAAATGCTACCACGTGTGTATGACAGGCAAGGAAAAGGAGGGGTGAGGAGGAAAGTGTATGGGCCTACCTATCAAGTGCTTTTCTGTAGTAAAATAGAGGTAAATGTTTCCTGTATTGTTTTATTTTGCTTTGCTGTGTTATATAATCTGATGTCAATACATATTGTATTCCCCTGGTCACATACAGTATATAGTGAAGGCAAATGGGAGGGACTGACAACTGAACCCAGGGGCCCGAGCGTTGAGGCAAATATGTACTAGCCATTTTGAAACATGTTATATAACAGTTATATACTGTAGCGTGCTTTCTCCCCTCTGATGCAGGTGTTGCAGTGCACCATTTGCACTGATGTGGTCTAGTTTCTTGAACCTCCCGGCCAATCTCTGCCACCACAAGCCTCGCATAACCCTTTCCTGTGACACATAACCGATGGACTGAAAGAACCTCTATTTCAGGTCGCCGGCTGAGGCATATGTGATGGCATGCAGCTCATAGGTCACTTTAGAGATTAGAGATTTAGAGCAATGACGTGGAGAGACTTGCCGATATATGTTGACAGAGATGTTTGTTTAAAAATATCCCTTTAAGAAGAAGTTTACTGGATATGAAGTTGTAGATAATAATAATAACAACAATAATAGTAATAATAAAAATACAAATAATAATAATAATAATAATAATAAATGTTACAGGGAACAACATTAACTCACAACTTGTTTCATATCTCTCGCGTGTAGCAGAGGGATTCCCTAGTGCCAGATGCTTCCAATTTTCCTCTGTTTTCGGTCAACCTCCAAATGGTGATATTGGAGCCGTGGTTTGGTCCAAAACCCAAACCAACGAGGGAGATGAGCGACGGAGGCCAATAATAAGGGGGATGAGCGCTGGACAGCCTTGACCCACATTCTAATGACCAGGGCTTTGATGGAGCAACACAGGAGAACATCAGCGCCTTGTATCCCACTGAAATAATAAGCTGACCTGAACCCCCTTTTTTTTGCTCCCTTTGAGCCCCAGCCAACCATCTGAATCCACTCTAGCCCCAAACGAGAAGCTTATTTTTCAAAGTGTCTCTCGTTTGTGCAAACTCGGCACCCTGACTTGAGAACGGAACAAAAAAAAAGTTGAATAGGGGATATAGAGTCGCAGTGGCATCTGAGAGCTGTCAGATTACCCTGTCTGGGTTTGATGCTCCCACTCCCTGGATGGGTCAGAGTTTCCCTGGTGAAAGGGTAGTGCTGGGAAAATGTCTCTTTACAGTCGACACTTCTTTTGAGGTTGTCCTTCTTCACCATTTGTATTCGCTTTTAAACGCATTCATTAACTGATGTGTGCCAGTAATCTATGGTCTGATCAGTCCTGACTATGCGTGTGAGGGTTACGTCCGGAATGCATCCTACCTAAAAAGAAGAAACAAAGTCACCAGGTCCTGTCAAAAGCAGAAAGACAAGACCTGGGTGCACGCTGTGTGTCCTACCGAATACCTCTGATATTCAGACAGAGGTGTAGAATGCCCTAGAGCACAGGAGAGGCTTAAACATGTAAAGTATCACTGATCTGTATGGGCCACTTGACATTACCTAAAGGTTGAGATCCTGGCTTGAGGAACTGGTCCAGTTTCATATTTTTGCTTCATTTTTATTGTATTTTCCCAGCTATTGATCAGCAGCCACTGCAGTCCAAAGTGTCAGGATACACGCCCTGTGTCTCTCCACACCTGAACATGGACATTCTGTGCACACAGATTCTTAACATTTTATCTTGTGAACATCATTATTTTGTGTTGTAACTGCTTCCTCATTGTGACCTACAAGCTTAATGTTGCTGTATGGCCTGTGTATGAGTGAAAATAGTGACTGCATGAAACAGTAAATGTGGCAAGTTTTATTATTGCAGTGAGTCAAATTGGAGAGTTTGACCGTAGCACAATAAAAACTTGAACTGAATCGTAAACACATAAGAAATGGTCTGACAATAAACACAATGGGGTTGACAGACAGAGACAGAAACCGAGACAGAGACAGTGAGACAGTGAAAGGAAAAATAATCCTATAGTCATTATTTTCCTCAACATTGCCAGAAGACTTACTCCACATGCAATCTATGTGACTTTGCTGATGTCACCAACCACAACCAGATGATTGACGGCTGAAGTGAAAAGTTGAGATCAATAAATAAGTTCTACATCAACTCAGCAGAGTGATGGATAAGAGGACACTGTGGCTTAGAGAACTCCTCCCTCAGCCAAATGTGATTGGATCAGCATGCTGTATGTGTCAACAAATCCAAGTGAATAGTTGACAACATGTTTTAGTATCAGTTGAGAGGTATTGCAACAGAGGAGTGTGAGAACTGAGAATCAACTTTCGATTCTGTTGAAAAAGCTTAGTGTTCTTTCTGTGTGTTTCTGTATTGCTGTAAAATAGGAAATCATGCTACTAATGTCCCTCCTAATACATTTTTCGGGGTTTATTTGTTTCATTTTCGAACAAACTATGACTAGACTACCATGTGAGACCGACACCAAGCATTTGCTACATGCTAGGAAGATGTGTGAAGCTGGTTGCTCTTGTTATGACTAAACAATGAGTTCGTTTTTTCAATGTTCCTTCTGAGTAAAGAATAACGTATATAACGTATTCTATCATATAATCCCAAAGACCTGATGAAACGGTGTCTGAGGTAATCAAATGCAAGTTTTTGCACAAGTTGGAGACGCTACCGGTGTAGAAGGTCACAGCTCTTGGTAAGATGTGTGGGTCGGTCCCTCTTGCCCTCTCGCCATCGGGCAGGTACTTATCTCTTTGACTGAAGTGAAGGAGTCAAGCCGCTCACATTAGAATAACAAAGGCGATGGTAGGCTGATTCGAGATGGCCTGGGTTCACAGGTGCGTACGGGGATAAATCCGCTGATACGGGGGGAGATTAGAAAAGTCAAAAGTGATCATGTGTAATTGGTTATCTCACCTCTAGCACCTCACAACGGTATTATCCCTCCGTAAGCCTCCTTATATTCTTAAGTGGACAGGCTGCCATTGGAGGAGAGGCTGAAAGTTTAGGAGGCTTTGAAACATTAGTCTGAGAAAGTCCAAGATGGCTTCTCCCTGGGTCTGATGAAAGCGGGAAAAAACACACACATACTCAAGCTGACACACACACACACACACCCCCCCCCCCCCCCCCCCCCCCCCACACACACACACACACACACACACACACACACACACACACACACACACACACACACACACACACACACACGCACGCACACACACACACACACACACACACACACACACACACACACACACACACACACACACACACACACTCTTTCTTCTCACATACACAAAAACATGCGCACAGCTGACAGCTCGATCCACTCAGGTGCTTCACGTTGGCTTTTCATTATCAGCTCTCCACATAATTGAGCACAATGCACATTGAGTTCTACATAGCTTTTTATGGGAGAGATGAATACATCATTATCGATGACTTCCCACACAAACACCATCTTCAGTAAACACTGTCGAGAGTGTGTCAGGAAGGTGCTTGTGAATGCAATTCCATTTTGAGAAAATACAGGCATGATTTCTTTTCGTCATCTCTGCCATTAGTTTAGAAACTTGCACAAAGCATGTTTAATTGTTAATCCCAAAGAGCCCAGACACAGAGAGGATGATCAGAATTATGGTATCAGAGTGGCTTAATGAAATGAGTGTTGGCCGCCTAATTTAATCAATATTAGAATATCTGCCAATTAGCACCATTATTTTACTTGCATGTGAAAATCAAGACCCTGCTAATTTATCGCTGCTCCATCTATCGCACTGGTTGCATTACAAATGTGATAACAATGGTTGATTTTTGATTTTCCCATTTTGAATTATAGGGAGAGTCTAGATTCTAATTAAGCTCCATTGAAAGTGTTGATGAGGTTTAACTAGCAAAATTAATTAAAAGTTTTGTTAAGATTAGAATCATGACGTTTGGAGTATTTAATCAAAAATACATTTTGCAATTAATTAAAACCTCATTTGCATGTATATGTTAATTTGGGCGATATGATTTCAATCACAGCTGTGGCCAAACAGCATATACAAATCAAGCACTTCAACATGTTTGTCTTGACGCATACACCGGTAACCCTCGTTTTATATTCTACTTGTGAAGTACCAGAATTCTGCTCTTTGTATTATAGCAGAATCCTAATTATTTCCCTTCAACCGACTTTATAACCACAGATTAGCTTCCCATATCCAATTTTCATAGTCTTCTCTGATTACCATATTTAGCTGGCAAGCCTCTTAATTGAAGATACACAGTGTACATATAGTTTGTGAATCAGTATCAAAATGTTCTTAACTTACGAGGGATTACGACACATATCTGCAATCCACTCCCTAATATGTAGCAACATTTGGATGAGTTGAAATAGCCAGAGAGAAAGAGAGAGAGAGAGAGGGGGAGAGAGAGAGAGAGAGAGACATAGAGAGTCACTCTTCCTTTCTGTAATCCCTTGCATCCGGTTGAGGTTTGCATTTCTCTCTCTCCTTCCCCTTGTCCGCAAAGGGAATAAGAGATTCAATTAAAGGCACACGTAAAAGAGAGACACAGAGCCTTTTAGTGCTAGGTTAATGGTGAGTTATTGTATCAGAACGACACTGTGAACATTGCTTAATTTCCTCCTCTCTCTGCGGTTAATAGCTATTTTAAGAGCAATATGATGTATTACTTCAGGCTCCCTCCGGGGACTATGAGGGCTCCTGTTCTGAATCCATTTAAGGCGGCGAACGAATTCCTGGTCATATTCATCTTTATTTAAACATCCCCTCCTCTCGAATTTGATGGGAAATTAACTGTTAACCACTGTATTTTAATTCTGACCAGAATCCTTGGTCGAATGGTTGTAAAACATGACGTTTGGCCATGAAAATGTGTGCTGGAGGTTCCCCCTGGTATTAGGACTCAGGTTAGAATGTGGTTGCGAAGATGACAGGCTTCATGTAGACTTAAAGGGAGTTTAAATCCCTCTAGTGACAGTGTCGAAAGTGTGTATGGTTCCTTAAGAGTGGATTGGGTCACTTATGGGCCGTATGAAGTAATGATTGGGATGATTTAGACCTTAGTACACACAAAGGAATGAGTTATGGGATGCAATTCAATTATATATAATTGACATGATGAGTTGTTGCTGAGTGGTGAGATTTGAAGAAGTAAAGACAACATGGATCCGAGTCAACAGTAACCTCAGAACCAAATGTTTGTCAGTTAACTATCGTTTATGTGTCTGAATTATTTATTTTATTTTATTCAAAATTGCAGTTATGAGACACTTCCAGGGGGGTCACTGACCTTCACTGATACGCCACAGGACACACAAAAGTAGCAGTAGTAAGTAGCCCTTAACATCGAGTAACATGTGTATGCATCTGCATTCTCTGTCTCACACACAGGAACAGGCAAACAGTCAGCCACAGACACACACAAACACACACACACATGCACGCATGCACGCATACATGCACACACACACACACACACACACACACACACACGCACATGCACATGCACACAAGAACACACTCACACACACACACACACACACACACACACACACACAACCCCCCTTCCCAAAATAATCTAGGGGGATCTAGGGCCCAGCTGTTTGGGCCTCCACATGGACAGTGAAGAGAGGGGGAAGAGATCACTGTGCCCCCCCTGCAAGTGTACTCATCGGAGGGTGAAGAAGACCCAGGGAGTGTCCCTCAGGCTCACGGGAGGTTTTAGCCAAATTAGAAGCCTAACCTCAGGAAGAGCAGCTCTGCTCCACTGTGCATGTGTGTGTGTGTGTGTGTGTGTATGTGTGTGTGTGTGTGTGTGTGTGTGTGTGAGAGTGTGTGTGAGTGTGTGTGTGTGTGTGTGTGTGTGTGTGTGTGTGTGTGTGTGTGAGTGTGTGATTGTGTGTGTGTGTGTGTGTGTGTGTGTGTGTGTATGTGTGTGTGACTCCTGCAGGATTGGGGCTTAATCGCTGCAGCAGTCATGTCCTGGGCACAATAATGGCACCATTTGTGAATGAGCTATTACCTAATGAAATCTGAAGAATGCTTGGCACCACCCAAGCTGACTTGGCATGGTAAGCTGGGTGCCTGTTCCAGCTCGCACCAGCCATGCCATCATATTTAGGACTGGCGTTTCACTTTATGAGAGCGGGGGGCCAATGCGTGTTCTGCTCTGATTGTTTGGGTAAACTATCATTAGAGTGGATTTGGTTGGGCTTTGCTCCTAAATACAGTAATGTATGTTATTGAAATGAAAGGTTGCAGAGATGTTAAGAAACCTTAAGAGACCAAACAAAAATAAATGTAAATGCAATACAATACAATTATGTTATAATCAATTCGGATATAGTACTGTATATACAGTATTGCATGGAGCACTATTACTACAATACATGTAGCAGTTTATTTCAGTCTAGACTATGTATGTGCACCTGTTGGCAGCACATAAGGGAAAAGTCTTTTTTATATAGATTTTAAGGTAGAAGGGCAAGATGAAAAGCGTTTAATTGAGCACATAAAGGGAGAAAGCCCTGCCCTTTTCCACACTAAAACATACACTTAACATTTTTTGATTGAAAGCAGATTTGAAATAATGGGAAAATCTGTTCCTGGCATCAGCTATTGATGGTGTAAGTCTGCTGTATGTCGAAAGTAGCGAAAATCCCCCCCACTTATATGCTTCAATCTTTTCATAATTCTGTCGGGAGGCCTTAATGTGTTCTCTAACACTTGCAGTCAGTGCAGTGTTATACATCCACTCTCTCTCACACACACACACACACACACACACACACACACACACACACACACACATGTATGCATTCACTTGGATGAATACACACACAGAAACACATGGGTACGCAATACGCATGCACACACTCGCCCGCACGCACACACACACACACACACACACACACACACACACACACACACACACACACACACACATTGTGACTGACATGAGTGCGACAGAGTAAAAGTTTGTCCACTTTGTCAATGTCATCATACTGCCCTCTTTTGTCAGAGAGAGTCAGGGAATGCATCAAGAACCTTTTTTTTTCTTTTCCTTTTTTTCTTATGAGGAGTGTTTTATTAAACTACCATTTAACGCTTGAATGGATGAATTCTTGTGTTTATCCCAACACAGGATTGTTTCTCCCCCTTTTATTATTTATTTTCTACATGTTTATGGAGGTTGGCGAGGGGGGGTGGGGGGGGTGGGGGGGGGGTTATGGGGTGTCGGAGGAGACAGACAGACAGAGAAAGAGGAGGGTAGACAACATGTCTAATGATTGCAATTATACAATTGGTGAAAAAATAATGACAAAAAAAATCCCTCCCATTTAAATGTAACCCCAATTATGTATGCCTCTCCCAGTAATTGTTAATCGATGTGATATTGATCTCTGCATCCAGTAACTAACCTCCATGCCTGTTTGATCATCTAGCACTGGCCTTGCGTCAATCAGTGGAGTCCAGGATCATTTGATGAAAATCAATGCCTCCATTACTCCATTTAAAAATGTACTGCGGGTGCATCTAATACCCAGCAACAATAGAGCACATTGGATACCTGGAGATTACAATTTCAATTATCATATCAATTGATCGTGGTATACAATGACAGTGTCGGTAGTAGTGGAACAATTTACTTAGGAGTGACACATCATTGGAATTGTCATTTAATTGATAATTAATGACACATATTAAGACAAATATAGTTTCTTGTAAAGTGAATCAAATGTATGTATTTAGTATGACGTTACTACTCTTTGAAATGTTTCACATTTTGAATCAAAGCAGTACTCAAGAAAAGGTAAGCATTAACTGATAAAGGGAAACAAGGCACCACAGGTAACTTATAATCATACACCTAGAAATCATACACTAAAATGTCATAACACAATGTGATAGTAATGGCTGTGATACAAGATTGGGAGTAATATTCATATGTGTAACCTTCTGTGCTCACAGTCAAGTGAGAATTTTCATTGAGTAGGGCACCCCTTGTGGGCGTACAGGAGAACAGACAGGGGAGAGTGAGGCTTGATCTGTCTCTATATTTCAACCTGATATATCAAAGAAATATCTCTCAAATCTATGAATCAGTGTTGTATACATAATGTAATATTCAAAACCACTGAACACTGGCTATGACTGATTATTTTCACTTTAGATGTTACCTGAGTGATTGTATATCAATAAACATGATAGCAACTAGTGATAATGAGAAAGGGAGTGAAAGAGGAGTGGATTTACTTAATAGCAATGATCTATATTGTAAATATAGCATTGTGAAGAATATAGGTATCCAAGTATTTATTTATAACATTCATCCCCTCTTTAACCTACAGTATGTGGAGCTGGTACCAACATTGCCTGGATTACATTATGCTAATACCAGCATTCAAATCAACATGAAATCAAACGTTATGTGTACAGAACATTTCATATACTGATACAATAGAATGTGCTTTGACTGCACTGTGTTAAACTTCCAACAACCAGCTTACCTCCACTTTCCAATAGGTCATTGAGAGGTTATTTGCACCTCTTATCCTGTGTATCTGTATATATGAGAGACAGGGCTGTCCAATGACATGTACAGTAAATAATCACCTCTAGATGTATAAAGCTCCTGTCTTATCCTCCTCCTCATCACTGTCCTCGAAGGTTCAAGTACTGTAATGTCAAAATCCTCTTACTGGTCATTTGTGCCTGCCCCCCAGTGTCCAATAGGACCATAATGCCATTCAAATCCAATCCCTGCTACTTTATCCAGTTAGGAATACAATGTCCCTTAGTGTGATGACCATTGGATTACACGCACGCACGCACGCACACACACACACACACACACACACACACACACACACACACACACACACACACACACACACACACACACACACACAGGCACACACACACACACACACACACACACACAAGCAAATCAGTTGACTGGGACTATTTTTAGTCTTTTTTTATCTGACCTCATCTGATATGTTGATCTTGTTGTTGATGTTGTATTTTCCCTCAATATGCAACATGGCCCGTATTTTTTTTGCTATTGCTGGTATCATATTTTCGGATTCATTTGCTATTATTAGTACTACTGTCATTGCTGTCTTAATCGAATGTTTTGTATGTTTTTAGATGTTTTATGTTTCCAGGTAACATCCTCTAAGGGACAACAGATGGAAGCCTTGGCTATAATCTGGCTTGTTTACAAGCTTCTTGTAATACATTGTAATACATGGAGTTTGTCCATTACTGTAACTTGCACTGTCCGTTCTCAAATAAATATATTAAATCAAATACAATCTCAATCTGTATCTGTATCTGACTTTGGAGTTTGTAATGATGTTTATGAATGTAACAGTCACTGAATGTATCTGCTCTTGAATATAGTATAATAGATAATATTGTAAATATCAGTGTTTGTGAGTGGACATTGTCGAGAGGGAATTGTTAAGCTTTCTAGTCATATGAAAGCAGATCTTGTAAAATAAATTCCTCAACAGATATATGACAGGGTTGGTCCACATTTTGGGATTTTGAAAATGGAAGCCTCAGAGAGGTATCCATATGTGTGTATAGGTGTAGAGCTTCCTATTAGATGCCTTGTGTCATGTCCTCTTATTGTGTTGCCAATCCTCAAGGCTACTCTGCCGTGAATGACATGTCCATGTCTATAGAGATGTAGAATGGGCCTTGGTTGTCTTTGTGTTTCTCCAAGGTCTTCTCATGGTCGAAGAGTAAGGAATACATGCGTGTCAGGCTAAGTGGTATAGGGGATTGAGAGCTTGGAGGCCTTTGAAGGTTAAAGGCCTTGAAAAGAGTTCAAGTGGACAGGTAAAGACCTCAACATGGCTCTTCACACCCGGAGTGTGCTGGGGTGGCGTTTACATGAAGTACAACAGCCACCTTCTGCAACAGCAAGGGGCCTTCACCGGAACCCCATTCAGTCGTACACATGGCCCTCTTGACAACAATACTTGGCACAGACAAAAGGGACTTTTTCCTTCACTGTCAAGATAACGGCGGAACGTCTATTGTAAAGCCATGGGGCTATTGTACACGTATTGTGAGTTCTCACTGTGTTCGCAGGTCCGCATAGAAACACAAAGGCAGGAGAAGAGTGAGGGGGGGGTGGGTGTTGGGGGTTGGTGATGTGGTTGGGGGGCGATGTGACAGAACTGGATAGTTTCAACACTCGTCTCAAGAAGGCTGCATTGGAACGTTTTAAGATGATGGATCTGAGGAGAACAAAAGGGAAAGCTTTTTCAAAATGGTTCTGATGGCCCGGATCAAAGCCATCGCCTAGGAAAGAAAAAAATAGAGACGGGAAAGAGGGTGTGGAGAAAAAAAAATCATAAATTGTGAGTAAACAATCCTAAGCGAGTGGTGTAGGCTAGCAGAGAGCTAGCATCTTAACCACCTCCAAGGTGTCTTTTCACACAGAGCACCCTCAAGCCCACGCATAAAAAGTTGAGTCGAGGTTATCTTGTCTGAGAATTGCCTTTTTTGGAGCAGGCCAGCAGGTGTTTATGTCATATGAGGAGACAAGAGTCGTCACAGCCCAGGCAGCTGAGTAGAGTGTGAAGAGATAACAACTTGAAAACACAAGCGCCCTTTTTCTGAGTGGGTTCTCTCTTTTCAGGCTTGCGACAAACAGACAAACCACACATGGTCTCCTTCGCGTCTCAACTGCACTATAGGTGTGCATGTGGTTGAGGCCACGTTTGAAGTCAGGAAACCTGCATAGGGTTAGTCTGAGCTTGGTCTCAGGATAATTTTCACAACAATACTAATTTCTGTTTAAAAAAGAAAATTAGAAAACAAGCGTGACATTTGTGGCCTGAGAAGACGGGGATTTAGGTAACCGTTTGAGTCTGCAACTTGTTTGCAAAGTACTTTATCACCTGTTATAAGAGCAGGAAGTTATACTGTAGTTATGAGCGTGTTGTGTGCATGTGCGTGTGTTGCTCCCTTTCTTTTTCTTATCTATAGAAACATTAAATGCTAATGATTTCCAAATGATCATATTTTGGCTTACATCTCAACTTTTCCTCACAAAAATGACAGCTTCCCATTGTTTTTGTTTTATGTTTTTCATTCCCTTTTGCGTTCTGTCTCTCATGCCAACTTTGAACATAATGTATAAACAACGGAAAATTGCAATGCAATTCCATTGCCTGCATTTTTAGATTATGCAGCTCTAGGTCCTGCTCTAGATCCAGGTGTGTGTGTGTGTGTGTGTGTGTGTGTGTGTGTGTGTGTGTGTGTGCGTGTGTCAGCATACCTACAATTTTGTCTTCTTTATGAATACAGCAGATACTTAAATGGTACGCACACAGTAGTACGCATTCCCAATTGTGTGTCCTGGTGGACGCATATAACTATACTGGCAAGTGAATAGTGAAAAGCGAATGCTGTATAAGGAGGCTGGTGGGATGGTGGAGGCAGTAACAACTTGTCTTGCAAATGCAGTTTGCTGGTTTGAATTGCGTTATTGACAACAATATTTGCTAATTGTTGTTGCTAATGCTAATGTTTGCTAATGCCAACCCTGACAACTTACCCTACCTTCAACCACTCAAAGTGAATGCCTTATGCTACCTAACCACCATGCAAGTTAATAAAGATTAACTACTTACGTAAGTCATGCAAATTGACTCTCTGCACTTTTATGTTGTTGATGTAGCATCAACCGGAACATTTTTTTTCTTCTTTCCTAGCACCAGGGGAGCCACCCCTCCCAAATGTCGTTGTTTGGTACCTGTACTATAGCAATGACAATAAAGACCATTCATTCATTCATTCATTCATTCAAATGCGTACTATCATGTTTTGTCACACGGTTAAATTAGGAGACTGTTGGAATATAGTCAATGTCTGTTGTTTAAACTCAACTGTTCAAATAAACCCAATAACTGTACTTCATATGTAAGGTACTGTACCTCATATGGACAACATTAGGCAACATTAGGCAACTCATTGTATTTAAATGGTCTTTATGTGGACAACCTCCAATGGAAGGACTGTCTGCACAGAAATTGATATATTTTGCTTTTGAGCTGCGGCCAGAAAATGATACATAGATGAGAGTTGGCAATATATTTATGGGAAATGTTGACCTGTCACCAACACTTTTATCTGATCAACATTTTGTGGGGAAAGTCCCAATTTGACTTTGTCAGACAACCTGTCACAAGCAATCATCGAGGGACAGGAGAGAGCCTCTATGAAGGTGTTTACAGTATCTTAATATTTGTGTGTGTGTGTGTGTGTGTGTGTGTGTGTGTGTGTGTGTGTGTGTGTGTGTGTGTGTGTGTGTGTGTGTGTCTGTGTCTGTGTCTGTGTCTGTGTCTGTGTCTGTGTGTGTGTGTTTAATAGATATTTCTGCATATACTGTCCATGAAAACTGAACAGTGTTTCGAACAATATTTAGTGTCCTACTCAGGGTCCTACTATAAATCATGGCTACCTTTAAAAATGTTATAACGCCTTAATAAACCATTCATAAGTACTAAATAGATGCTTTACCAAATCACCTTTAAGCAAATAGCATGCAATATATATTGGGTGGCAAAAGCTTTATCCCACATTTGGCAAGACACTTACTGTATAGAAGTCACCATAATCCATTTATATAATATAAATGTGCTCATACATAGACCAATTTGCAATCTACCGGTATAAACACTTCACAAACCATTGTTTAAGGCCTTATGAAACAAGTTTTTTTAGTTTGAAATGTAACGAAATGTATGGTCTGGCGACCATAGTTATTTGCAATGCCATTTTGAATTGTTTTCATCACACTTTTCAAGGACGCTCAAAACACTCTGATTGAAGTATACACAGGGCGCAGGTTTGATCAAAGAGGAGGGACAACTATTGTATATAATGAATACCAAGCCTAATAAAGGATACTATAAACAGTGTTCACCCAATGTTGCCTTTTCAAAGTCAAATGGGGCTTCTTAGAGATTATTATTATTATTCTTTTAATATTAATTGTAATAGCAACGTGATATAAATTGGCTGTGCCAGAAGAATGGGTAGGTGGATACAATCCCTCTTCTGCTTTGCAGGGAGAAAGCAGCAATATGCAATTCCAACACAATTACAACCTGCTGAGTATCATCAAGGATGGCTATCTCGCCCGCCTTTCTCTGTCTTTCTGTCTGTCTACAAGAGCACCGAGAAGCAGAACCCGGGGAAAACATGGCCGACAACATGCAGCGCGCCCACTCCCTAACCTACAACTTGTTCCTTACTGTATACATGTGTAACATAAACAGTCCCTGTGTCTTTTTGCTCACTCGCTTTCATTGAAGGTTAAACTCTGAATGGCTACTTGGGCTCAGATTTTGGGTGTATTGATGATTTTGACTGATTTTGTGTGATGGGTACAGGAAATCTGGTGCGCTGATAAAAGAATAACATTTTGGTAATTAAAAAGTCACTTTTTTCAATGTGTCTTCGCATGGAATACTGGGGTAGGGCAAAACCCTCAACCTTTGCGCATTTACAGTATTTGTTTTATATTTTTCAAAAAAGCCTATTCAATAATATATTCTCTTTATAGCTAAGCTGAATGATGGCTTGTGTCGCAAAGCCTCAACACACACTGTCACAGTTAATGGAAGAGGCAATCAAATATTTTATGAAAACCAAAATATGCAGATGTGTCTGTGCCAATTTAGGAAACCATATTTTAAGGGATATGAGTTGGTTAAGAAGTGATTTGCCTAAAAATTGAATGAGACATTTGATGAATATTCAACCATTGTTCCTAGAAATGTAACTCACCACCTACTAAACTGGAAGGGAAATCAAAAGGAGATAAGTCAACTCTTTAGAGTGCGGGTGTGGTGCCGTATTAAATGGCGCAATTAATAGTATTCTCACATATCTCGAGAACTTATTAGAGTCACATAAGAGCCACTTGAATAGCACTCAAAGATTTGTCTCTATATGAGTAATTTAATACCTAATTTGAAACTGTTAACCCGAGTTAACAGAACACGTGCATTTCAGCAGTTACTGCATTAGTTAGTAATTTAAATGACAGCTCTTGTTCTCAAAGACAAATAAATGACTCAAATATGGGACAGACAGACAGACAGACATATAGGATAGATAGATAGATAGATAGACATTTTTGTTCCAATGTTTTATTTCTATATCATTAATAATGTATGTATTGTTATTCAAACAATGTACATAATATTATAGTGAAACAAGGCACAGCTGCAGTTAATTTAATAATATACAGTACAGTTTGAGTACATAAACAATAATGTCCTCATCAATGTATTTTTTACAAAGCTGAAATGTAAATAAACACTACATCCTGTTAATGTGAGGAAATATGACTGTATGAATAACATTGCAGTGAGTGCAACTCATTTGCTATGGCATCAAATTCAAAGCCAATCGAGTAAAAAAAAACATTTGGAGATATGCATCTTTGATAATACATCTGCATGTTGCATCTGTTTCCTGTTGCATTGTTTCTGGCACTGTTCGTCTCCAAAACCATAACAGAAGCTACAAAAAAAGTTGGTACATCTTCGTGTGTGTTGAGTGAAGTTCTATAATAAAGGGTTTATACTTTCTCTCACCTCAACTTGTTTAAATGCAAAATACTTAAAAAGTGGCAAATGTTGTATAGTCATGTATTTCCGTTAATAATTAGTAATTGTACAACCTAACACAAATGAACTGTCTCCTTCTCAATCAAATATGATTATTGAAGAGAAAGTCATATTGATAGATTTATGACATCATAAAAAATGCTTGCAGATATGAAAGTTACATTTACACTTTAGATATTACTTTGGAATGCAATACAAATGCAAAAGTAGCAAAAGAAGAGTAGTAGAAAGAACAATCCTCAGAACATGTTATGTTTTTCACAGGAATAGTGAAAAATGTCTGCTGAATATGTCTGTGCATAAATTACTCCTGTGGACTAATTGCACAAAGAGACAAGAGGGGATTGTAGACTAAAGACAAAACAGAGAAGCAGAAATACAAGAGTAAGCAGAAATGCACGGCGGTATGGAGGTGGTGGATACAATTGTTTAAAGTGCACTGTTTTTTAAAACCGGGAGACACTCACCCTGCTTTAGGCTTCTCCATCTGTCTCTCTCTCTCTCTCTCTTTCTCTCTCTCTCCCTCTCCCCCTCCCCACACACACCTCCTCCCTGTCCTTCCTCTTTCGTCCCCTCGTTCACACGACAGGTGTCTTTACCTCACCACAGACCAGGGACCCCTCAGTCGACAGAACCCCCCCCCCCCCTCTCTCTTGTCCAAACTTCCATTGCCTCTCCTCTCCCAGGTAGTCCTGTTTTCAATTGTGGTCTCCAGTGTACATATGAGTATCCTTCATTCTTTTAGATATGTCCTTACCTTCCCTCCCGATCATCACGCCACACAGGAAGAGTGAATAGCTAGATCATCTACATCCTCATTTCCCTCCAAAAGTTACGCTACGCCACTGTTGCCGTCATTAGCTACATTTTTCAGCAATGTATCTTTTTTTTTTTTCTTGGTTCACAAAACCATGTTTTTTATTCTTCACACATAAATGCATAGACTAGGCTGGCTCAGCTGTCTGCATGGGGGCGGGTGTAAATCCCCATCTTCTTGTGTATCCATTAGTAATGCAACACTCTCTAAAAATAAAGTGCGCCCCGTGCATCTCTATGCTTGTGAACATGTTTCCTGTGTAATCACATTTTATATACTTCTTTTTTTATCTCTTGTCAGGGAGGATGGGGCTGTTTTGCATCCTGCACACTGGGCGAATGTTGGTGCCATAGCTTTGCATGGATGTATAGATGGCAAGCGATAGACCAATTGTGCATGCAGAGGGCTCTCACTTCTACCAAAACTAGCATTATACCAGCAAGGCAGTTTATTTTCTGAAAGACGAGATAAGTTCCATTTTTTTAACCCTCCCTCCCTTTCTCATTCTCCCTCTATCCCCCCCCCCCCCCTCTCTCTCTCTCTCTCTCTCTTTCTGACACAAATCAGCATGCTTAGAATAAACTGCATAAGTTATCAGCTCCTTGGAAAGCAACGCAAAAGGGGAGAGCAGGAGCAAAAAAAGAGAGAGAGAGAGAGAGAGAGAGAGGGGAGACTTCTATCACTTAATGAAAAATAGCTTCCCTTTTGGACAGAACTTCATAGGCTGCAATCAAGAGCTGGCCCCCTCTTCTTGACGTGCAATCGAGGCAAATCAAGTCAGCATCTATTAATAATATTTCCCTGGCTCCTTTCATTCCAGCGCATGTCCTACGAC
Organism: Nansenia antarctica; assembly: GCF_963989245.1. Taxonomy (NCBI): domain Eukaryota; kingdom Metazoa; phylum Chordata; class Actinopteri; order Argentiniformes; family Microstomatidae; genus Nansenia; species Nansenia antarctica. The sequence continues at coordinate 41,572,425 of NC_137674.1, forward strand.
TGTCAGGCCCGTGATGGAGCACTGCCTTTATCTCAACCCCGGCCTGCTCTGTCACAGTGATAAACAATTCTAACAAGAATCAGAATAAAGATCTTCCCAGTAGACTCCAGGAGATAGAGGGCCCTTTTTTCTCATTTTCTAGACGGCAAAATTTAATCTAGTGGCTGGGCCCCCTTTTTCTACCCCCCCCCCCCCCCCCATCCACCCATCACGCTCCCTCCTTCCTCCACCCCCCCCCCCCCCCCCCCCGCCCCAACACACACACACACACACATGCACACCTCCTCCTCCCTCACACCCCCATCGTCTTCTTTTTTCCCCCCCCTCTTCTTCTTCTTCTCTTTTTTTTTCTCAAGCGTCACATTCAAAGAGATGCAAATTTATCAGAGCTGGGACCTGATCGACTCGGAGCACAGCGTGAATGTCAAAGCGGGGGCTTTAGAACCTGAGACACCTCCGTCTCTGCAGTGGCTGGTCTAATGAGGTTGGGCCGGCCCGGGATGGAGACGGGGAGAGGTGAGGCCGACCGCTGTGTCTGTCCATCCGTCCGGACAACTGCCAGGGGGCATCTACCATGCCACATGACATGGATCGAGAAAATAACCATGGTGGCACCGTTTTGACACATAATCCTGATGGAACCCCCATCGCAGGGGATCTTTTTTTTCTGCATGGGTTGCATATTTTCACACCCCAGCCTGTGTATTAACCAGTGGGCATTTTCTGTCAGGGGGGGGTTCTGAGAAAATATGAGGAATGTAAGCTTCTACAATTAAAGGACAATTTGAATCAAGTCCATTAAACAAATTCCCAATGATCAGTTTATTTACATTTTAAGATGATAGTGCTGATATTCTTACAGCACAATAACCAATATACTGATGTTTATTCGTTATGTATTCAAATGTGATACTGTATGTCATTAACCCTTTGTTCTTTTCAACAAAACATCTCCTACATTTAGCACAACCACTACTACACAACACACATAGCACCTGACACTACCCTACACATACATGCTACACTGTAGGTTACATAGTCATAGTCATTCCTATGCCCTGACACTCCTCTGACAGTCCACATGACGAAGGTGACCAACAAGACTCAGAGGGTGTTTCTACCTCATCGGAGGTAACAGGACCTGACAAGTGGGAAGGCCTGCAGTCAATGAGGTGAGAAGACATTGATCAGATTCACATGTATGAAAAGCCTGCCCCACCCGGAGGTCAGCTGTGTGTGTGTGTGTGTGTGTGTGTGTGTGTGTGTGTGTGTGTGTGTGTGTTGTGTGTGTGTGTGTGTGTGTGTTGTGTGTGTGTGTCAAAAATAAATACTTACTAAGTAGTAGTATAGTAAAGTGAAATGTGTGATAATGTTATGAGTGGTTATACATTGAAAAACAGTATTTAGCATCACACCTTATGTTATGTCTTCAACTTGCTGTAGGACATGTCAACCAAAGTGCATATGCAGTAAAAGTTGAACATCGATTTCTGTTGTATATGCATGTTGTGCTGAAGACATTTCCAATACAAAGTGTATGTCTCTCCTACCAGCGGGTGCTCAATGTGGGTCTTGTGGACTTTCCTTTCTGCAAACTTCAAAGCTATAGAGTACAACAATATACACTATACACCTTCCAGACCCCCTGTTTTGACTCAGAGAGAGAGAGAAAGAGAAAGAGAGAGAAAGAGGCATTCTCACATCCCTCTGTGTATCACCCCTAAGCTCTCAACCACCCACCTCTTTATTCTTCTTCCTGTTTCAATTGCACTGGATGTATGTATTCTCCTTTTCTATTTTGGAGTATGGCAAAAACCCACTTGGTACTGTAACGCTAGGGTCCCCGATACATATTCAATCCAAAATAACCCAACATGATCCAATGATACTTTATCTTGCAGGATGTAGCCTTGCCTTAGGTAACATTGGCGAATGGGAGGAAGAAAAAAAAAAGGCACTGCAAGATGGATTAGGTGTGAATGTGCGGCTGGCAGGCGAAGGGAAAGCCATGGATATACTGTAGTGGCAGTTGGGGAAGAGAAAGAGGAAGGGAGGAAGAAAAGGAGGGAGGGAGAAGAGGACGAAAGGCAAAAAACACACCGGACAGGTGAGGGATGAGACCGGGGACCAGTAAATTAAAAAAAATCAACAGTGGGTTATACGTTAGATGGAGGAGGGGGAGGGGTTTGGAGTGGAAGTGGGAGGACGCAGGGGTGGAGATGGGTACCGTGGGTGTCTCCTTATGCCAAAGGGGGTCCAGCCCACCAATCCGCCCCCCTCCCTCCCTCTCTCCCTCCCACCCCTCTGTCTCTCCCCCTGTCTCCAACCCTTCCGTGACAGCTTCACACTCCGGATCAGTAGACAAGAGGATCGTGCATCTAATCCATCCCTCCTGCCTGATGCATTTTTAATTGTGTGGGAGAGGAGAGAGGGAGATAGGAGAGAGAAAAGGGAGGATGGGGGACAGAGATTGAGCTCTGTGGTGGCTTGTGGCTCAGTGGGGGATGCAGAGCAGTGTAACATGGGCACACCTCCTCGTGTAATGCCAGTGAAGTTAGCTGAGTGATAAATAATGCTGTATGCAGATGACTTCCTAATGTCAAATCCTGATCCTCCATTGTCCTTTAGTGCTGATTGACTCACAATGGTAGCACCGCACACCTGTCTTGATATCTTCCTCCATGCATTTCTTGATACAATTGACAAGAAAGCATACCTGGAAGGACCAGTACCTTCTGGAACTCTTTACCTTATTGGAATAAGTATGGCTAATTCATTCTATGAGTATATTGTGTATGCATCACACTCCGCCTTCCCATCTCCCCAACCACAGTTAAACACTAGAAGCTCATTACTAACCAAAGTACCCAGAATGAGGTCCTGAGACGTCCATTTGTTAACATTAGTGGACAGTGTAGTCATTTAATTAGATCAATACCATGCAAAAAAATGAGCCACTGGTTGTGTTTAGTCAGGACTTAAGAGACATTAGAACGCCACACGTATTTTAAAGAGCTTACATATTGATTCTAACATATAGACGGACATCATTTGCTACATAGCCTTTGGTAAATGTGAAGCTTTTGTTTTTCATCTTTTGTTAGATTATGATATTAATCACAATGCCAGACCACCACAACAACAACAACAGTATAGTATTATCCTTATCATCAACAAAGAATGGGTCAAGAAGAAGTAAATATTCACTTGAATACAGAGAACACACAATAATTAATTTGGTTCAGAGGTTGTGTGTTTCATTGTGCCACTGTAAACCAAGTTGTCATAGGAGCTAGCATAACAATATGCAAAGGTTGGCAGTGGACTAACATTTTCATTTAGTCTAAATTGTCAGCTCCATAATTCCTATGGTATCTACTATGTCAACCTCCGAGGACAAAATTCCTCCAAAATTGCTACTCTCCATGCATATTAAAGAAACTTGTCATCCGGATGTTATAAGGGAGCACAAAAGATAAGAGGCACAGGCCCTTTGGGGCAACTTTCCTAGCCCTCGGAGTGGTGAAATTATAACCATAAAATGTCCAATTTAGAGGAAAATGCTCGGTTTTAGTGTGTTTTGCATAAAAGCCAGTGCATTTAAATTGCCCACACTGAAAAGACAAGCCTAAGTCTAACAAAAGGGGGGAAAGCACATGTTAGATGGTGGCCATTAAGGATTGTGTGCTTTTTGAAAAGGCATCATTCAGAAAAAGTGTTTTTTTCATTCCTTGAATTGGATGGAAGTTCAAATTGTGGACCTGTGCTTATAGACAATTCTTCACTATGTATTTTTTTTATTCAGTCTCAAAATAATTCAGAAACATTACATCCACTCAGTTGTAGTCATGATATAATGGCAAAATGCAACATTGTTCTGCACAGAAACATCAGGTATACAGTAACAAATGATAAGTAGGATTCTATCACTTTGCTGCACCTTGCTCTCTACATGAAAACTGAAGCAAGCACCAACGTTGACTCTTGAGTTGAACCACAACCGTGCTTATCATGTTCACGTTTTTAAACATGGCAACAGTAAACCCTCTTCTAGTCTGGCGACTTCCTCTCCTCCCACATTGTGTGGATTAAGCTTGGCTTCTTATGTTAATGTGTATCTGATGCTTTCTGCTGCAATAAGTGGAACTGCTATGAGTGCAATTATACTATATGATTATGACATGGTATCCTCTTCAGTTACTGGGACTCTGTATTAAACTGTATTGAGTAAACATGCTGTATACATTTGAACTCTTGAACTGTATTTAGTAAACATTGCAAACATATTAAAATATATATATAATATGAAAGAAATAAAATATAGTCAATACGCTTGTGGTTAATGCAGATGAAAAACATAACAAAAACTACATTC
>NC_137674.1:41576999-41724499 GCF_963989245.1 Nansenia antarctica
TTACCGAGTCAAAGAGTTTCTTAAGCCACGGGGCTTGACAGGTTCCAAGATGCTTATGGTTTAACACTATCTCTATACCATATGTTTGTGTCAGTGATCTGGAATACAAACAATACTGTACATACTGTACACATGAGGGTATAGCTTGTATTGCAAACACAATATATGTCAATTATTTGCATGTTGCCTAAAGTAAATGGCCCACCTGGAAGAGTATTTTTATGAAGCATAGCATGATGCCATGGTACCATGTTGTTAGAGATGACAACCTCTCCTTTGTGCAATACAAGCCTCTATCCTTTATTTGGAGACTATAGTTAAAGGGTCGAATTAACTTAGCTCAATAATACTCTCTTTTCAACAGTAATGGAAAGCACTTAAGGATACGCAAACGTTGATCGACACTCTAGGTGTCATGGGTGCCTAGATCAGATCCTGTACAGTTTTACTCATTTGTGCATATAGTGTTAATTACAAGTGGATATAACTACACTTAATGACTTTTGAAATAACACTTCAAAATTGTAGGGAAGGTGGAATGAGGACCAAAAAATCATAATGATATCATATCATCTTTGCCGATGTGATATAGCGATAATATTACTTATTATTACATGTGTCATGTCTTTAAAAAGCTAAACACCACCCTACAGTTTCGGTTTCCCTCAAAGGCCATCACTAGCCATTTGAAGCTATTGCTTATAATTGCCTTGACAAACCCTGGCTTCATCTCAATTAGCACCTGAATGGGGCTGTGGTGGATTTAATAGAAGCTGTTAGTCCGTGAGCATAATGTAGGTGATGGGTAAATGCAATTGAATTCTTAAGTGCCTGCGCCCACTTTGTTTGCCAATCAACTGTAGACTGGGAGCTTTTGTTTTGCGCGCGGTACCTTTTGGGTATCCTAATGGTGCAAGTCTTGCCCCCAGGCAAGAGGTGCCACTCAGCCGCCCCTATTGTCTCCCCTACCGGGGGGTTCTTTTTTTAGGGAGGCTTGGGGAGAATTAAAGAGGGAAAAATTAATGAAATCACAGAGAGGCAGAAATCAGGCGTTTTATAGCCAAATTGAATTTGGGGTGGAAAATCCTGGGGGGGGGTAAAGTGTTTAAATGCATAGCAGTATAACTGACGATATCCAGCAGAGAAGCTGAGGACAGGATGGGATAGTGTTTGAGAACAACTGGTTGGAGTTTCAGGTCCTGAGTTGGCATTAATTAGCAATTGGAAACAGAGAGGCCTCTGGATAATGTTGTATCAATGCTGACAATGTGCGTGTGTGTGTGTGTGTGTGTGTGTGTGTGTGTGTGTGGGTGTGTGTGTGTGTGTGTGCATGTGCGTGTGCGTGTGCGTGTGTGTGTGTGTGTGCGTGTGTGTGTGTGTGTGTGTGTGTTTGCATACCACTAAATGAGTACATGCAGTGTACGCCCATAGGTGTATGCATGTGGATATGCTACTGCAGTATGTGCCATGCTCATGTCTGTAATGGACACAGATAATAGCGGGGAGCGAATTCAGAGTACTCAGAGCTGCTGCATCTCTTGCAGGCCTTCATCTCAGCATTCCAGCGGGAGTGTGTCCCAGCCTGAGGGATGAGGAATGGCCTTAATGAAGTTGGACAAGCCGGAATACATGCATAAGAAAGATTTTAAATATTGATATGATGTCACAATGTAGCCGCATACATTGGCATGGTGAATTGGTTAGCGCCTGATGGCCCCCACTGCCTAATACAGTGGGCCCAGAAATGATTAGCCTCATCAGAATTGATTGTGTATTCCGTGGGAGGCGCAAACACACAAAGACACCATTTGAATCAGTGAGGGCCTCATCCCTCGCAAACGCAAACTTCAGCCCGAACGCTTTACGATTTTTATTAATTTATTTTCAAACTATAAATTATTCAGGGCCACATGTAATTAACAGCTACTGAATTTATATCACACTGCCATGCAAAGTATTAATGGAGGTTTATTAAAGAGCTTCATCAAGCGACAGACGGCGGCTTTCAGAGGACAGAAATAAATGGCTGCGTAATCGTTCAAATGGCCACAGAGAGGATTAATAGTGGACAATGTGCATCGGATCCAATTTATATTATCAGAGATGAATTTTCACCCTGACTGTGACCTCTGAACTTGTTATCACCTGCCATGCAAAGGCATTCATATTCAATTGGTCTTCAACTCTCCAACGATTCAAGTCAAGAGAGGGACATTTGAGGGGCCGTGAAAGAAGCTTGTGGAGATGTAAAGGAGGCCCCCAGAACCCCAACAAACATGCCAGACGAGGAGATAAACTAGTTTAGAGATCTGAGATGGCAGGGGACAGGCAAGGGGGGAAGGAGAAGGAAAAGGAGGAGGGGAAGACAGGGAGGGGCGGGGGGGGGGGGGGGGGCTGTTATGTTTAACATTACATAAACATGAGGGACGCACAAAGTTTCTATGCCATGTAAAGTAGAGAGTAGACTAGAGTGTTCCAGTTCTTTTTACTTTGAGCCTCGTGGTTAAAATAAATCTCGAGGTCAAACTTCAGGCCCCTTCCATTCAAGCGTGGGTCAGTGTTAAATTATTCACTGTGCCTGGGACCGCCGAGACGGACCAGATCAAGCAACTCGAGTGATGCCAGTTATACTCTTGCCAGAGACTCGGCGGTATCGAGTCAGAAGTATGTAAACACCATCCATTTTCAGCCTGGCTAGAGCCATAGACACTTGTTTATTTGAAGCGCATGACCCTGCATAGATGTTTGTGAAACACCGAAAATAGAATAACATATTTCCTTACTGCATCTATCCATGGTTACAACTAATTAGAATAGTAAATCTAAGCGCCCAGAGCCTGATTTTGATCTCATTAGTGAGATTGATCAATTAGTCAGTGTTATATTTCATGTGGCTGTTTGACATGTTGCAAACAAGACTACTGAGGGTCAGTATGTTGTTATAAAGATGTACTGTATTTAGCAATGTACAGTGCTTTATGTGCATGTTGAGGAGGTCAGACCTTGCTGTATATGTGTGTTATTTGTCAAAAAAGCTCTCTCTTCTCAAACTGAAATATGCCTATGGCATCTAGGAATCTAGGGCCCTATTCTGTAACTAGTTTTTCCTGACCAGGTAATCAGGAATTTTCATATACAGTATGGCATACATTTATATCATTGTCACATATTATACTATGATATTATTTCCATACACACAATGTGACACATTCTAATGCTTAGGTCCTCATGTCGGGATCCGATGTAATGATCAGACTTTTCTTTCGAAAAATGTGAATACATTTCCGCGTTGGTGAGCCTGCTAACAGTGTAAAGTAGTGTTATAGTTAAGAGGATAGCAGTGGGGATTAGTCACCTAATGCATTTTGTTGCAGTATTTTGGCTAGACTAGTGAGTTTGTGTTGTGATTCTCAACAACTTTGAAATTCTGTGTTTCAAAAGAAAAGTCGGAACATTTTGATTGATTGACATGCGACCAAATGATCAGACTGTGTCACATATATTCAGTCACACTATAATGGAAACATACTAGTCCTTACCAGTACTTATTACAAGCACTCAATTTCTGATGATTCTCTAACCTCCTAAATGTAGGTATCAAAATGTGAAAATGTAAATGTAACACAAGACCTGACCAGTGGGTCTATCATGTTGGTACTACATAAACACAGAAAGGCAAGAATATTACCGTACATACTGTATATCTAGCACATAGAGGGTTGTCATGTATAGCTGAGAGAGCATACGTATCCCATTCCAATTCAGATTTCCCTGGCTGCTAGACTCCTCCAGTAGGCCATGCATTACACAAGTCCTCCACAAGCCCCTTAATCCCGACCAAGAGTCAATTTCAATCATCAGCCCTGACGTGTTCACTACATTTCTCCCTTTGCGTTTGTTCCATTCTCTCTCTCTCTCTCTCTCTCTCTCTCTCTCTCTCTCTCTCTCTCTCTCTCTCTCTCTCTCTCTCTCTCTCTCTCTCTCTCTCTCTCTCTCTTTTCCACTCTCTCTCCATTCCAAGGCATTGCCAGGGTTAACATGCTAATTCTGTTTTATGAGGTCTGACGGAGCCCACTCTCCAACACTTACATCTGTTCAACAATTATTAGACCGTTTTTGTCATAAAAAATTCAACACCCCCGAGTGTCGCACGAGTGAAACCTGAAAATTTATGCGGCGAATGGAATAGTTAATTTCTCAAAGGAACAGGGAAAAGGGCTAAAAACACAGATTTACTTACAGATTCTCCAATTAAGTATGCCATATCCGGCTGACACGGTCTCCCGGTCGAGCCAGTGGACTGGAAAGAGACCTTGGTTCTCTCTGGATCACGAACCCACCATGGTGGTTTAGTGGAGTACAGAAGTGTGTACACTTGGAGTTGTAGTCTACTACTGTATGTACAGTAGTACTACGGGTGCACCTTTCAGTTCCATTACTCATTCTCTGACTGAAATTAACTACTATAGAATAGTATGTTCCCAGAACAATGTGTGTGTGTGTGTGTGTGTGTGGCCACATCGTCATCGATGCTACTGAGCCATATCATGCTTTACCCATCTGTTCCAGAATTACCGTCATTTGAAAAATGTGTGAAATAATAAGAAAGAAAATATAAAGGCACTCTAATTCTCCACCTAATGCAATTCTCAGGCCGTAATTGATTAATCTACTTTGTCATGTCCACACTGGGAAACAGTGGGGGTACCTACAATGACAGATATCTTTAATAAAGATGGTCCTCACATGTCAGGATATATGATCATAATTGCATTGGCTGGAGCCATTCTTCAATCAGAATCTCCTGCCTGTTTTATAAGACTTAGAATGCCCAGGCCAAAAAGAGACAACAAACACCTCACAATTACATCTTTAAATTGGAATAGATTTAGCACATTATATACTTTTAGATATCAAGGAAATATTACTTGGTACCTACTCTTAAATGTCATTTGTAGCCTATAGCATGAACAGGAACTATAAATGAACAAATACAGTCAACCCAATTATTTCGAACTAATTATCAACCGATATCCAATGACTATCCTAATTAGAGTCTGAGAATGGTTTACCACTAGTGCCAATACATAAACACCAGCTAGACTGTATCATCAATATGTCCTATGAAGATGATGATGGTGAAGATAAGATGAAGAATATCCTTATTCGAATGGGAAGAACATTCAGATGAGGGGCAGAGAACTAAGCCGGCTATATGGCCACCTTGTGCCTTCACCCCGGTGAAGTGTAATTCTCTGAAACACCCATCCACCCCCCCCCCCTACCCCCCGGCTCCAAACCCCTATCCCCCCACTGACAGGCTGGAGGGATGACCCTGAGAATCACATTATGTATATTTCTTAGCGGCCCCCTGCATTTGCATGTAGAAGACAGTTAAAATAAGGCCATAAATCAGCGGCAAACATATAAATGGATTTGCGGGAGATTGAAACCCTCGGCGAGTCTCTTGAGCAAATATTTCAAGCCCCGTCTGAGAGATATCCACTGTCATTAACTAGCAGAGCCTCTCTGACCACTCAGCTTGTATATTTCCTTCATTACATGACGGGGAGAGGTGGGGGGAGAGAGGGAGAAGGGGGGTGACTATACGACTGCCTGCCCCGATAAATCTACCTGCATATTCTGATACGTGCTTTGTCATCAGGGGACGAACAGTTAAAAGGGGGGGTTTATCTCATTTTTCCAAGAGGTGTTGTTGTCTAATGCTTTGGGGAGAAACATTGTAATTTGAAACCTTACTTGCTACCCATTACACAATGGTGAATGCCCAGGCAAACCTTTAGTGGTTGATTAGTGAGAGGCAACCTTATATACAGTACAGGACACTGGTTTGTAGAGATATTCATGTTCAATGTAAAACTATTAAAACAGTCATTTTGATTGATTGATTGAAAACTTTATTAGAAGATTTGCAGAAGTAGGTACATGAAAGTACATATTACATACAAGGTCAACTAACAGGATAAAAACCCAAGAAAGCCACTGGCTTATTTCAATTGGGGTCCTTGATTGATCATAGCATGCGCCAATCAGAAGGAAAAGGATTTATTGGATTTTTTGCATTGAGCAATCAATAAGACTGTCAGAAACATGTTTGGTTTCAACCTCCCTATTGAGAAATTCTTCTAAATGACTTCTCACTGAACAGATACAGAAGGTCCAAAAATGGGACCTAAACAGATAAGTGTGAAGTGATTGCATTACAGCCCACATTGCTTCTGCTGCGAACTGTAGGAGTGAAAGTCATTAAGGAGAAAGAGAAAGGACCAAGACTGACTCAGACGGACACAGACGGGGGGGGTCAGAGAGCATCCGCGTCCACAGGATCAACCTTGGCATGGCAATTTGTTGAATTAAGGGGAACACCTTTGAGTGTTAATCAGTTGAAGAAAGTGGGTCCCATTGTCGGTATGTAGTCAAAGAGGGCACCATTCACCCAGATGCAGGGTCCAGATCTGTACAAGGCAGCTCAGTCATGATGCAGAGTGACCAGGGTTTCATCAAATTAGGCTTTTATGCTAAGCTAATTATCTGAGGAGATTGAGGGACCTCTGGTAGGTTCGCTGAAGAGATGTAGACAATGTAAACTGAAGGGAGGGTCACAGAGAGAAAGAAAAAGGGTGAATCATGGATATGGGCACATAATGATTTATGAAGTTTTTTCTATCCTTCTTTCACTGTGCCAGGTAAATGAGAATGACCAATGACCATTATCTGATGAGAATATTAAACTGGATTCATTCACAGTAAATCTTGGCCGCATTTCGTACACGTTCCGTTTTTTTTCAATGATTTGCATTTCAGAGAGCAGTCTGAAGTCCGAAGTTTTACCAGTTGTTGAATATTCAAACAAGACAGATAGGTTGTATTAGTGCAAGCACCATGCAGATGCCTTCTTTGCTACTGAACATTCATACCACGTGCTATAGAGAGCTCGTTCCCAATAAAGTGCAGTTCCGAGCCGTACTTTTAAGTCAACCCAGACCATCAACCAGAGATGTCCAGATGTTCTACAACATCTGACTATGCGAAAGCATGGCGTGTCCAGTCAAAGATCCAACGCAGCCTATGTTGGCCAACACCTGCCTTTGCAGATGGTCCGCTTCGGGTTCCGTCTCAGTGCGTCCAATGACATATCCTCATACATCTAAAAGCACTATCCTGTTATGTGAGGTTTGATTTTTTTTATATTTGCTGAAAGATACCCTCTGCTTCATACCTTGTATGACATGCTGTACATATGGTCCTCCCACAGCAAACAGGGACAGTTCCCAGACAGCATAGCACAATACTGTTGTTTCCTGAGACACAGAAGCTGCCTGAGACAAAGTGCACATCTGAGAAAAACAATGTTTTTTTGTTATAAAAAATACTCTACAGTACACAAATTCTGTCTTTGGGTAATTTCATGTTCACTATTTTAAAAACTGAAGAAGAGCAGTATTGACTTCCTGTAAAGACAATGGAGCATTGTGAATTAGGTAATCTACAATAGCTCTCGAAGAGATTATTTGTACAGTATGCAAAGTATGCCATATTATAGACTGTTTTATTGTGAGGTGTAAAACCCAAAGAGCTAATGTCATTTATGTATTTGGGGAAATATATTTTAGTGGGTGTGTGCATTTACAGTACTGAACAACAAAGTAGTCCATTCCTAAAACATTAAACTAGTGAAATGGAGGTTGTAAAAGGTCTTAACTGCATGGGTGCCAAACTTACAGAACAGTGCTGCCCAACGAAGTAGAAACCCCCAAGAATGGATGCATTCCAATAGTATGCTGTTAATTAGAGCATACTGAACTCTTATATTTGGGCAGCTTTTTTGGGGAAACCGTTATCAAAATATTTGGGCAATGTGTAAATGCCTGAATAGTTCCCAATATCTTTGTTGAGCTCAAATAATCCACTTGTACACACTTAAGGCATATGCAACAACTACGGGCTGATAGGAATGTCATGCCACTGCAAGTCTCTGTAAGGTATCACTTTGGTAGAATTTTAACAAACAATTTAATTTTGAGGTCTGAAGAATGTTATACGAGGAAAAAAGATTCAGTCCCCCAATTAAAATAAAGAATAATGGTGTCAATATTATTTTGCCTTTGTTAAATGTAAGCACTCCTTTGCTTCTTGCATATATGAGCCATGCAACCAAGAAGTGGAGAGAGGCTATTTGTCTGAGCTCATTCCTGTTTACTATTTCATGATTTCCGTGACAGCCTCTCAAAATGAAGAAAATAAATGAAAACACATTACTCTTTAATTAATATCAAAGCAAGGGAGCGACACATTATCGTCATGTAAATACAGAAATCATGCTGCTAGCTCTTTTTATTATTTATGGGAGTGGACTCGTAGTCACATTTCATTATGGCACAGAGGAGCCAGCGAGGTCAGAGGGAGTTTCCGTTCACGGGCAGAGGAGATGCTAAAACGTGTTGGACGCTACGCATCATCTCAGAGGCCCCTGCTGTGGCAGTGGCAGCTTGATTGGCGTTAGCGCTATTGTTTTTAGCACAGAAACTTCTGGAGTCACAGATGTCAGGATATCCTCCACCTTAGCCACTAACAAGCTGTCATTTAGACAGCTGAGTGGTGGTGACTCCTATGGTACGGCACTTATACCAATAGGTAATATCACTCATTGTTATTCTGGCCTTTGTTGTGTCAGTGTAGTTAAGTAGACGTGTTGAGGTCTGGTGACTAATAAAGAAACACAATCAAGCGCAGAATGTTGTTTGACCATTACCATAAGGGGGTTGATGAGAATTTAAGATGGGGTGCATGTCTCTTCAGTGTGGAATCTGCTTTTGTTTATCTTTGTCTCTTGGCATATTTCCAGTTTCTAATTCTTCTTGGGAACCAGCCATCTTCACATTTGAGCTTATTTCATCATATGAACATGTGTACAGTGTCTCCAAGGACTCTTTGAGCATAAAGGTGATTTATATTTTCACTTTCCAACGTGAAAAAATATGATATTTAATTACTCTGGCTGGGAAAAACACATTAATCCCAGAAAGAGTTATGGACAATCTTCATCATGAGTGGAGTAAATATAATATCAAGTGAGAGGTGTGGAATAAATCTTGCAGTAATGTGAAGGTCTGAGGAATCTCAAGTTCAAGATGCAAATATGTCTCATAATATTAGCTTGTGGGAGGTCATATCACTCTCAATTATGTTTGTCTTGAAAACATTTTGATTTCATTGTGCAGTGAAGCAAATACTCATACCTATGGAGTTTGTATGGTTAATGTTATATAATGGTCCCTGATATAAATAGTATATCTTAACTCTATCATTGCTTCATGGAGGAGGAATGAAGAGTTAATATTGCAAATAAGTACCTTCCAGGACATGCAAATTGAGAGGGTTGGAAATGGAATGTCTACAATATCATATGTAGCCTTGTTAGCGAGTGAGTACCAAACACTGAGGACAATCAAGACACCTTGTCACTTGCTTTTTTATCTCATTTCTTCTTGTGAAGAAAAAGCACTTTGAATCTGCTAGTTTCACTGCATTTACATAACAAAGCCCTAAGAATAAGGTATATAGATGAACCACCCTCCACCACTATCCTGAATACCCATCAACATGCTGAAAATATACTCTATCACACCCACACACACATAAACACACACACAGACACAGACACAGACACACACCACACACGCACACACACACACACACACACACACACACACACACACACACGCGCACACACACACACACACACACGCACACACACACACACACACACGCACACACACACGCACACACACACACACACGCACACACACACACGCACGCACACACACACACACACACACACACAGACAGACACACACACACTTGATTTTATCTCTCAATGAAAGTATCTGACAACCAAACCCCGAGATCTCCAATCCCAGTCTTTCACCATGGCCACACAGTCAGCAAATTGTAAGCATTAAAAGAAAGTTAAAAAGTTGGAGAAAAAAGGTAAAAAGAGAAGAAGAAGAAGAAAAAAATCACCTCACTCCACCGTCTACAATCCCCAGCGCCACCTACATATACCCCCCTCCCTTCTACACAGCTCCTCTCTTGGAAAGAATCAGGATGAAATGACATTATGCATATGAAAATGTCCAGAAAGATGTTTGATTTATGTATGCATTAGATGCAAATTCTATTACGGGACACAGGGCGGTTGTGAGATTTCTCTCTATCCAACACTTGGCTGCCCTGATCAAACCCCATCTCATTAATTCAGACAAGGGGAGAAAGATAGAGGGAGCGAAAGAGGGAGAATTGGAGGAAATTTACAACCCGGACATAGGTTTAACAAAAATAAAGGGGGTGGGGTTGGTGTGGGGGGGGGGTGATTTGCATTCCAGCCTCTAAGGCCTCTGCAGACTGCCTGGAGGATTATCTGACCAGGTGTCCACACCAGGAGAGGCACAGCAGGCCCAGCCGCATCCGAATATTTAACAGAACAGGACTGAAATTGAGACATATATTTTAGATACATTTGAAATACTTCATAGTTGTGAGTAATGCATTGTATGGACATCATACTACCAGCAAATTGTGACCGAAACTATAAACACATTGTGATTATATCTAAAGCAAGCGATGTCACCAACAATATCATTCCAGATGTATTTCACACTCATGTTATCATCAATATCTTAGAGCTACCATTAAACATTGTATTCCTGTGTGTATGTGATTGTGTGTGTGTGTGTGTGTGTGTGTGTGTGTGTGTGTGTGTGTGTGTGTGTGTGTGTGTGTGTGTGTGTGTGTGTGTGCGCATGCATAACTGTGTAATGAGTATAGTAGATGAGAGCCCTGCCAGGCTTGGTGATAGAAACAGTAGTAGTAGTAGTAGTAGTAGTAGTAGTAGTAGTAGTAGTAGTAGTAGTAGTAGTAGTAGTAGTAATAGTAGTAGTAGTAGTAGTAGTAGTAGTAGTAGTAGTAGTAGTAGTAGTAGTAGTAGTAGTAGTAGTAGTAGTAGTAGTAGTAGTAGTAGCAGCAGTAGTAGTAGTAGTAGTAGCAGTAGCAGTAGTAGTAGTAGTAGTAGTAGTAGTAGTAGTAGTAGTAGTAGTAGTAGTAGTAGTAGTAGTAGTAGTAGTAGTAGTAGTAGTAGTAGTAGTAGTAGTAGTAGTAGTAGTAGTAGTAGTAGTAGTAGTAGTAGTAGTAGTAGTAGTAGTAGTAGTAGTAGTAGTAGTAGTAGTAGTAGTAGTAGTAGTAGTAGTAGTAGTAGTAGTAGTAGTAGTAGTAGTAGTAGTAGTAGTAGTAGTAGTAGTAGTAGTAGTAGTAGTAGTGGTGGTTTTCTAAAAGCAATGGCCCAGGCTATTCAGTCCCTCTCCTCTGTTCTCCCCATCACCTCTTCCTGCAGCCTCCTATGATTGAGGTCAGATGGGGAATTCTTTACTGGCCTAACTAATGTGATTGCATCAGAGCAATACCCTTAAACTACATCAGGCCCTGATCTGCATACTAATTGGCCGCACTGTCCTTGACACTGACCTTGAAGAAGAGACCTTCATTCCCTCAGGGGGGGTGGTGGCAGGAGGGGGTGGCGGGGCAGGAAGGAGGAGGGGGTGATGGGGTGCGGGGAAAAAAATACGGTGTCCGTCCGTTGCACACATTGCCATGCAAAGACACCCTTGCTCTGCATAACCTTCTCCCTCACAGAGAAGAGACCCCCCCCCCCCCCCCCCGTCGCCCCCTATCTCCGCCTCTCTCCCCCTCTCTCTATGCATCAATGCAAATTATAACAATGGTCCAGGGCTTTATTCCCGGGGTAAGCCTGCGTGACCTTCTGTGACAAGAAGCAGCAGAGACAAAAGGCCATTTCTCTCTGACTGCACACATGGACACAGTCAAACCACTCTCCATCCTGCCTGCCTGCCTGACTCTTGCTTAGGAACCAGCTAGGAGATGGATGGATGGATGGATGGATTGATGGGGGGCAGGGGGATAGAATAGGAGGGGGATTGGGGAAGATGCAAAAAGACCATTTAAATCAAGAGAAAGGATATGAAATGCAGAATAGAAGAGACGCATGTGTTTGTGCACACCGCAAGCTGCATCAGGGTTGGTCTTTGGATATGTTTAGAGAATGCCATGTTGTTTGTGAACGAGGCCTGAGCTCACTGATACCCCATCTGACGTGGAACCTGAATGAACAGAAATCTAAATCACAAATACAAATCCTTTTAGAATGGGACCATACCTTAAACAGTATTTCCATGTTATGTTTGTCCCCAAAAAATAAAGTAATACACTGTTGGATGATATATACTGTATATATGTATATATGAGATATGGACTGTGTATTTTTTCGATTAGTTTTGATTACATATCAAAGATCAAGAGTTGCTATGTATGGAAACACTTGACAGGCTGACATGCAATTTGTATGCATGCTTGCTTCAAAGCAATGGAACACTGTGTTCTAAAACCTGTTTGTAGGTGTTTTCCTCGAAAAGTTGAACATGCTGTATGGATAATCCTCAAGAATCAGCTGTTGACATGTAATATTGTCAGCATCTATACTGGCACATGTCTGCCACACCCTACTGAGTAGCTGCATAATCAAAATAGGATATGTTTACAAAGTTGAGTTTTACACTATCAAGGAAAGTACCAACGTTTGGTAAAGGAACAAAATGACCATAATGCAGAAATACAGTATAAGACATTATAACACAGACATAGATGCTCATGACACTCTTGTAATGCATTATGAACATATCATTAGTGTATTGTTCAAATTATGTGAAAAATTACTATTACAAAGTTATTTCACATATTACTGTTCTAATATGTGTAGACACCTATGTAATATGTAGACATCAGTGGAATCTACAGTACATTTTTGTATTGTACGCATTTTCCATAACTATTCACAGGGAGCATTTTTTTGGGCGGGAGGGGGGGGGTGATGAAGCAGACCGATGGTCATATTATTTCGGTTATCAGTGTATAAAGCCAATATTTCAAAGTGGATATGTCGGACAACTCCTGAGACATTTACCGGAGTAGGAAAGGGTTATCGCAAAAATAGGTGCTTTTGCTTTGGTGGCGATTATTCCTTCAAAAAGAAGCAGTGCAATCTGGCAGTCTCACATATGCTGAATACAAAGACTGTGCGAGAGACACAGACTCCTAAACAGCACCAGCAACAAAACCAACGGTTTTGAGCATAGATATGGATCACATGCTGAGTTATAGGCATGAGATGTTCTCTCGCTTTCATGCTCTGAGAAACTAAAGCAAGTAAATGAAAGGAGGGGTGCAGAGAAACGTTTATCAGACATGAATGCTACTAAACACTGAATGGTGGATCTCACTCCCTACACAACCCCTTATAGGCTTGACTATTCCAACTGTTTCCCAATTAGAAAATATGAAAGAACATGTTCTGAAGTAATCAATCAATATGATATGTTGATGTGTGTCTCTATGTACTCTCTATGTGATCATGTGTGCTGTTTTGTTTCCGAATGGTGCATGAAATGTATCTGAATTCATCCTCTGAAGTGATCATTTTGCTAGCATTTAATAAGGTCCCATAAGAGATCTTTTTTTTTTAAGTTGTTGTTTTTACAGGCTTTTCCATGGCTGAAAATGGGAACCTTTCAACCACTACTCCTTCTGTGCAGAACCTGAGCAGAGAGGAACGATTTTACCGTCGCACTCTTGCCCCAGGGACAGCGATGCATTACACAGTCAAATTCCCCCCTTCTGAAAGGCAAGCCCCACTTCCCCTTAATGTGTGACAATTTGCCAGATGCCATTGACAAGGTAAGTGTTGATTTCAGTGCCATGATAGGCAAAGCAAAGGAGGGAAACTTAAGAACAATGTTACACACCTCTCCTTTGGAGTTTTTCTTTTTTGTTTCTCTTTTCCTCTGGAAAAAGAGAAAAGTGTCAATTTTGTGACAAGTGTATTGTTTTTTTTATTTTTCTCCTCTACTCTGTGATGGCTTCTACAACCGAAAGTTTGTTGTGTTTTGTTCTTCAGATAGTTTGACCTACTTAGGTCTCATTCACACCTTCCCCGTAAAGCTTTATGTCTTACACTGAGAAAGGAGAGAGTGTAAACCAACAACTTAAGTGCAACAAATACAGTGTTGTATTGATAGTGCTGTACAATGTTCTATAACACTGATACTAATAAGTAAACAAATGACTTTTGCATCCATGCAATATACTGCCAATGAAGACTTTTTATCTGAACAAAACTCAAGTTCTCTTTCTATTTCAGAGGGGAAAAGCTCCATAGAGAACAGAAGTTGAACATTCAGTACTCTAAATTGAAAAAACCTATATTGTTTGTTTCAAACATAGACGCTGAGTGCTTTCACACTATGTGAAAGTAGGTGTTGATGTTTTGTCTCTCGACTAAATGTTTTTGTTATTAAGGGTCTCTGGAGTACCATTGATCATTGTTAATACAAGGTCATAACTAATTAAATCGCAATTAAGCCTTAACATAATAATAGAGCCGTTGAATCTAAATAAAACAATTATACATGGGAACATTCCAAACAATGAGCCCTAAACACACTTTAAACCAGCCATTTTCTACATCTGTACTTCTTTATTTTCTCCAATGCTGTGCATTCAAAGTAAATGATTGTTTTCAAGTATTTAAAGGCCCAGTATGTGGATTTGAGCTTTAAAGAGTACTAAATGGCAATGATAAATCAGTGGTGATGAAGGAATTAAATCACATGACGATGTGAGCACTGTTTTGGTCCAAACAAAGTGCTTTCTAAAATCTGTTGTCGTGGGCGAGCACTGGCCTTTACGTACCTATTTTATGCTGTCTGTAGTTTGTTTACGAGGATACTGTATACACACAATTGCTACTATTAGGAAATGTACAATAGTTAACATTTTTACATTTATATGTTTGGTATTTAGCAGTAGCAATAGTATAAAGTATGTACATTTTAAAATGTTCAGTGTGACCAGAGAGGGCAGCAAAGTGCAAAATTACATGGTTCACCTTTGAAATAATTTGTGTTATTAATCTGTAGATTTAATTTATAAATTCCAAGAAGTATGCTTCATTTTACTTGATTTCAGAACTACCTTTCAGCATTATATAATTAGCACACGTGACATTGTCATTCTCAAGTTTTTGGTCACTCTTTGGTCTCTCTCTATCTATCTCTCTCTCTCTCTCTCTCTCTCTCTCTCTCTCTCTCTCTCTCTCTCTCTCTCTCTCTCTCTCTCTCTCTCTCTCTCATTGTGTTGTTAAGACGATGTGATCAGCACAGAGGGTTGTGTGATCACTTGTGAGAGTTGAAAGTTATAGGCTTCTATGGCCATGTTCTACTTGGAGCTCCTCTCCGGCGTCTCTGTACGACTCTGGTTCTGATGTCCCATTAAAAGCCCCCCAAACATCAGAGGAGTCACTCAAACCGGGGACTCATGGGATCGCGCAACACTGGATCTGTGCATCATTAGACTCGGTGCCACTCACGTTACCCTCCGACTCCAACCCCGGCGCTGGAAAAAGGGGGAGGGAGAAAACAACACTCTTCTCACTCCAAGATCTTTCAATACAAAAGAGGAAGTGGAAAAGCTCTGAGGGGATGGGGTTCGGGGGAGAGAGAGAGGGATGTACTTAAGAGATATTTAAAGCAGAGATGGGCTTTGTTAAAGATGTGAGTCCCCTGGGTTCCTGCTTTAGAATAAGTTACTGGATCTGATGGCGGTTCTCCTGTTAAAGCAACACCTCTTTGGCTCGGAGAGATACAATGGCATAATTATACTACAGGGTTTTCAGGGCCCTGACATAGCTGTCACCTGGGAACTAGAGGGATGAAAAATACTTCGGCGTACTTTTTTATACTTTCTTTTTTTCAAAAACCACCCTTTCTGTTTTGTAACCAGGTGATAGTGACTTTTTGTCGTACTGTGAGTTAGATCAATACAGATGGGGTGAAGTTGGTTTGAAAGTTTTGGGATACTTTTCAAGGTTTTGATTATGAAGATGACTTACAGTAGCCTACTGCACAGCCTACTGCTTGTATATTAGATATGTTTTGATATATTTCAGGTCTTTGTGAGTCATTGCCTAATGAGAGCAGATACGCATACTAAGTGAGGCTTTGGATGAGTGCTAATGTCAACAGTGAAATACTTTATTTAATCAACAGTATAGTAACAAGTGCATATGTTACTGCCACAATGTGTAGGAGCATCATGTAAAGTAAAACTGATGTAACAATACCGCTATAACAAAAAATTAAGAAATGGTGGTTAGTACCGGTAGTCAAACATCTTTTCAATCTAACACAATTTACATGGTTACAATTTACATAACATTGACATTGCTGGTTAGTTTCAAGAAAACATACTGTCGCTACTTTATATATTTTCTCTTCAATCATCTTCATGTATTTCAGAGTGCTAAAATACCAAACAAATTTCGTAGGAAATGAAGATAATATGCAACATGGAAATAAAGGCCTCACTCTTCCCCCTGCACTGTCTTTCATAGGGAGAGAGAGGGAGAGAGAGAGAGAGAGAGAGAGAGAGAGATAGAGAAAGAGAAAGAGAAGAGAAACATAGAGACATTGCCACATGGCTAGCAGCCCACTTTGTACAGGTAAGAGTGGAGTGGACCCCGTCGAGTTCCTTTCATGCCGAACAGCAGGGGGAAAATGTTAAATTGTACCAGGCCTCTTTATATGTATATAAAAATGTCCTGAACAAGATGCTTATCTTAATAGATGAAGTAAGAGCAAAAGAACTATAATTTTAATCAAATCTGGGGCCTCATCGGTGTGACGCTGTCGAGCGCTATTGAGGTTTTAAATGCATGTTGTTGGGCCTTGGAGAATGGACTCCGCAGGGGGTGTCTTGCGCGGTAATTATCCTTCACTTACAGGTATTTCTGTTGCCATGGTCTTTATCTTCTCTTGTAAGGAGGAAATCAATTTGTACAGATGTATATGCGAGAGGGAGATTATCTTGAAGAAAAGAGGCAAGAAAGAAAGAAAGGAACACCCCCCCCCCCTAAAAAAAGGTATTCTCTCATAAAAGATGGACATGTTATTGAGGGAAATTGAGAGAGAGAGAGAGAGAGAGAGAGAGAGAGAGAGAGAGAGAGAGAGAGAGAGAGAGAGAGAGAGAGAGAGAAAGGGAAGGGGAAAGAGAAAGAGAAAGAGAAAGAGAGACATAGAGAGATGTCCTCATGTATCCGTCTGTCTGTGTTTGTTTATTTGTCTGTCTGATTGGAGGTACTTAGACTGTTGGGGTGGTATTATTAGGATAAAAGCAGACATGTTGTTCCAACAACCTAGAAATAAAACTAGGGACAATATCAAACAAGAAAGAGACCCTACAAAAATGCATCATAGCCATCCTCAATAGGCCTCAACGTGTTGGCCCCTAGACCAAGTTTTTTTCTATTATTCTTTTTTATACGTTCATGTTTTAATATCTATGAAGATGGATGACCATTCAGACAGTCAGGCTAAAACGTGATCGACAAAGTGCTGGATAGATAAAGAGAAAGACAGACAGGCAGACAAATGGACAGACGATAGGTCTGACAATCATTGTTGCACACATGGACTCCCGCACACTCAGGCCCATTACACCCACTCCCATACAATGGACTTAGGACTTTTATTGCATCTAACAGCTTTATGACTACTGATGGTGGGAACGAGTGGTTAATTTAATTTGTATTAGGACTGTCTGCATATTTATACCATGATTAACAGCAGTCCAGGCCAGAGAGCTGGTGTTAGCTCTCCGCTAACTAGCTCTCTGGAGAGGCCCTATTCAATTAGATTAAAAATCACATTGATTACCATTACCAACCTGTTTGTACAGCACAATTACCCATAATTTATATCATAAATCTAATTTTATTATCAAGTGTATGAATGTATTATAATACCTTCATCCCTATCTCATAGAATATTGCATTTCTTGTGACCGTTGCTCTTATTCAAAGACCTTGTTGGCGACTTTGAGCTCTCTGGACACAATAGTAGGCTGACACAGTCTGTTTTGATTACTTAATGAAAGCGTTTATCTACTGATGTTCATTACTTTTACTCTCGCTATCTATCCGCTAATAAAGGCTGTCTTTGATTTCAGAAGGGACAATCTGTGTGACGGATCAATTGAGTCCAGGCCAGGGAGCCATAGAGTATGCTGAAAACAAAATTAGAGCAATTAAGGTCAGCATCATCCCACTGGAGACTGGTCAAGAGAGATAACATCACTGCATCCCCTTATGAACACACACAAACACACACACACACACACACACACACACACACACACACATACACACACACACACACACACGCACACACACACACACACACACACACGCATACACATGCACACACACGCACTCGCACGCACGCACACGCACGCACGCACACACACACACACACACAAACACACACACACACACACACACACACACACACACACACACACACATGGCCCTGGCATTGGTGACACCGCCTATAAGCAGCCCATTGCAGGGGGACAATGACACCATTAGAACCGTCCCGATCACACTTGGCATCGCTAATTAAGCGATAGCGTTTTTCCAAGCATATTCTGCCGTTACGGTGGACAGAGGGGCGGAGGCGTCAGATGGAGAGGGCTTCTGTCAGAGGAGATACCGGACCGCCCCAGTTGATGCCTGGCCCAATTAGTACCATTAAAGGGAGGCCTGGCGCCGGGCTGTCTGAGGGGATGGACACAGCCTGGAGGTGGTCAGGGCGGAGATGGACGTGACGCCTCAACCCCCCCACCCCACCCCCCCACCCCACACACACAGGCCTAACGATGGCTATCACCCACTTCATCCCACTCACGGCGGACATGGCGGCTCACAGGCCCCACCGTGGACCATCATGTCAAACAGGCCAGTCACAGATATGACAACCTCCCCAGTCCCAGAGACGGCGGATGAGCATGACGGCTCCGAGCCCGGCTACTGTGAATGGACATCACGCCTGGCTGGATAGCCACGGATGTGACGGCCCCCACAGCCCGGTCAGTGGAGATGTCATCCAACAAGGCTAGCGGAGGACTGACGTATCACAGCACAGAGCCGAGGACCACACTGCTAACGACCCCCGGCCAAGGAGATGACATGCATCTTGCGGTCCGGCAATGGCGTCCAGCAGCTTCTGTGGCCTTCATGGCGGGCATGGCTGATTGGCAGAGACACAGCAGGCTGTGGCCGGAGAGAGATCTGGCTCAGCGCGGTAATCAGGGCAAGCACATGCCTGATGCTACACTTAGCCATCCCATAATAGCCTCATACAGAAAAAACAACGACATGTGGATGCAATGGAGACTCTTTAATTTTGATGTTTAGTCAAGCCTTTCTCAAGTCCAGTCTGAAAATAAAAACAATGCATTGTTACAAACCAATGAGGTGAGTAGTGGTCGTGCCCATGTAATACCAATGACATCCTTCAAGACAGGTAGCCATTGCACAACTTTTGTTTATTTTTGATGATATCAAGGCATTACAAGCAATATGTTGGACATGTTAGAGATTTAAAAACAGAAGGATAGAGGTGGGGAAACATGTTGACTCAAGTAGTCAAGAGCCACATGAGAAACCGAATGGCGGGCCACAAATTGTAGAAGTAACAGAAACTAAACAAAACATGTATTCACATTGATACACATGGAGTCGTATCTGAGTGGTTGTTGACTGCTTCGGTTGGGAACAACGAAACGAGACAGAGGAAAGGGGAACAGGTCCAGGAAGTTAACTGTTTTTTTTTCCTCCCCTCCCCGCTTTTTCACCTGACCCAATTACTGCACCTCGGTGGTTGCCGGCGGTATGTACAGCGTAACATTTATACCTTTGGAGTCCGACATGCTTTATATTCGGGAGTTCTTCCCAATGCAGCGTTTTGAAATATTTTCTCTTTGTTTTTTGCTACCTTAGTTGTACACCTCTGGGACCTTTGGTTGTGGTGGAGTAGAAGAGTGGAGGCGTGGAGGGGGGGCCGGGGCGGGGCGGGGGGGCACGGTTGTTCTGCTTTGGCTTTGGTGTTACAGAGAATAGGCATAACTCTAGAGAGAGTGGAAGATACAAGAGTCTAATTCTGTACAGCTGCAAATACATGATTAAACCTAGCCTATGCAACACATACAAAGTCATAGAGTAGAGAACCATGATTGGGAGTGAGAACAACACTACTTGTACTGGAGTGCACAGGGATATACAGTACAGTATCTAACCAATGAAAAGGTACCACTGACACAATAACAGATTAACTGCATACTAATAACTACAAATAATATATTAATAATAATAAATAATATTATAATGCATAATAATGCAATAGATCAGAGAAATAGGCATATCAAAGTATACACCACACATCAATCCATCTCTTTATCTCAAATACAATGAATACCTCCACAACTGAGACCTCCACAACCATAGAGCTGAGAAATATTATGTGCCTAAATGGTCCACAATGTTATGATATCCACCATAGAAATAATGTTGCTTAAATGTCCTTCTGTCATATGGTAATGGCGTCTTTAATGTGGTGTACCCACCATAGAATTAGAATGAGGTCATTCTAATTATATGGCATCGACAACACCAGATTGTATGTAAAAGACATATAGATGTCATTGTAGCTATCAGGGTAAGTAACCCTTTCCCATCAGCACACAAGCCCATCATTCTCCATCGCTTTAGCCCAAAGGGGGAGTCTGGGTTGTAATGGGTTGTTTTGAGACACAGAGGCATAATGGAACATTTTGAATGGATACAGCCATCCCTCCCCTTCCCCCCATCCCTCCCCTTCCCCCCTTCCCTCCTCTTCCCAAACCCACCAAGCCCTGGCATCCTACCTGAGACCTGGAGGACGATGGGTCCGCCTGGGGAGGCCCCGAATATGAGATAATCTGTGTCATTCATATTCTGCTTCCTGACACAAATGATCTGATAATGCACATCTGAAGTGAATTAACATCTGTTGTTTGAATGGGGCTAATGTCTAGCCATTCATCAATTTCACAGGATTAGATCGCTGACCGGAGGTGTGTGTGTGTGTGTGTGTGTGTGTGTGTGTGTGTGTGTGTCTGTGTCTGTGTCTGTGTGTGCGTGTGAGTGTGTGTGTGTGTGTGTGTGTGTGTGTGTGTGCGTGTGTGCGTGAGAGTGTGTGTGTGTGTGTGTGTGTGTGTGTGTGTGTGTGCGTGTGTGTGCGTGTAAGTGTGTGTGTGTGTGTGTGTGCGTGTGCGTGCGTGTGTGTGTGTACATGCGTGCGTGCGTGTGTGTGTGCAGATGTCAGCTCCGTAATGGAGGTTTTGTGAGCTGTGTATGTACAGCAGTTTGAAATCACAGACGACCCTCCATTGTTGAGAAAAGGTTACACCCCAGTCCATTGGTAGATTAGATCAAAATACATAATTTGTATCTGTGTCAGTGGTCTCCATTCAATTCTGTCAATTCTAATTCAAGAGTTGAAAGTGCTCATTGAAAAATAAGGTGCTTTTTTGTTGTTTAATTCACTGAATTACAAGGAAATTTACCCTAACCTGGATCTATACTGTACAACAGGTCAGGCACTATGTTTGGAGATGACCAGATTGGGCTTCACCCGAACAACAACCAAAATATATTTTACATCATCAGCTACTATTTTCCTATGTTTCTAGGAGTCATTTTGGATCATTTTGATTGGCTGAAAAATCTGCCATTCAATCGTATTATGTAAGGCAGGCTATCTATCCTTTGTCTAGTTAGAAATGTACTGTACTGAGTGTGGCCCCACACCGACCTTTCAAACAAAGTCAATCACTTAAGCACATTCACATTTCAAGTTCAGCTCAGCTACTCAAACAAATTAATTCATCCAAAGAAATCGCTTATTTTGTCCCCTCACAGAGGTATGTGTTTACATTTTTAAATTGGTTCCTGAGCAAGGCAGAAGACGCATTGGTTTCATCAATAACTCCAGTAAATAGGATACATTTGCACTCAAAGAGAGCCCCTGAAATCCACACTTCAAACGACCATTGAAGCACCTTCAGACTTCAGCTTGCAAAGTACTTAAGCCAAAATGTGTTTTATTTCACTGTGTTGACCAAGGGGTTTTAAGTAGGTGCTCCAATAGAAGTAAAGTCAACATTTTATTCAGGGTTCCGATCAAGGTAAGTGTCGCTATTCTCTGAGAATACCAATACAACATGACACAGGTTTCCACACACAGGAGAGGAGACACAATAAAATGAACATGACGTATGATTAATCAGTGACGTTATGCTTAGTATTGTCCTTATCAATAGCTGAGAGAGAAGTATTTACAATAACGCACATGTATCTAAGAGATTTATTTCTGGGAAAATGTCTAATTGGAGAAAACAAGTCTACATTCAACAATTGTTATTGACGGCGTTTTTTTGTATCACTCTAACACAGATGCTATAATAGCGTAGGCCTACTGATAATGAGCGGAAGGGGTGAAGAAAGAAGGAGCATATTGAAAAATAAATGACAAAATCCGGAGGATGAAGAGGTGGATGTAACAAAAATGTGAGAGAAAATCTGTGGGATTCAATCAAGCTTAATTCTATTTTGATAATTGTCGGCGTTTGCGTCTCTGCCTCTCTCTCCATAGGGAAGCTGTGACTTGTGTACGAGACTGACAATGAAGTCGGTAACAACAGCTGCTCGGTGCCGGGTAGCTCGTGTACCTCGCCGCTCAAGTCTTGTCAGTCACATTTCCCCTAATTAACTAACATCTGCTTTCCATTTTCAGTTACACTGCATCGCCAGCTTGTCTCATCTGAATCGCCGACTCTTGACCTCCCCAGAGGTAGGCGCTCACTGTCACATAGAACCTCGGCAAGCAGCCGCCACCGAGGGGCGATTCTTTAAAGGCCCCAAACACACTGGGGGGAAACAGAGAGTGTTGCAGCCACACCAGACACACGAGAGGCCCGCGGGCGTGTGGCAGGGTTTTAACCTCTGAGACTTCTCCACCAATCGTCCGCCAGGAGAGTTGGCAGTGACACAAGGTAGCTGGGGTAGCGTGTCGCTTGGCTCGAGCCCGGGCTTTGCAGCGTTAAGCATTCTCTTGTGACTTCAGTCTCTTTTTCTCCATGAAGGACCAGAACGTCCCTATCTGCCGTTTTGCCATTCCCCTGAGCTTGGTCTATTCCCAATTTAACCTGAATAACAGGTGTGTGTGTGTGTGTGTGTGTGTGTGTGTGTGTGTGTGTGTGTGTGTGTGTGTGTGTGTGTGTGTGTGTGTGTGTGTGTGTGTGTGTAGACAGGGATGGGCTTGTATTTGAGTTTGTTTTCTCTGCCTGAATACACATCATATGAACATCTGAAACAGCACCAGCTGGCAACCTAACAACATGAAAATAGATCTATCCTTACTACTGTTTTTTTATGTAAATATGGGATGAAATGTTTTTTTTTGTTTCTTATACTGCAGGTGGTACCTACATTTTTTATGTATACTTAATGTACCTTTACATTTCAGCTTGGACTCTTTATTGTGAAAGATGTGGTCTGACATTATAATATCCATTATAATATAATTTCACCTTGTTGAGGCACTGTTTCTTAAAAACACAATCGTATACACACACATAAAGACATTGACAATTGGTCCTTTTCCAGACTCTAGCTTTAGCACAGCCAATCCACATCAAGGTAATGATGTCTCCCCATCAATGTGCTGATAATGATCTGCATGATTTACTGATACGGTGTATTAATGGTGAATATATCATCCGTCAGGACTTACAATTTATTGCTGCTTATGATAATATTTATTCACATGTTGTTATTTGCCTTGCAATTTACAATTTTCAATCAGTAATTCACCTCCTGGAAATAGTTATTTTGGCAAATTGAACCACTCAGGAGGGAAATCCTGGCAGTGTTCTGCTCCAAGAGTTGAAATGATATGGCCATGTCACATGTTTTGCCTCTGCCAACAGAAAACAGAAACTAAAAGCAACATAGCCTCCAGTTACCATAGATGTGTGAGCTTTCATTCAAACCTTCAACAGTACACCCCCACGTGACAACAAGAGCATTACCCAGACACACTCTCACTCTCACTCTCACTCTCTCTCTCTCTCTCTCTCTCTCTCTCTCTCTCTCTCTCTCTCTCTCTCTCTCTCTCTCTCTCTCTCTCTCTCTCTCTCTCTCTCTCTCTCACCCCCCCCCCCCCCACACACACACACACACATCTGACTACAGTACAGAACACATGCCCAGCCGCCTCACAGTGCTTTTAATCATGCATTTCAAGACTTTTACAGATTTTGCAATATTTACCAGTAGTCCCATACCTCCTGATTTGGTTGGGAAGTGAACGATTCTCTGAGGTTTTGAAAACAAAGGGTAAATGATTACATTTAAAAAAGAATTAACAGATGGGCCAGCCCGGAAAAAAAATATGATTTTCTACAAATGATTGCATTCTCTCCCCTTTGGTGTGAAAAGTAGATTCAAGAACACTTTTAAATAATTTGTTCAATTTGTTCCACAGCCAAAGAAAAGCGGCTTGGTGGAAATTCAGATTCATTAAAACTTAATTAATATGCATCATTATGTAAATGAGGTTGCAGTTAATGAGTTCTTAAAAGAAGCCTTCCTTAATTAGTTCACTTTTAATGGCATCATCATTTATCTTTTTTCTTTGAAGCAGAATGACGCGTGGAACTAGCCGCTCCCGAAAGTGCTAGAATTTTCCATTTTTTAATTATTCTTATTTTCTTAATTTTTATATGATTAAGAATGCATTTAGAGTACTAAATAAATGAGAAAAACTTATGTTTCTTTTTTTTAAACTCACTTATTTCAATTAAAGGGTAGTCTCTCTAGATGGAGAGGTGCTTAAAAGTTAGAGAGAGCATCTTCTCCCCAAAACAATCCAGAGGCTCTCAATAACACAGCAACAACCAGGATCAAGATCCAGCCTCTCATTAGGAAAGTTTGGGAAAGAACATCATTACTCCATTCAACAGAAATGTGTCTTCATGAAAGGAAAAAGTATATTGTAGTAGTAGATCTAGTCGTGTTATTCTGTCTGTATATTTTTCTTTATAGTTTTTCTAGTTTTTCCTCATTTATTTACAGTAGTACTCTAAATGCATTATATATATATATATATATATATATATATATATATATATATATATATATATATATATATAGAGAGAGAGAGAGAGAGAGAGAGAGAGAGAGAGAGAAATATAAAGAAAGAAAAACACTACTCGATCTACTACTACAATATATTTTCCTTTCCTTTAATAAAGACACATTTAGAGAGACAGAGAGACAGAGAGAGAGAAAGAGAGAGAGAGGGTACTAAATATATATACTATAGATAGATAGATAGATAGATAGATAGATAGATAGATAGATAGATAGATAGATAGATAGATAGATAGATAGATAGATAGATAGATAGATAGATAGATATCTATTCTATGGAATCTACAGTACCAGTCAAACGTTTGGACACACTTCCTCATTCATTTGAAATTTGAATGAGAAAGTGTGTCCAAACTTTTGACTGGTACTGTACTTTCTTTTTTTCTTTTTTCTTTTACCTTGGTTAGGAGGACCCTCATTACCACAAGAGGTGAGGGGCATGAGTGAGGCCTACGTTACACAGCGTTTCATGTTGTCAGGAGCTTACCTTCGCTCTTAATTGATAACCACTGGCATTTGATCTGAAGGCGTTCAAACACACAGTCTATCTTTGTGCCTCCAATAAGACGACCATCTGTTGTTGCCAAGCCGAACGTTCATTAAATCAAATTTCTTACTGCAGGTGTAAGATTTTAATTGTACATCCCGCGAGCCGCATTTGCGAGCCCTGCGAGTGAGAGTAATCGGATTGTTGTGAAGATGGAGGTAGAGCTTGTAAACAATAAGACGTTTAAGTGAGTGAGATTGCTGAAATGTATATTTTGTGTGTATAACCACTGCTTGTTTATGTATAGAACTTTCTGGGAGTCTTAATGTGCTGCAAGATAGTATAATACCTCCAGTAATTATCTATAATTATTTATCCACTATTCTTTTGTGATGCATGTGTCAACGTGTATCCCAATGTTACATACAAGTTTGATCGATTTATAAATTGAACATAATATGGATTAATTCGGTGCACTCGAAAAGAATGTATTCAAAAGCAAAGTAGCGACTGATTTTGAATCACTAAAAGAATGGTTAAGGGAGGTTTAGACATAATGATTATTTTGGCAAGTGATTTCCTCCTGTGATGTATGGGGAGACAGTGGGCATGTGCTGGTGACACTCAGGACATTCAGTACATAATTCAACCGCCCACCGAATATTTCAATCTGTCATCCTCTTGAAAGAGCTCCAGCAAAAAGATATAAATAAGATCCACTATGCTACGAGCTCGTCTCAGTTGGCCAACTTTGGTCTTTTCCCCAACTAAATTACCACTTTGGATGTGTTTTCTTTGTCTACAGTAAAGACTTTGCAGTTAATGCATTGTTTGCGAGACCCTCAACCGCGGATTTAGTTTAGCCTGTTTTAATTGCCATCTGTGCAGAGAAGGGAAAACATACCTGAAGAGCAAACCGACGGAAGAACATTTCTGCTGCTCAGAATTATAGAGAAAAGCCAATCTCCTGCTGGGTGCATAAGCTCTGCAATAGTAGTTATTGGGGTCTTTAAGTTTTAGGGTCAAAGGCTGTGTGTATGAAGGGTTAGGGTTAGGGTTAGGGTTAGGGTTAGGGTTAGGGTTACTATGGGTAACTAGGGTTACTATGAATATGTATGCATGTCTACAAGGGACTCTATCAAGGGGTGACAATAGGAGGGACTGAAATGTGGATATGCCCCCTAGCTAGTGTAAGCCCCCTTTAATAGTGTAAGTCAGGTCATAATGTATATCATCAAAACAAGTGACTGTAAATGACATGGTGTGTTTGGAATAGGCCTATCACAGACAGTATACACACTCATAATGTACATACTGCACTTACTGCTTATCAAGCCACATTGTGATACACATACATACAGTAGATAGATACCCCTTTTCTTGTTTGACACTTGATCTCATTCCTATATGACTGGAGCCCCCCCCCCCATCCACCCACCCCATAAGTGGTCATGACATAGTGCCCTAGAGAGAGAAGGCGATCCGAGAGGAGCCCATCCCTGACAGAGTGGCACCCCGCCTCTGCCCAGAGTGAACCAGACAGTCCCATGGCTTCAAAAAGTGGCCTGGCCAATTAGGGCTCGGAGATCTGAGTGGGGCGAAGTGGGCACGTCACTGTTTTTGATTTTAGCCGAAGTGATGTCCAAAGTTAGGGCCCAGCGCCAGGCCGTTTAGTGATGCTCCGTCGCATTAGGAGGGGACGGAGAGTGTGAGATGATGTGCTTTAACATGTTGTTCTCATTCTGCGCTCTCTCCTCCTCTGGCAGGGGATGGAGAGAAAGGGGGTGTGGGGGGGTGGGGGGTGGGGGGATGGAGTTAAGGGTTTTGACGGGAGGAATGGACACCATTTTCATTTTACCCCAAGATGTTTGTTTAAATGTGTTGGCAGGACGTGTGAAAGTGTGTGTGTGTGTGTGTGTGTGTGTGTGTGTGTGTGTGTGTGTGTGTGTGTGTGTGTGTGTGTGTGTGTAGTATAAAATGCTAATAAGGCATCACACATAGGCACCCTGTTAGATGATAATAACACATCGTTTTTAATAACACATAGTTTTATGTTGAAGATAACTGCAAAAATAAAAAATACTCCTACAAGGAGTATATACTTAATTATCTACACCCACATCTCAATTCTCCAGACTCCAGTTACGGTTGCCGTTATATGGGGTGTCAGAGACATTACAATATAACTACTGTAAGTTACATTATTCAAGCAACAAGCATTTCAACGTTTCCAGTTTTAAGAGAACACTTAGCATGGGTAGTAATTACCATACAAAAACACCACATGAACAATACCACCGTTAGGTTTTCTACTGAAATGATCCTGTGATATGAACCTTTATATCTTAGGCCTGATCCGACATCCTGTAATCCTATCCTAGCTCACCATATTTGCGTGACAAATTAAAGTGGTTGAACAGTTAAAGAGGGGCCATGTTTGTCTACTGTGTGTTTAGAGCAACCATGGCAGGCCGGGCGGCCCCCTTTTGTTCTGAGCTTGATGAGGAAGAAACCCCTGCTAGGCTGCGATGAGTTCTCATCATTGCCCTGCGTCTCTGCCAAGCTGTCGTCAGTACATTAGAGAGACAGAGGGGGGAGCGTGATTGACAGGATAAGCATTCACGTCGGTACAGAGAGATCCTTTTTCCTCCTCCTGTAAGGCAGATGCTGTGTGCTACGGTAGTGTTCCTAGTGTTCCAATGAGGGGAGAACGTTGGGAGAATGGAGGGAGAATGCTGATAAGAACGGATGTTTGGGTATTTGTCATGGCATGAGGTAATTTGATTTACTGGGCACTCAATGACTGAACTTACATGTATGAAAATGTACTCACACTTGCACGCACACACACAGACGCATGCACACACAGACATGTGCATACACACACACACACACACACACACACACACACACACACACACACACACACATACATGGATATATATATACAGACAAATTGCACTTACTTAAGCTTTTTGTTTTGTTTTGTTGCTTCATGGTCACCTTGGTTTGCGTTCGTGATTCCTTGTGAGTTGTGGCACGTACAAATAAAATATATTTTCATACAAGTGCAGGCAGTCAATGTCAAAGCTGTGGGTTTTTTTCAAGTTCTGCATCAACAAAGCAATTTGTTTCCCCTGAGTATACTAATTTCTGGATTTCACAGTGGCAGGTGTTACGGCTGCCAGTCATTACATGAAAATCAGCAAAATCCTAACCATGGTGCTTATCCTTCTGACAAAATGGGGTGAAATTCATTCTGCCTGATTTGAGGGAGGGAGTGAAGGAGGGAGGTTAACTTTCCTCTAACAAAGTGCACGTTTCCTTATTTGTGCTCTACTTTAAGAAATAAATCCAAAACCATGTTGTTTGACAGACAGCATTCCTGATTCCGTGGCCTCCGCTGAATTCCACGTCCCTTTTTCTCTCAGACAAAGATCAGTGTTGTTTGATACAAGCATTTTGCATTAACAATTAACTATGCATGACTAGCACCCATGTGAATTGTTAGGTCGCCATAAATAAGGAAGAGATGCCTTGCAACATTAAAGTTAATAGAATCCAGGGAGAAAGACGTGCAAAAATGTGGGAGCAAGGGGTGAACAGTGTATCTATAGTTCAGAGATTGTTTGAGGTGCGCTCGAGGTAGCAACCCAGCAACCTAGCAACTCAGTTCCGATTGTGTGCTAAAAACAGTGCTTTGTACGCAGATGTGTTTTACAATCGTGTGAAGATTCCTCTTACCCCGGGAGAGTGTGAGGTCAATTATTCAGTCCCTCCACTTTTTTGCCTGAAATGGAAAGGGTCAGATATACTATAATGGGAAAGAGATTCTATTCTATATTCTATTCTATTTGCACATGTAAACATTTAAGTTGAGTGTCTTACGATACTGTACATTGAATATAGTGTATCTGGACAATTGTTTTGATGTATCCATTTCACCTCCTCATTGAATGCAGCATTCCTCTCACTATCAATGAAAAACATTGTGCTGTATGTATATATATATATATATATATACATATATAGCTTATGTTCTTCGGTGAACTGGTGTTGTCATGCATGTTCTTTATTAAAATACCTCTGCCATGAAAAGCTAATGCTGTAGATTTGTGTTGAGAGCAGCGTATTTTATATGGTATTAATTATGCACTTGTGTGTTGAGCTAATTAAATCAATCATTTGCAGAAATAACAGGAGGGGAGAAAGATAAATTGAGGAGTGATAGGGGAGTGTGAGTGTGTGTGTGTGTGTGTGTGTGTGTGTGTGTGTGTGTGTGTGTGTGTGTGTGTGTGTGTGTGTGTGTGTGTGTGTGCGTGTGTGTGTGTGTGTGTGCGTGTCTGTGTGTTTCTGGTTGCAGCTATTTTAGGACATTTTGATATGGTATTCTTTATTCTGAATATAAAACATTATGTGTACTATTGTGTATTGTGAGCATGCTAATATTATTATTACTATAATAACTATAGTAATAATAATAATAATAATAATAACAATAACATTAACAATAACAATAATCATAATACATTATTATTATTATTATTTACTACTACTACTATTATTATTATTATTATTATTATTATTGTTGTTGATAGTTATCTAGTTGTGTATCATTCCATTATTTGGAGGATGAACTTGAACAAATTGAACTCTAACCTTCCCCTATAATTTCCCTCCTCATTATTCACATACATGAAAATGAACAGAATCAATCCTTGCACACACAAAGTAATTTATTTTAAGGAAAACCCACACTTGATAAATTATTTAAAGCAACTGGGATTACAATATGTTATCAAATCAGAGCAAACAAAGGCATGGCCTGTGCTGTAGGCAGAAGTTGTGTACGGCTCTTCTGAGCCTGGCTCCTGATTCTAAATAAAGAGAAAAGAGAACTGCTTATGCCAGAATAATTGGTAACTTCCACGTAGACGCCGTTGCTGTTATTCAAATATAGCCTTTGTTGCCCTTGTTTACACATGTTAATTGGGGTATTGACACCCCCGGAGTGGACTTCTGTTTTTCTGTTTTTCTTAGTTTCTCTCTCTCTCTCTCTCTCTCTCTCTCTCTCTCTCTCTCTCTCTCTCTCTCTCTCTCTCTCTCTCTCTCTCTCTCTCTCTCTCTCTCTCTCTCTCTCTCTCTCTCTCTCTCTCTCTCTCTCTCTCTCTCTCTCTCTCTCAAAGTTTTGGGGGAAAAATAACAATGTATGATTCAGAGGCGCGATCATAATTCAATTGAGCATAAGTGATATGTGTGAAAACAGCTATGATGAATGGGTCCCCAAAACCATGCACATCTGGTGTTTTATTATATTATTATTTTTCTGTTGTAAAAGATTTAATTAAATGGAAAATGTTTAATTAATTTACACCAAGAAAATCAATAATTATCCAAGTAGCTGTTTGAATAACAAGTTATTACAATAAAAAGTTTTGCATTTGAGATTCATTTATACAATTATGAAGGACATCTACTACAACAAGTAGGAAAGGAAATTGCAGGACATTAAAAATAACCGTTACACAAATATGGTTTATATATATATATATTGTACTGCCTTTCAAAAGTTTTGACAACACTAAACCATTTATTTGCTTGCTAGCATTGCCATCGTATGAATTAGTTAGTAACTTGATGTGATGCAGAGATGTGTAGGCATGTGTTCTTTGAGCAGGGAGAGTTTTTCTGAGAGATAGAGAGACAGAGAGAGAAAGAGGGGGTATTGTATGCAGGTATTGTACAGTTAGTTTCTTCTCTCACTTTCTCTCCAGAAATGTGGTGATTGTGGGGAGGGGAGATGGGGGGGGGGGGGGGGGGGGGGGGGGGGGGCATAATGTCATCCTTCCTGCCATTGTCCCTTTTGGCGGCAGCAATGGCACAGGTGGGCACACCTCCGCACTTGCCAGGCACAGTAGAGAGGGAGAGTGGGCGTGCACCACGGGCATGGCAGGAAGCCAAACAGGAAGCAGGAAGTGGAAGGAGCCGCAGGGCGAGGAGTGAAGTGGAGGAGTACGGTGATGGCCATGTTGTGTCAGCTCCGTAGTCACTCAGACGGAGAGGAGGCGATGGGAGACAGCGCTTAGGCAGTCGCCTCGCGCACCTCACGGGGTTGGCACAGGCTGTCCCAATTACGTGAACTCGGCAAACAAAGGAGGAAGTTCTGCCACATCGGGGACAGATAGCGCCCCTTTCCCTCCCCATCCGTGCCTACCCGCCACAATCCCAGTGAGAGCGCCCCACCCTCTGCCATCAGATAAGAAGCGCTCAAACGCACCACAGCCCCCTCTGATAGCGCAACGTGTCATTTATGAAAGCTAGTCTCCCTCCTGAATATGCTAACGTGAATGAAAGGTCGGCAGAAACTTGGGTTTGTATAGTACGCACAGCTCTGATTTTCTTCGTCTTTTTTTCCCTCAGCCTCCTTGCCTCCTCCTTCTCCATTTTTTGTTGTTTCATGTGCAGCTGTCTTCTTTTCCGTTTTTCAGGCTCTTTCTGGACCCAGACAGAGCTGTGTCTACACAGGAGAAGACGCAGATACTCTTCAGCCATGTTTTAGGCCTCAAGTCAATCCAACCTATATAGTGTGGCAGGTTGTACTCAGTACCATAAGCATTTCGTTTTTTTTCTCTCCGGATCTCCAAATCTATTGTGAGGCGATGTCATCTCAGTGAGACAAATTCTGAAAAATAATCGCTTTATGAATACGTAGAAACTGACTTTTAGACTTCAGGTTATTCTGACATGCAGGTTCATGCTTAGATGATTACCTTGATGTGAGCTTTGCTGTATATCCATTTTATGTAATCAAGTTGAGCCTTGCCTACATTCAAAAGTCCAAATGAAAGTACAATACATATATGCTTCAGTGTTTGTGGTCTTGTCACTGCACCAGTATAGGAATGTTTCTCCACATGTCTGTTATCAAAGCAACGTAGATGAATTAGCTAAGCAACTACATGTCAGTCCTGAGGAATCATCTCTCCTATCCCCATTAAAAACATGTGACTGCTGATCCTCCCATCCCATTTTGCTACCTGTCTTCTTTCATCCCCATTCCAGGATTCATCTGTCGTTCTTCCAATTTTTCATGTTTCCAGGTATGTGTTGTTCCCCCACCCCCACCCCTGCCCTTCATGTAACGACAGTCTCAACAACACCAGAACCTCCTTCCTCTCTCCTTTGAAGGAAACCCATACCGGTGTGCTTAACGCATTTCTAATGAGCTACCGTTGTTCGAGTCGGAGACGTCGG
Organism: Nansenia antarctica; assembly: GCF_963989245.1. Taxonomy (NCBI): domain Eukaryota; kingdom Metazoa; phylum Chordata; class Actinopteri; order Argentiniformes; family Microstomatidae; genus Nansenia; species Nansenia antarctica. The sequence goes on from NC_137674.1 coordinate 41,609,975, forward strand.
TAGATTAGTCATTGTACAAGTGCAAGGAAGATCACATTCTCGGAGGTAAACCATGCATCATCCCAGACAACACAGACACTCTTCCATGCCCACGAAAAAATGAAATAGCTCTTTATAATTCACCCAAGAATGATTAACATAGTTTTGCTGATGTCATAAGAAAGCATGCTTTGGTTGGGTGCCCAGTAAAGACACAATGCAGAGAGTTGAGGAAGAATTGTATTCTTTCTTGTTTGTGATCGAGTTCATGGATTATAGTTTGACAGATGGCATTGTCTTTAAACAACCTTTTCCATATATGCTGTCAACCACTTATCCTGTACCAGAGCTGAGGAAACACATGGGGGACATTGCAGATTGCTTAAATGGCCATATTTCAATATTCACTTAATTATTTTAAATCTGAATCTTGAATCTCATTAAGCAGTAGCTTAAGTAGATCTATGTCACTGTCGTGTCCACCAAGGGGTCATCTTAAGTACAAAAATGGACAAACCTGTCCAAACCTGTTTCTCTCTACTACCCCTAACTAGGCGATTGCATAATCTGATTATCGAAAAGATACATTTGGATATTGGAGTAGTTGAAACAGGCCTTAATTTCAAAGGAAAGTGTACTAATTTTCACTCCTTAGCAAAGATTTAACATTACCTCCACACTTTATCATCCATTGGAGGTGTGAAAACCTGGAAGTTGAGTACAAGGAGGGCTTTTTTGTTCACCCTGAGTGAGTTCTAATTTCAGATATGTTATCAATGTCAGAGTTTACTTTTGATAACTAATGTTCATCTTTATGTTGTTGTTATTTTTAACATCATTGTATTTTTTTCTTCAGTGTACAATCAACTCAAATCAAATCAAGTTTTATTTGTATAGCGCATTTCTCACAAGATGCGACTCAATGCACTTTCCATAATAAACTTTACACAATCCGTTTCCTCTTTAGCTGAATACTCACAAATTGTTCTCAAAGGCCCACAAAACTGAGAGTATTACATACAAATGAGACCAATGACCTATAAAATGAGGTATAGCTTCCCCCTCTCTCCACCTATGGGGATCACTCTCAGCACTGTCCAAACTGACACACATTCTTAATTTGATTGGCATATTCTATTTATTACCATGCAACCAACTCTTTGCCGCTTATTTGCTCTCAGATTATCCAATAAGAATAGGAGCAGGGGGCCATGTAACTGTGATGTCACCGATGTAGATTGAATACCCCAAATGCCGTTTACCATGCTTAGATTGAAAAAAAAGATCAAGTAGATGGAAAGAGGAAACAATTTGAGGGCTGTTTCCATTTTTTAACCTCTACCGTGTTCCCTGCCAGCTAATTTGGTTGTAAGTGGGGAAATGGAGAGCAGTATAAAGAATGCACCTATCTGGCTTTCCAGGCCTTCACATGATCACACTGAGACAACAAACAAACCAGATTTAAGATATATTCTGTTATCCTTTATTCCAAACATGTCTTTATTGTGGGTTACGGTAATTTCGATCAATACATTTACATCAGAGGCTTTGTTTTCTCACAACACCATAACAGCTCTCATGAATGCTAGATATATTGTACATTAAACAGTATCCCCTTATTTCAAAACGGGTTGCCTGACCTGCTTCTCCTTTCACCACACTATAGGCTAATAACCATTGACAGGTGTTTACACTCACAGAAGTGCCAACATTATATAGGGCTACATACCAGGTATTTAGGATTTCCACACCCCTCACAGCCTCTCAATGTTTGTCTCTGATTGGTATCATATCCCCAAGTAGAAACAAATCCTTCTGAAGTAGCAAAAAAAGGTAGAAAAAAACAAACAAACAGCCAAATCAGTATCCGATCAACACCATTTAGCCCAGACTCCTGCCTTGCCTTCCTCCCTCCTCCTCCTGCATTCTAATCAACATTTGGAGGCTTTAATTTATGAAATGTAATTCTGCCCTCCACTGGTACGAAAAAGGTGCACACACTCTCAGGAACACACACATTTCTTGCTCTACCAGCCGTGCCGTTGAGCAATATACAGTAGAGTATGTGCTTTCAGTACTGCTAAATGAGATGAAAAGAGAAAAAATAAAAAATACCTTTTGAGGCAGGTGGTTTTTACAGAAACCTAAAATTAGCATTGTTTAAAGAGACAGATTTCTTGGTTGGGCAAATGTTGCATATTTTATTGCCAAGCAAAATGTATAACAACAGTTTAAACTTCAATATGAAGAGATTGAAATACATGTGTTCATGTTTTACACTCTGTACTTAAGTGAGGTTCATATTCAGTTGTTGTGAGACTTCATGTCTCCCTTTTATGTATCCATAATTGATGCTTGCACAATAACTGCAGCTTGATACATCTTGGTTCTTTCCCTCTTGAAATCATGTGATATACTCTACAGTTGTAATTTGAGTTACATATAAACATATAAACGCATAATCTCACATGAGGTCATAAAAAATAACACTCATTTGTGTGTGTGTGTGTGTGTGTGTGTGTGTGTGTGTGTGTGTGTGTGTGTATGTGTGTGTGTGTGTGTGTGTGTTTGCTGCACACACCCTCTTAGCTTATCCTGGGTTCATATGAAACTCAAACCTGGTGAAGCAGCGTTGAACTCTGGGGGGGGGGGTGACATCACTGCTCCCCTGAGGCGTTGAGAGGGCCCCTGTCACCCCAGGTGTTGCCAGGAGCGACGGGGCTGCTCTTCAGAGAGCCGGGACCTAGTACAAACAGTGACGGTGCCCCCCAACCTCCTCACCCCCCTTCATCCCAACCACCCTGCCACCCCCTTCACCCCCTTTTGAGTGTCACCTCAGTCACCACTCCCAATCCTCAAGATGTCATTAAGTCAATATAGTTTGATTGGCATCTGTCTGTCTGTCTGAATGTTTAAGCTGTAAAATAGGCTGTAAATGCAATTTGCCTAATTTGGGTATACTACTGTGTGTGCGTTGCACTGGGCGAGAGAAAGTTAATTGAGGGAAGCAAAACTAAGAAGCGACATCAATCGTGCAAAACTTATACATAATTGTAATGAGAATCACCCCCCCCCCCCCAGCTCCAAACAAACGTGGAATTCATTCTAGCAAATGTATAATTTGAGCACTCCTACTGTGATAGTTGGATTATCAGTTGTTGGGGACTTCCAGCAGAAAAACTAATTTAATGTGTGTGCCAAAAAAACACAGGTAATTACAAGTGAAGGAGCACCTTTGCTAACCCAAGTGCATTTGGAACAAAGACACCTGCATCTCCTGCAGAAAGAGTGCAGCTCAAAGCGATTGTCATTTTTAATCTAATGCTCCCGCTGGGAGGGCCGGGCCCAAGCGCTACAATCAGAGGCATCTGCAGCAGAGCACGGCTATATCGCGTAGCGCTAGCCAACACTGGCCACCTCATCTTTAGTTTAAACCCCTCTGTCTCTCACTCTCACTCACTCTCTCCATCTCTTTTTAATAGCACAAGGGAAAGAGGATTAATATTAAACTGTACATTGTATTTCTATTTTTCTCTCCCCTGTCTGTCTCTCACAGACACAAAGTCTTACACACACGCACGCATGCACTCACACACACACACACACACACACACACACACACACACACACAGACACACACACACACACACACACACACACACACACACACACACACACACACACACACACACACACACACACACAGACACATATCACACCTCCCACAAGTGTCAACCCGTCCCTCTAACTAAATGGAAAATGAACAAAAGAAGGTCGCCCTGACCAAAAATCCTGAATTACCTGTAATATCATCACATCTGTTCTCATTCTGGGCACACTAATCAGTCCTCGTCAAAGGTAAAAGGACTCAAAAAACAGAAATCCACACAAGGTCAAGATGGATCGACAAAATATTTGCCACAGAGGCGGAAAGTCAGAGCGCGGGGCTCTGAAATCCATGCAAATGTATGGAAAAGAGTTTCTGCATAGGCAAGCACTCCAAGCAACCCCAGTCTCTCTCTCTCTCTCTCTCTCTCTCTCTCTCTCTCTCTCTCTCTCTCTCTCTCTCTCTCTCTCTCTCTCTCTCTCTCTCTCTCTCTCCTCCCCTCTTATCTTTTGTTTACTCTGAAGTTACCAATATAGACAGAGTTGCTATCAGACGCCAAAGAGAGATGAGAACTGCAACGCAAAGGAAGGAGAGAGGGAATGGAGAAAAAAAGATGCTAAAAGCGTTTCAAGCTATTGCTGAAACAATCCAATTACAATGCCTATCAAACTTAGCTTCACAGGTTATAGCTTCTAATTGCCTGACAAAAATTGACACTTCAGTCGCAACACTGTAATATAATAGAAGGCCAAATTAAATTTGATCGAGGGGCAGAAAAACTACGCTATCACTCAGCAGCGCGGAAAAGAGGAGATCAACTAGCATGATATAATGGATCAAAAATGAAAATTATTCATTAATCGCGTTGGGTTTTCCAATAATGGAAATGACACAGTTCAGACGTCTTCGTAAAAACACTATTAATTAAAGGGATGATAGATCTAACAAGGCATGGAGCTCGGAGAAGTCTCTCTCTCTCTCTCTCTCTCTCTCTCTCTCTCTCTCTCTCTCTCTCTCTCTCTCTCTCTCTCTCTCTCTCCTTTCCTTCCTCTGGCTCTTCGCTCCACTCGGCTGTTTAGATGAGAGATGGTGAGGTATATACTGAAAAATGTATGTACTCACTGCAATGTAAGTCGCTTTGGATAAAAGCGTCAGATAAATGGCCTATATATATATATAGAGAGAATTATAGATGGTGAGATAAGGGGCGAGGTAATACCAGTGGCACAACACAGCTCTGTGCCTCCAAGTCACACCAGATCCACCACACCCCACAGCCTCTCACCAACCCCTCTGATTGGATGAGAAGCACATTCCTTTCATCCCTGACCCCTGCCTGATCCCGGATCCCAGCACTTATCCGGCCACTCACCAGGCTCGATGACCCCGTGAGCAGACGGAGCGCGGCGCGCCGTCCCTCCCCTGTGCGGGTGACCAGGAGTAAACCGGGACTTTTCCCTCCTTTTCTCAGCACTAATTGGGTCAAAGCCTCCTCGTTGCCTTCTTGATGTGCAAATGAACAGTGCGTCGGGGGACACGTTGCTCGTCACTCACAGGCATATTACAGGACACCTCGGGTCCTTGGTGGAAAGTCATCAGTGTGTGACCTGTATCTGAATGATTGGGGATGTCTGCGTGATATCAGGACGCGTGGGGAGGGAAGGGGGTACAGAGGTTGAAAGACGGTTGGAAGGTTGTTGGTTCAGACCTCAGTCAAAGGACCTTGCTGTCTAACTCCTCCTGCTCTGATGAAAGCCTAAAGCCATACACGTCACCTTTTCTAATGAAGTGTGGCTTCTAATGGAAATATGAAAGTAATAGGTTATGATTCTGGTGTGCGTGTACTATTGAATAATGCATACGACGGATTAGTGATGTATACAAGTAAGGGTAGGAGACTTTGAGGTATGAACATCCTGACCCTCACCCATCCCTTCCACAAAAAAATAAAATGAAAGTGAATGGGGGACCTCTATTGTTCAATATAAGCCACTGTTCTGTATATCTGTAAATACAGTCAACTAGCCAACCCCATTTTCTTTAATTGAAAGGGAAACCATGAATTCAATGTATCACATGACAGGCCTATAAAGGTAGCAAAACACCCCTTAATATAAAGTGCTTTCTGATACACGCCTTTGGTATGCTGAAATACAGTGATTTATAAAAACAACATCCCTATGACAATGAGCCAAACAAACAATGATAACAGATATGTTCTGGATTGGATGAATTAAAATCCAAAGCTTTATCATACACACAAGGATTGACAGTTGTAAGTGTTTTGTTATGATCATATAAATGCATAGTTTTAGCAACCCCTAAATATAGAGTGGGACCAATTCTTCAATAATATCTATCACAGCATGGTTATTAGTAGCTGGTTGTGGTTGGGCATCACTGCGTTGGTCATAATTGTCCCTAAAACTATTTATCTACAAAATAAAGAAAGCGAATAGTGGACCGTTACCCCAGACTGAGAGATCATTGAAAGTTAGTGGTGCCCAATAGTCTTATAATTGACTATCGATGGCCAATGATTCCCTCCATTTCATCTCTTTCCACTTGGGCGAGCCACTGGAACAACCTAATCACAACCCCTGCTGGGAAGGTGGGGCCTAGGCATGAAGGGGGCTCTGGTGGGCGTTCGGTGAGTCTGATCATGGACTCCTTCTTCCCATCCTGGCTCAATTGGACAAACTTCCCAGTACAACCAGAGAGAGAGAGAGAGAGAGAGAGAGACAGAGAGAGAGAGAGAGAGAGAGAGAGAGAGAGAGAGAGAGACAGAGAGAGAGAGACAGAGAGAGAGAGAGAGAGAGAGAGAGAGAGAGACAGAGAGAGAGAGAGAGAAAGAGAGACAGAGAGAGCGAGAGAGAGACACTTTTGAATTGAATTGTAACTTGAAAAACAAGGCAAGGCATCTTCATGAAAGAATTGTTGGAGAGGGTGTCCAGTTTACGATGCTGCAATGTTCAGTATTATACACTATCTAGTTATGCCCTCATTATGGTTTCTTTTGGAAGAATGTCCACAATAGCACATTGGCTACTTCTTAGGCCAGGCTTCCTTCTAATGAAAATTATCACAGATATAGTATGGAAACAGGTCAAATTCTGAACCATGAAGCCGCTTATACCGGAGGCCACAGCTCTGCACAAACCTCAGGTCGAACAGGAAGCAGGTGGACAGTGAAGTTGGGGCAAGCCATCACGGGTCAAATCCCATTCCTTCTCTCTCACTTGCACATCTCCTTTCTTTACCCTCCGAACTGAATAGTGATCAATGACCTAGAGCCGTTGGCATCCTCTCCTCTCTCTCTCACTCTCCTCCTCCAGCGTTTGGCCATGGAATGGGAGGGAGAGCTGGTGGACACCAGCCAGGGGAGACGGGGCGAGCCAGCTTGCCCACATCCAAGGGTCAGGTAGGGCCAGGCGTCACATAAATCAAGCTGACGTGTTCACCCAGGCCTGCCCATCCGCGCCAGGGCCTCTGTACCCGCAGCCATGGACGCACCACCAGACCCCCACTAGCTTCCCGGGCTATTTCCATGCATGGTTCAGGGGGTGAGTTTGGAACAGGTCAGCTAACTGCGTTCCAGGGCCCTGGTCAGAAAGTCTTCAGGTGTACCTAAGTCTTCAGGTGTACCTTGTGGACGACCATGCCAGGGAGTGATTGCGGAGCCTATATTGGATCTACAACCACAGCTGTAAGATCTCAGTGAGAGTGTGTTGTTCTTTGAAGATGTTTTACAGGGTTTTGATGAGTGTATTTGGATGATGTACTGATCTTACTTTGCTTGGCTCTGTGTCCCTGGATATTTAGTCAAAGGTGTCTATTTCCTTTAGAAGATATGCCATTACAGTCAAGCTTGGCGACTCATGTTCTAGTGACATGCCTCTGAGCTGGCCAAACATAGCTAATTAATTAGCTTGGTGATTTATTTTTCAGAAAATCATGTACAGCTTAAAATCAGTTACTCAGTTTGTTTGACAAGATACCAATCTTGAGAACGCAGTGTGCCAAGAAGTGTGCCAGTATGTACACTTTACTCCCAAGGTTCTGGTAATTGAATCTTTCTTTTTATGTATTTTTCTTGGACAAAATTGTCTTGATGGACAGAATTATCTGAATTTGATTTACTTCGACTGTACTGTATCTTCAGTTTGAATTGTGATACGGTGCAATTTTGATTAGAGCTGTGTCATTAAAATAATGTAATTACAATGTAAAATAATTAGAATATTTGAATATTATTGAAGATCATCCACTGGTTTTATCCTAAATTAGCCTTAAATAGGTATTAGATTTAAATAGTATTGTTACTATCAGGGTAACAGAGGCAAATGCTTTTGACGTCTAACTTATTTGCCCTAAGTAACTTGAGTAAGGAAACAGTAAGTGCTCTCTTTTAAAAAATAATTACACATTAAGTCACATTCATGAGGGCCTTTTTAAATATCTATTTCAGTTATCTCACTGACGTTTTCATGCTTTTTCCAATTTGTATTCTTAAATTCATTATGTTTGACTAATCTCCAGAGTGAGTAAAATCCTTAAAATATATATTTTCACTAAGTGTCTTGTTGTTAAGTTAATACACCCCGTCAATATCCTATTGATATCTTACTTCTTCAAAGTCGGTCAGGCACCTGGGATTGCTGGGAGAAAATAGAAAGAATTCCTCCCAAAACACTTTTTTTTTTTTTACATCTTGAACTCCTCTGTTTGGGATTAAAAGTTAATTCCAATTTGCGTGCCGAGTCCCGGACCATAGCAATGGTGTCGCAGTTGTCTGCGAAGAGATGATAGAATACTCAATACACTGGCTTCCTTAATTGGAATAACAGACATAGACACATTGTTAAGATTATCCGTCTACAGAAACCCCCCATGCAGCAACAGAGGAAAGTTTGTTTTGCTCAACAGGTCTGCCATTTCTCAATGTAACAACACTGAAGACTGTTTCTCATCAACAGTGCACTGGTCTCCATGTTGTCCTTCAGAAAGCAGTCACACTTGCAGTGGACAGGAAATAGCATAAATTAAACAAAGCCATTTGCTAGGATATCCATGTAGGACTCATGTTTATACATTAAAGCAGGCACAGTATGCACAATTGTGCCAGTGTGTGTGTGTGTGTGTGTGTGTGTGTGTGTGTGTGTGTGTGTGTGTGTGTAGGTGTGTGTGTGTGTGTGTGTGTGAGAGAGATAGAAAAAAAGAGAGAGAGAGTGTGAGTGAGTGTGTGTGAGAGGGAGAAAGAGACAGTGTGCATGTGTGTGTGTGTGTGTGTGTGTGTGTGTGTGTGTGTGTGTGTGTGTGAGCAAGTCTGCGTGCGTGCATGAGTGTGTGTGTATGTGTGTGTGGGAGATGGGGAGATTAGCTGGGGGGCATTCAATTCCACGCCACTGACCTTACTCTGGCCTCTGCGCTCGCGGCCCTGTGCCATTAGCGCGCCGGAGAGGCTTTTAAACGAAATCTAATCTCGTCTGCATCTGATCTGTCCACTTCAGAGCGCTGGAAGCAGGCCCTGGTTTAACAGCACACATCCTCCATGGCTGTATCCTGTTCTTCTAGCGTTCAATATCACCCCCCCCCCACACACACACACACACACACACACACTCCACCCAACACATACCCATTCCCCTTCACCTCCACCAAAGAGCCATCTCTGTAACAAACCCCCAGCAACAGGTATACAAATACTGTACGCCAGAGGCTGTCATATCATTCAGAGCAGCCTGTTTAGGGAAGGGAGGGAGGGAGAGGGAAGGGAGGGAGGGAGAGGGAGGGAGAGGGAGGGATTGGGTGTTTGTCGTTCTGCTATATCTTTTTCATAGAGCTTTTGTTGGAATCAACAAATGATACTATATAGTTTTGTGAATGGATTTAGTGCACTGAAGATATTCAACATATACTGGGCCTACTGTTAAGCATGGCCTTCCTCATAGAAGGAACGATGCATTACTTCTAGTGGCCCATCATCATGGACTCCACTGAGAGTTAATCCAACTCTGATATTACTAATGCAGAGCAACATAACAATGAACCATACAAAAGAAACCATGAGACTAATTTCAAAACAAGCATTCCGACAATCAAAAATAACATTTGCATTAAAAAAAATCCATCAAAAGCCATGAATTCTGAATCGCTAATTCCCTTTATCTCCCATGACATCGGACACCCATTCTAAATTGGAGTTTGATTGTATTCTTTCCAAACAAATAACCAATCCACTGTGAAGAGTGCCTAAATATGTAGATAACATCAATAGTATATATTCTCTCTGTTCTTCCCAATATTTGTCTTTGTCATAACAAACTCAAATGAAGCTATCGGGACATTGTAATCCCCTCTGACCTTTTCTCATTAATTTTAATGGTATGACTCAAGCAGCGGCAGCAATACATCCCATATCTTCATAAATCTTATTAGATAATGACACTGAAGTTAAATGATGTTACAGATACTTTCACCAAACAGCAATTTCATTATCTTACCATCTCATTGCAAACAAGAAACACCTTTTAAACCCTGTAAAAACACTGTAGTAGTAGAACTTTTCTACCGGAGTTAGCGCCCTCGCTAGCTAAATTTAGCGGCTGCAGACTCTGTGACTCTGCCTCGCAGTGTGTCACTCTGTGACTTTGGCTGTCGTTTTTCGTGACAGAAACAGGAGCAGTCCTCGGGCTAGGGAACTGTTGGGGAGAAAGGGGGGAGCCCTCCACCCGATGGCTAATTAAGATGTAATATTCTAGCACGATCGATCGTCACTGACCAGGATCAATAGGCGGGAGAGAAAGAGGTTTGAGTGGCATGGGGAGCGATCCGTGTGACAGGAAGCAGGAGGTCACACAACACGAGACAGAGGCCACGGACAAGAAGGGAGAGAGAGAGGGATGGAGAAAGAGAGAAAGAAAGAGAGTGAGGGGGGATATGGTGGAAAAAAAGAGAGGAACAGAGAGAGAGAAATAGATAAATGAACTTGGGAAGAAAAGAGAAACAGAGGGTGTAAATAGAGGGATGATGGGATTGCACTTGGGAGAGAGGGGGAGCAGGCAAGAGAGAGAGAGAGAGAGAGAGAGAGAGAGAGGATAGGGGAGCAACATTAACTATGGTATATAGGCCTCACAGTGTCATAAGGACAGAGCATTATTGTACAGTACACAAGGACCACACAGACATGCATAATCTATGACTTTATAATACTACATTACCAGGGCTGTCAATGTTAACGCGTTAACGATCACGGTTAATTTGGAAACAACACAGTATTTTTTTTTATATATATATATATATATATACATATTAGAACTACAGACATTAGACTGAAGTCAGTTTACGATTCCATTACAAAACCTCCCTTAGCAAACATAAGTCAGGAAGTCATTGGGTTCAATTTGCAATCTCATCTTAAGGCATGGGTTCAAATGCTGCTTCTGGCAACTTCTTCTCAGTAATATAAAATACACTGGACCCACTCCTTACATGTTACTAAATATGAAATACGGTGGACCCACGGCTTACATGCTACTAAATATGAAATACGGTGGACATATCGTATAATCGTTCAGTGGACCACTGACCAACGACGAGTGTTTGTTGCAAATCTGAAGAGCTGCTCGTTTTGTTTGTTTGAGCTAATTCCCCTTCCTCTCAAGGCTAAAGTGATCTCAAGAACGAATGGTATACTTTAACCTGTGTCCTTCTTAGTTTATGTAGGAGCTAAAGTATGAAAGTATACTGTATTCTGTGATAGCAATTTGAGAATGAAAATAACTGATCGGTTTGAAGAAAAAAACTGTCTGAAAGCAAGACATTAGCAAGACATGTTGTCAGACTCGACTGCTTGGAGATGACTGTAATTCTCTGAAGTACTGAATGCCGTAACAGTGCCACGAAAACCAACCAGTGATCAAAGATAATACCTTATAGTAAAGTCTATCATGACAATGAATGGGGAAAGTGCAGTGTATCTGTGTAGTCTGAGGTTTGGTAGTTAAGTGCAATTCTGAATGCATAGCTTGAGACTTCTTTACACAGCAAATTAAGAGATTCTAATCTTATTCCGAAATCATCAAAACGAATGATGTTATAATAAAGTAAAAAACTTTAAAACTTTCTTTATTCCAACACCACACATGTTTTTGTTTTATCTCCCCCCCAAAATACAAGTAGGCTTAAATACTAGTATTTTAAACCTGTGATTAATCATGATTAAACATTGTAATCGATTGACAGCACTACATAGTCATCATACAGTACCAGTCAAAAGTTTGGACACACTTTTCCATTCAATTGAATGGGGAAGTGTGTCCAAACTTTTGACTGGTAGTGTGTACTGTATCAGATTACCAGTGAAGCAACATACCAAAGCAGAATCCATCTCAACACATCCAAATGTGGCCAGTATAGACCTGTATTTACATATTGACAAGTCAACCCATCTTCATGCCGTATAAGTCAATAATACACATTGAGTTAGTTCCTCCTGTCGAAACCCCCCCCCCCCCCCCCCCCCACCTGCTTGACCTGCTCCCAGCCATCTCACCTCACTATCCAGCCATCTCTCAATTTCCAAATCATTACACTGTTCTGCTCAGATGAAGCACATCCATATATGGGCTGGTTTAACTTAATCATTAGGTTAACAAGCTGCCTGCCCTCCAGATGATGATCCGCAGAATTGGGGGGATTTGTTCTGGAAGGTGAGCCAATAGCTGGGATGAGGCGCAAAAGGGCGGGAAGCCGCCACTCGCTGACTCAAACTGGGACGGAATAATCTGGGAAATGACTTTGCATATTTAATCACTATGAAGAGAGAGGGATAGATAAAACAGAGAGGGATGTACAAACACAACAGCACAGACGCACATGCCCTACACACACACACACAGACACAGACACAGACACACACACACACACGCACGCACACACACGTGTGCATGCATGCACGCGCGCTCAAGTCTTTTCAAGCATTTTACAGCATGTTGGGTAAACAATGTCTCATTGTCAAAACCAAGTGACAGTGAAACAAGTGTGCCTTTGCTGCATATTCTCAGAAACAACCTGTACCAGTAAAAGGTCCCTGACATCAATAGTTCATTGTCTTTATTGCCTTCAACCCTCTACCCAATATATTATGCAAACCGCTCTGGCTGCGTTGGTATACATGTACTATTTATTTCTTGGTGATAACACTGAACGGTGATACATGTTTTTTTAAAGACCATCTGCTTTACATGTATGACCTGCTCTGAAATGCATGTATGTGCTAATTAATTAGCATAGCTCAAGAAGCAATTATTCCACAGTGTTATTTTTTCTCTCGCTCTCTTTCTCCCCCTTCAATGGCACTTGAGCATACTTCATTAGCTTTGATGTGCGAGAAAGTGCACAGGGGTCTTAGGAGTGTCAATCTGCATCTGTCCCCACTGTTGCACAGACCAGCGTTGGGCACAGTACAGAGTAGTGTTCAGGGGCCATCTACTGTCACATGAGGCTACAACACACCCTGTGTTCTGCAGAGATATATACACACACACACACACACGCACACACACACAAACACACACACACACACACACACTCGCAACCACACATGCACGCACACACACACACACACACACACACAAACATGTTTTACAGCTAGCTAAAGCTATTTGATGGAGTCAGAGGTGGCTGGCGGTCAGTTTCATCACTCCTGTACCATAGAACTCTGCCTCTCACTCTGCCTCTCACAATGGTAGGGTCAAATTACTGCAAACAGCTAGTGCAGGTTTCACACACTATGGGCTCCCAGGCTGATCTGAGTCTGTTTTCAAGAGGCATTTCAATAGCTTTACAGTAAGAGCCTAAACAATTGAAAGGCTATTCTTCAAATCCTATGAAGTAGTCATTAATATTGTATGTGAAATTAATATAGACAGAAACGCATATATGTAAATATACAGCGGTTCAACGGTTGCCATCATGCAGTAATAGGTTAGTGTGTCTGCCTACACAGGTGAACATGCTTGAGGAACATGAAGCAATTAACTACAAGCTACCGATACAGGAAACAACAAGCTCAGGAATGCTCCGGAATTATGTCTGCTGCAAGATAATCCCAGTCAGGAGTGAGTGTGTGTATGTGCGTGTGTGTGTGTGTGTGCGTGTGTGTGTGTGTATGTGCGTGTGTGTGTGTGTGTGTGTGTGTGTGTGTGTGTGTGTGTGTCTGTGTGTCTGTGAGTACACATGTAGAGACATAACGCATATTCACATGTTTGTGCATGATTGTGTTTGTGTGTGTGTGTGTGTGTGTGTGAGTGTGGAAGTGAGCATTCAGTATGTAGGTGTACATCTGTGTGGTGTATTATTTGTGGTGGCAATAGTCGTGGTGGTGGTGTGAAGTGTACTTGCAGGGTCGGGTGTGTGAGGGAAGTGTATGTTTGGATATTTCCTCTGGTCGCCATGCAGCTGAACAAACAATGGCCCATTTTAATGTGGTACCTAGCCTCTACCGCTGCATGCATATTCATGCCATAGCCGAGGCTTGGCAGTGACACAGGGGTGCGGCGGGGATGAGGCGTGCTTGTCGGAGTGTGTCACGTTTCCAGACCAGCGAATTTTTTTGATTAAAGTCCCTTATCCGTTTTATCATGCATATCCTCTCTCTGATTAAAGTGATCTGAGGCTGACACTCACAATGTCAGAGGGAACCCGGGAGCACCTCCTCCCTTCCACCCCTCCCTCCTTCTCTCCTTCCTTCCCTCCATCCCTGCACCCCTCCCTCCCTCCCTCCCTCCCTCCCTCCAGAGCATGCCTGGAATCTTTAATCCCTGCCCAGAGACGCTGGAGACGCTGACATTACGACTGACACCTACAGACACCCCAAACATATATACAACCATCCACTTAGACATACACCCCAACATAATATATTCTGTATGACCATTTATACAAGCACCCCAACATATTATATACTGTACAACTATGTATACGGGCACCCCAAACATACAACCAGATATACAAGAACCCCAAACATACAACCACATATCAACCTACACTGTCCCCTGCTGCTTCTGTTGAGGAAAAATGGAGCCTAACCCTTTTTTTTTCTTCATATGTTTTCTTTTACATATGACATGCTATTTACGGTACACATCATATGCTATACCTTTATTAGGGTTCTAAGAAATTGTAACATAAAATGGTAGGCTGATACAAACTGACATGAATAAATATAGCAGACTTGATAATACAATATAAGGAATGTCAACATCCAGTTACAGTATGTGCATGTCCATAACGTATTTAACTATTTATACCTTGTCCATATTGTCATTGAATCTCACTCATTTATTATAGATCAGTCATTTCCCATGCAGTGATCTCAGTATTATATTCAAACCCATGAACAGTCTAGACAACCAGCCAACCACACAGCTGGAAGAGGGGGGATCATATGGGAGCAACTGCATCCACGCCTATAGACGTCACATACAGTACATTCTATCCCATGGGGAAAATGTATAAACATACTATTTACTTATTCATTTATCTAGTGTGGGAACATACTCTCTGTTGGTTTTGTTGCAGTTGACTTACATGGCTGGTTAAAATGTGGTGATTATTCCTGATGGAAGTCATATTCACTTCTCTAAGTTGCATTCTCTTGGCTCAGTGTATTGTACTTTCAGGGTTTCAGGGACAGTGCATACGCTGAAAGCAACACATGGCAGAAATCACCTGGTGGTGTACCGTTTCAGTTTTCCTGAAATAAAATGTGTGGCTTTTGGTTTCCATACTAATAGTATGTCCTCCTTAGTGCAAGTGTTTGTACTGAAGTGTTTCCCCACACTTATAGACTCCAGTGGTGGGCTGAGTTACAGCAGGAGCTTTTTAGAATGTCACTCCGTGACGAAAGGATGAATGTGGGGTGCATTGGGAGACACAGAGCGGGTGTCTCACACTCTCTCTCACACACACACACACACACACACACACACACACTCACACACACACACACACACGCACACACACACGCACACGCACACACACACAAACGACTGATGAAACAGCTGGTCCAGACACAACCGAGCCCATCCAATCGGAAATAGTAATTAATGGCATTAGAATAACGCACAGTTTGGTGCCATTGAGGGACTGGATGACTTTAAAATGTGTAAATCCACAAACTTATCTGACCAAGCGACGGGTGGGTATCCACCCCTCAGCTAAATAGATTAATTATCTCCAGGCCCAGTGTTGTCATTCTCCTAGATATCAAATATACTCCTGATACCCCTATAAGTTACCCCTTATGCAGATGACACTGTTTTCGAAGGCCTTATGAATACATTCATAGCTAATGGTGCATATGTGCCTATTATCGTTATGAGGTGCTACATGGGGTGACTCAGAATTGCATCAGACACAACATAAGAGATTATTACTTATTTTGTGTTTTTCTCTCTTTTTCTCTCTTTACATGTGTCTGACTTTTTGGGGGTTGGTATTGGTTGGTTATTGGTTTTGCAGTATGTCTCATTGATATGAAAAGATGCTGAAGACCATGAATGTTATGACACCATGCCGATTTATATATATATAAATAAAATAAAATAAAATCTATAGATACCTCTACGAAAAACATTGTGGAAAAAAAAGATATGAGATCTACATTAAAGTACAGAATATGTGCAACATATTATATTCTGGAATTGAACAAATCATCAGAGATTTTGACAACCAATAAGAAAAAAATAACAAAATATGGGCTCTAAAATCCCTAAAATGGAGAGAGCAAGGGATCTCGGGGTAAGTATTAGTTGTCACCCTATGATCAAATAATACAGCCGAGGAAGCAACCACAGAAGTGCCTCAGCGGCGGAAGAAAATATAAAGTCCAAGATTTAATTCTGATAACGAGAAATAGAATTTCAAAGCTGGATGTCTTATCGTTGGCATGTCCCTTTGCCGGACTGATTTCCCTAGCAAAAGCCTGTCAGTGCTATTATGTTGAACATGGAACCAATTTACTGCGCCAGCTAAACAGGGTTACCGGTCGCTCTTGTACCCCCTAAATGTTTGAAGTTATCGCACAGAGGAGAAGAAGAAAAAAATAAAGCATTTGTGAATGTTTGGGAGTGGGGGTGGTGAAGTAGGGGAGTAGGAGCAGGTTGGATGGAGGAGAAGGCAGACTGTAATTGAAAAGTATCAATCAAAAACAAGGCAAGGGCCAGGAAAGGGGGAAGCCATTATGTTAACCCACTCCGCCGGAGCATTGGAGAGTCCAAAATGCATTTTCTTTTGTATCGGTAATGCACTCGTGCTCTCCGGGCCTTAAGCCCTGAGACTGGGCCTGGAGAAAAGCCCCCACATTGCATATCTGTGGATTGACGGGCGGCGGGGCCTTCTCGGATTATCAAATGGACCATGTGGCCATTACAGACCTGTTTTGTGATGCTATCTGGACACAGAGATAAGGGGAACCCCGTCTGCATGGTCAGACGTTTCCAATTTCTATACATGAGAGATGAAGACCTTGTGGATTTGCTTTATGCCTGATAGTTTTGCCAACCTTTTTTATGTTATCATATTTTTTTTTCTAACCTAACACTACCTCTAACTGTATATTACAAGTGCCCTTTCATATGTTCACTATAGGGTGTCTGACCTGCAGCAGGTAAACAGACTTGAGGGTTCACTTGTGCATGGCAGGGTTTGCACTGTTGGAACAAAGCATGTACTGTACTGTTGTGAAAAGCTGGTGCACTACATAAAATGAGAGAGGGGAAGGATATTGTGTATGAAGAAACTAAAAACATTTTAAGTATCACTACAGTAGGAAGAAATAAGTACCAGAAAGTACTCCTTTTACCACATATACTTAAACACTGGGTAGGCTACTGTAAATACCAGGTGAACAGGGCTGTAAAATAAATGGTTGCTGAAAATCCTAGTTGACTTAAAGATGTCTCTTCAACACAAGTTGAGGAGGCCTTTATCAGTGTCCACACCTTTCTTCTGACTATACCGATATGAGAGGTAGCCAGCTTCAATTTGGACATTTTCCCTGTGTGCTGTAAATATGTGTTTTTAGAAAGACACTTCTGACACACACACCATGTTGACGCAGAGGTAGGACAAGGTGGATAAAAACAGTAGTTGGTTGCATGTACACATTATTGTCAAGGGGACCCCAGCGCTGGAACGCACCAATACATTAGAGTCCCCCTTGTTGTGTTTCGGGCACCCTCCTCAATCTGTTTTGATTAGCCAGTCACAGACAACAGATATATTCAAATAGGCTATTCTCTCAAAGGGTCAGTGCACAATTTCCTCTATTCATGAAAAAAGGATATTGCTCAGCCATTGGAATTCCCACATGAGTCCTCGTTTTTTTTCTTAGAATAAATTCCTAGGTAAATTAACATATAAGACAGTACAGATGACATACAGTGAAGCCAGTGGTTTTACAAAATAGCCCTTAGTTAAAGATATCCCATAGTCAAGGTCAAACTCAGAGCTGTGGAATTATGCATTCCTCTCTTTCTGATGCAAACTGTGGGTCTCCATGTATTAAAATAAATTGTTTTACAAGTTTTTATCTTCTAGAAATGGGACACCACTGAGATTCCTGTGAGCCAATTTCCGTGGTACTGTCATACTGTATGAAAAGAGAAAGCATACATTTCAATATCTACATGCTTGAATTTACATTTTTTTAAAGGGTTGAAACAGCATCTTTCTCCCAATGCTACTGCATTTTGGGGGGGCAGTTTTTGACCTTTTAACGTTTCATAATCTGATCATCTATGTGTATTGTTATTACAATTTAGGGGTACTGTTTAGTTTGGCCAGTAAGGGGAGGTTTGTCAGACATCTAAAATCACTTACAGAAAATCTGATCCTTCAGCAATGACTTGAATCTGAATACAGAAGGAATTTTGTGAGAGGCAGATAATGCACCCAGCTAAGGCTAAATACTTTGGTTACCTGTGGAATGTTGGGCACACTTCTACCCATCCGGAGGTATGAACATACCAATGCCATTTTGGGTGATGTCATTGACACAGGGCTCTATGTTGCTTCAGCCAAAAGAGTGCAAAGAGCGAGCAAAACCAGTCTTGATAACCGTAATCCTTCTAATAGATGGGATGAGACATACATGTATCCAATGGGAGGTTTGAATACTGCAGCTGGCAATTCAATAAGAAAGGAGATGGGGAGTGATCACTTTCTGAATAACTGTAGCATATACAACAGTATTATGAGAAAATAATATTAATCCTGACAGTTGATTAGATTAGCTGTGTGCCACATCCATATGACACACAATACACATCCCGGATCACCCTCCTCTCATTTGATGTTATATTTCAACATTACAAGTCTGTGAGCAGTGGTCCATCCCACTCTTCTGTCCACTCATGCATCCATCCATCCATCCATCTATCCATCTATCCATCTATCCATCCATCCATCCATCCATCCATCCATCCATCCATCCATCCATCTCTCTCTCGCATTCGGGCTATCTGTCTGCCGGCCCGTTCATTGCTGACATTGCTTCCGTATGTGTGATCTCCATTTTCTCCAGCAGACACACGCGCAAACACACACAGACACACACACGCGCCCCCCCCCCCCCCCCCCCCCTGCCCAAACCAGCCCCCTTCTTGCTGCTTCTGCCACCCCGTCCCCTTAAAAAAAAAAAAAAAAAACAGGGGCGGCAGGCAAGGTTTTTAATTCAAATTTCATGTGTGGTGCTGCGGCCCGTAAGCTCACTCAGCAGTCACTGGAGTCTAAAGTGACTCTGGGGAGCCCTCTCACAGTTCTATATGCAAATAGGCCTGCACCTGGGCAGTGGAGCAGCCCTGCTGAGAGGTTACTTATGCAAATCTGATTGAGTGAGAGCATATTGCCGGAGCGCGCACACAACGGCCCTCAGACACCGGCAGTTATATTTCACAGGGGCGCAGGACGCCATGTTCCCCTGGAATGGAGAGAGAGAGAGAGAGAGAGAGAGACAGAGAGAGAGAGACAGAGAGACAGAGAGAGAGACAGAGGGGGGGGGGGGTGAGAGAGGACAGCAAGATAAAGGTAGATGTGAAGAGAAAGAGAGGGAAGGTGAAAGGACAAGGCGGAAAGATGGAGCAAGTGAAAAACGGCAGAGGGAGACAGGGAGAGGAGAGGGAACGGGAAAAGGGTGAGGCAGAGGAAGAAAAGAGTAAAGGGTGAGAGAGGGAGGAAAGAAGGAGGAGAAGAAGAGGGCAAAACAACTCAATGCCAGCCTTTTCCAACATGGCTGTGGTTATGATGAACATCCCTCTATGTCTCTCTTTCTCTCTCTCTCTCTCTCTCTCTCTCTCTCTCTCTCTCTCTCTCTCTCTCTCTAATTTTTTCTCTCCTCTTTTTCCCCCGCTACTATTTTTCTCCCCTTATGCCCTGCTGGCTTTTACAATGTGGCAGGGGGCAGAGGGGGTGCAAATGACATGAGGGTCTGAGTAATTTCCTATGCACACTTTTGTAAATGGGCTGACATCTCAATATGTCCAACACCTTGGCTTCCTCTGAGGCTGGCATTAACCCGCTGATTAAGTGGTAGAGCTTGGCTGCAGCTCAATCTCCTCTCTGATGCTGGGCCCTGATGTAGACAAATGACTGGAAATCAAACTAGGATGAATAGGACTGAGGCCTAACACATTCCAGCCCTGCAGGCAGCACAGCACATGGATAAAGGGGATTTTTAGAGATATTTATTATCTTTATTATAACTTAATAGAATATGTATGCATCGATATCATTGATACATTATGTGAATGATCAATGTCATTTTCGTTTGTAATGGTGAGAGTTGGAAACATCTTTGGTATGTGTCGAATTTGTCCTGGAAATGATCATGGTGATCATTTCGATGATTTATATGAAGGGGATTATAGCTATAAACAAATATGCATTACCAACACCATTTGTTTGACAGTACATTGACCAAAACAAAAGTAAATCAAATTGAAACATTCCATGGATCAACAAAAGGACACATTTCTCAACCGGTTCGTTCAACATACTGTGTCCTCCAGAGAGAGACTGACTTATCTTTGATCTCCTATTGCATGCACCAGTTTCGCCTCAGAAATGACTACTGTTGATAATGTCTTCTCATTCCCACCCCTCTTTAACATGTCTGAAAGCGTGTTTAACCACAGAGGGGGGCTACCTGGCAGAGGAGTTAAACTCATCAAAAGTCCCCATAGATCATCTTCCTGTCCTTCTATAACTGACTCCCATGATGCACTGCTCCCATAAAGTGCGCTCAAATGGAGCACGTCCCACGCCGGAGCGGGCACCGCCACCTTCTATCTGCCTTCCATCCCCGCCTGCCACTTTGCTCACTCACTCGCTACTGTACTTGTGTCCCTCCGCCATGTCCGCGCCGTGCGACCAGCGCCATTACTTGTCAGGGAATATCTATGTTTCCATCCTGATCGATGTGCCAATCCATAACCCGCCAGGACGTCCCATTTACTTTTACTGCTCTCCCCTTCTCATATTTACTACACTTTGTCAAGGGGTGTTTATCATTCAAGTCATATGTGTTACATGCTGGAGTAGCTGGTCCCCCCGTTTCTGGAGGGTAACATTTTCTCTGAAGTACATGTGAATAACATGTTTTGATGTTTATAGGGTTTTACATGATAACATACTGAATGAACTGTATAACATATAGGGAGGACAACTACTTAAATCAGTTTACGGAACCCCTGTAAGACACACTAGAATGGTTTCGGCAGCTGTGTGTGTGTGTGTGTGTGTGTGTGTGTGTGTGTGTGTGTGTGTGTGTGTGTGTGTGTGTGTGTGTGTGTGTGTGTGTGTGTGTGTGTGT
This sequence comes from Nansenia antarctica, assembly GCF_963989245.1. Lineage (NCBI taxonomy): Eukaryota > Metazoa > Chordata > Actinopteri > Argentiniformes > Microstomatidae > Nansenia > Nansenia antarctica. The sequence continues at coordinate 41,631,436 of NC_137674.1, forward strand.
GTGTGTGTGTGCTGTGTGCTGTGTGCTCTGTGTGTGCGTGTGTGTGTGTGTGTGTGTGTATGTGTGTGTACATATATTATTGTATAATAGCTTATGATATCCTTCTACAACCCTGGGTCGCTTAGCCCTTTTGTTCTCTCTTCTTTAAATCAATGCTCAATAAAGTTTCATAGAACCTAACGCTGTCAAGGCCGCCCGCCACCACAGTATATTCTGGCAATTACCACACATTTCACAAATTCAGTAGCAATTTAATGAATTGGAAAACACTACCTCTCAGCAGAGAGCTCGCCGGCACACCCACTGCACCGCGGTTTCCGTTTGTCACACAGCATTTCAGTTTCTGTTTTGGTTGAGTTCATTTCCCTGCAGCACACGTCATAATGCCCAGACATCAGTCAACTCCATTCTGACATACATTGTGTTTAATTAGTTGTACCAAATGTTGGGGAATAGATACCTGTCCTCCGTGTGTGTGCTAACATGTCAATTTGGTCTTTAGCATACGTCACTTAAAATGATGAATTGGTTCTGACAAATGAGTTTGATAAATCATCATTATCGGATATCCAAGTTGGATGAAAGGTGGTATTAAAAAAAATACAGATTTTTTTCTTTTGCTCTCTACCACAGATGGGTGAAAACCCAAGACCAACGAAGGGGAGAAATAATGTACTCTTAAAGTAAATAGTCTGGCTCATAATAAAGGACTCCCCTGTTCACCTTTCTCTCATAAAAGCCCAATTAAAGGGGAGGCCAACCCTGGCCCTTCTTTAGGTATGTCAGAAATGGATTATCTCACCGTGAGCAGACAGCCCCTGATGCACTCAGATCAACAGAGCTAAGGCCAATCGGAGCATTTGCGCACAGTAGCGAGCCCGCCCGGGCCCAAACGAGGCTAATAAGCGATCGTTTTCACACTTGTTTAGGCTTTAGAGTGCTCATGCAAAACACAACAGCAATAGAGAGAAAGAATAAAGGATGGAGGAGGAGGTGGAGGGGGGAAAGGAGAAGGAGGGGGTAAGGCGGTATGGACAAGGGAGGCCAGGAGAGGAAGAGAAAGTCTGCAGATATTTGGTGTGATAAGGCTGGTATGAGTTTTAAGGATATTATCTGTTGCCATGATTTCTCTGAAGGGATCCTTGTATTCAACCCAACAGCCCCTAGTTGTCTGCATGGATCACTTATCAACCCCTTCGGTGTCCTTCTTCACTTTCTTTTTGTTTACCCTCCCTGGTATTCGTCCTCTTTCTCTCTCCCCCCACCTTCCTTTCCCCTGTCTCTCTCCCCTCAACCCAGTCTCCAAAATGGTTAGGGGGATCGTTTCTGCAGACCAAAAAATATGATCTGTTTGGTCGTATTATCTAGTTATATACTGGCAGGTTAATACGGAAGCATATGCTGCATAAGGAGGTAGGGGAAACTGCCCGACTTGTAACCCGAATGATGCTAGTTGGAATCACGCTGGGGACACACATCTTTTGCTGCTAATTCTTGAGAATTGTTGTTGCTTATGCTAATATTTGCTAATGCCTTCCCCTGACAACTTACTCCAGTTGAAGTTAATGCCTAATACTGCTTAAGCGCCATGTCGTAATTCACATAACTCTTAAACAATGCATCTTTAGATTTGTACTTATCTTACGTCAAAACAGGTGGTCAAATGCTGTTATAGCCAGATAATAGGATACCCCAGACCGCATTTCCTTGGTCTGCAGAAACAATCCGCCAGAACGTATTCCAGAGGAAACTATGTTGCTCCCCTTTCCTTTTCTCCCCTCCCTGCCTCTCACTATCTCTCAATCCATGCCATGTCCCTCTCCCCTCTCTCACTCTCTCTCTCTCTCTCTCTCTCTCTCTCTCTCTCTCTCTCTCTCTCTCTCTATCCAAGCCCTGTCCCTCTCCCTCTCTCCCCGACTGTGTGCCCGTCTCTCTCTCTGTGCTCTAATATCATTTGATGAGATTAGGAGATTTGTCCCTCACTGTCTGACTCCCAGAGCAGCCACCTCGGCCCCCTTAATGAGTCTGCCGCACTGCTGTTCTCCTGCTACCCCTCTGTCACACACACCACACACACACACACACCACACACACACACACACACACACACGCACACAGATGCACGCACGCACGCACACGCACACATACACCAAAATGTACTCATAACACTGAACACAACACACAGAATACGCTGTCCGTACAAAGGTGAGAGGGACAGTAACCATAGGGGTCACACATGTGTGAGAGGTCAGCAATAATTCAGGCCAGCGTAGCCCGCCTATGCCCCCTCTCCCCCCCTCTCCATCCTCTCTCCTGACAGCTGAGCAACAAAAGGGTCTCTGCCTCCGTGACTGACAGCAACCCTAATTGTATCCACTCACTCATGACAATTTGATTAAAATATTACGCCAAAGTCTCGCCCCCTGTTTGTTCCTTTCCTCCAAATCTAATTTTGATTTAAAAAAGAGAGATTACCTCCACAAGCATGACTGAGGATGCTATTAACTTCTACTTAATCTTTATTACTGATGTGATTTTAACATATGTATGGCTTTCGTTTCACTCCCTTTGTTTTTCCAGCTCTTTCTCTTTCTCTTTCTCCCTCTCTCTCTTCTTCACTCTCTCATTCTCTCTCTCTCTCTCTCTCTCCCTGTGAGATGCAGACTGGATGCATATTTTGTGCTGGGGGTGTGATGCACTGTCACTGTAAGGGAGTTGGGAGTCAACTTGGGGGGGAAAAGGAGATGGGAGGAGAAATCATTGAGATCATCTCCAGAGTTGCAGATTCCCATGCCGTGATACACAGATACAGCTGGATCCAACAGGATGTTAAGGAGAATCAACAATGCACCGAGAATCCTTATTCTGGCAGTTATTACAACATCATTACTACTATAAAGTATATTGCATAGTTATTAACCAACAATGACTACTCATCAACCCAATATTTACATATGTATATGTTATAGATGATAGTGTTTCCCCCAGAATGAATCAATTTAAATCACCAAGGTCTGCTCAGAATTGACAGTTGAAGAGATGGTTTATTTTCCAGCTGATCAGGACCCACATATTCATGCTCCATGTGAGTGAGTCTCACTACAGTACATAGCCTCTTATAGTGTAGCTTCCTGCTGACACAGGTATCAGCTGTACATTGCAAATCATTATTCTCCTGTCAAACTTGTTGTTGACTCCTTAATAGAGAGAGCTCGAGAAACTTCAAGTCTCTTAATTCACTGCGGTGGACAGCCCCTGGCCTCTCTAGCCAGTGGTCTAACTCTGGCTCGGCGCCACATCTCAAATGACAGTGGTCTTGGTCAGTCTCACAGTTTCTGAAAACACATCATATCAGTATACATAAAAGAAAAACGGCAAGCCCATGGGACTGTCAAATAAAGGGTTACTGTAAACAAAATTCTAAGACAGCTAATTCATCATCTTTATGTCCGTCATGGCACCTGTGGTTAAACATGATTGATAAAGTGACACAGTAAGAGAGAGCCCTAACCCATCATCACAAACAGATGCATCAACCACTACAGGTAGTGTCAGTTTAGCTTAAACCCCTACTGTAGCATACCCTTATAGACCTAGCTGGCATTAGCCACGCGGCAGGGTGAATGAAATATAAACCTTCTTGTCGTTTTTGAGAGGCTACAGTGAACTTTGTAGAATAGAGGTTGTTCATCCTTGTTTTAGGTCATCAATTCAATTAGTTCATTCACCTTTGCGGCGCTCATAAATCTGTGGCCGATTTAACCACCTTTCCCTCACTCACTGAAACACATCCTTTTAGCCCCCTCTAGCCTCTCTCCCCTGAGCCTGTCCTTCCCTCAGAAAAATAAATCCATTGTAATATGATAGCAGAGAGCAGGGGAGGGCTGGTGGAGAGGGTGAGATGGAGGGAGGGAGGGATGAGTTGTGTGGGGGGGGGTGACTACAACGGGATGGGTGGGGGGCCTTCTCAGGCTCTGTGCATTTAGAAAAAAAGAAATCCCATGTATCATTCACCTGATTTGAATTGTAGCTCTCTTTTTTGAATCTCTGCCAATTCATTTTGTACATTAAAAATTGGTCAGGGTTGATAAGATTCCATTTTCATGGTTGGCAATGCAGAACTGGCGAAAGAATACAATTACAGACCCCAGAGTAAACTCTCCGAATGTCAACTTGATGTAAATGATCAGAAGCCGCCACACAAAAGAACAGGCTTCAACTTCAACAGCCTGCCCGCCCCCATGCGCCGCCTTCCTCTCCTCCCTGTCTCTTATTCACTCTATCCTCCTTCTCTCACTCTAGCTCTGCATCCCTACTCTATGGCCTTTCACCCTGCTGGTGGCAGTCATAGCCTGATGGTTCCAGCTACATCAGTGGAGGCTGGTGAAGGTAGAAATCGGAGGAGAGGCTCAATGTAATACATGAAATGGAATGAGGAATGGTATCACTTGGTGGTGTTTGAATGGTGTTTGATACTATTCCTCATTCCACTCCATGCATTACAATGAGCCCGTCCTCCAATTGTTACCTCCATCAGCCTCGACTGGGCTACAGGTGGGATGTAGGTAGGTGCAGTGTGGTCTAGGGTGGGATGGGAATGAGATTTGTTACTACTCAGAATGAAGGTTGATCCCAGGTTGAGGTGGCGTAATCGTCAAAATAAAATGTGTGTGTTTTTGGTGTTAGGTGTGTGTGTGTGTGTGTGTATCTGCGTGAGTGTCTTCATGTGTCTGTGCATGTGTGTGTTGGCGTGGACATATGTGCATCATATCGTATGTGTCATGTGAAGATATTCTGAACACAACAGATGTTGCATGCATCCAGGTGCTTGTGAGAAGGTTCAGTCCAACATTCCGTAGCCCAACCGATTTATCTCCATTACGAAAGTTATCAAAAACATGTTTACTGCCTCATTGAGGCCTTCAGCAATGAAAAAAATAACATTCATCACCTTTCGTCCAAGGCATCGTATTGAATACATTAATTATCCGCCGGAAAAAAAGCAATATTATATTCAATAACTTTGAATCTTTCATGATAAATAAACATACCGTGACTTTGAATGTCATTTCAAATCCACTTTAGAATCAATCAACCAATCAATCAATCAATTAATCAATCAATTCAACTTGATATCTTATACAGCACATTTCATACATGAATGCAATGGAATGTATTTCACAAAAAGAGAAAAACAAGCGGTTCTCCGGACCGTTCTTCAGTGCCGTGGCTGTAATGTCCTCACTGAATAGAACACACCATGGCAACAGCACTCCTGGCGACACCGCTCTCGCACAGTGACTATGTAAATGTCCGCCTGGCATATTCCGATTCAGATGTCAGCCCCTTTGACACGGGGGTGGCATCCAGGGTCGACCGGAGAGTGCCACCCCGTCCCTGATGTCACCTCTTCGCCGTGCCAGCCGAGGCGGAGGCAGCTGGATGCTTTGACACCTCGCAATTAGAGGGTCGTGTCGGCGCCACGTGATTAGACAATATCGGTAGCTATATCCTCGGCCTCCCTCACCTCTCTCTGTCTCTCTCTCTCTCTCTCTCTCTCTCTCTCTCTCTCTCTCTCTCTCTCTCTCTCTCTCTCTCTCTCTCTCTCTCTCGCCTCTACCCTGTCATAGGTTCATGATTTGTTTCACTCTGGCGTATGATAATTGAGTTGTGTATTTCCTAAGCATGTGTTGATGGCCGGTGTTATGTAGCGACGAGGGTACATTGACGCATAAATTGTTTGTCGTCGTTGAACTTTGACCTTCTGAAATTGAGCTGAGGACCATGGAGAGCATGTATGGGTCATAGCGTGTGATCTGTCTACAGACTGGTGTTAGGAGAGGTCAAAGGCAACATGATTGCATGCAATGACACCATACAGTTGTCTAATGAGTCTGACAATATTCCTACCTGTGTTTGCTGGAATGGATCTCCACTGGCATAAGGCTCTACCAGGTTGCATTTTAAATGACAATATTATGTTATTTCCTTTAATCTATGACATTTACAGTAGCTTTGAGTCAGATAACTATTTCCATAAAATGTGGCCAAGATAGGGGAATTGTGTGCTTTCTACAGAGTCGATTTATGCCTTGAAAGGCACCTGCTATCTCTGTAGAAAAAGAGCTAGGTTATGATAATATGATAATATGAAAAGAGTTTAATTTTTCCCGATATATTATAGGAATGTTGGATGATACTAACTATTAACACAAAAACTGAACTATACCAAAAGCAAAACTGAAGTGAGACAGTAGGTAACCTAACCTACACATTCACCAACCCTACATGTGAAAATACATATATTTTCAAATTTCTTTGCATTATGCATTACACTCTCTCTTCACTCCTTTTAAGCTCATAGGCATGGAGTTTTAGAGCTACATGCCTATTACCCCTAATTCTAGAATAGAGGAGGAGGAGGAGGAGGAGGAGGAGGAGGAGGAGGAGGAGGAAGAGCAATAGGGGTCAGTTGAGTCAAGTAGACGATTGATCATGAAGCGAAGTGATCATGAGAGAAGTTAGAACCACAGCACATGGGATGGGGTATCCTGGTGAGCCTCGCATTTGTTGACGTTCAGTATGGTGCACAACCGGTGCAATAGGAGATAAATCTTAACTGCCTGACAGTCGGCTTGACAGAAAGGAATGAGTCTGGAGAATTCTACCTCATAAAGGAGAGAGGGAGAATGTTACAGTCATACTGTATAAGGCCTTTGGCCATTTCTCAAGAGACTCCACGGATAGTGTGTTATTTGATTGGTAAATGATTGCCATTCATCTCTTTCAAAGCATAATATGCATCTGATGAAATGTTTAAAAAGTGTTTCAGTATGCTGTCCTGTAGTTTTTGTGATCCTGGAAAAAAAGGGGAGGGGGACATGTTACAGTACATGTATGTATGGTTGGATGATCAGAACCAGTAACTGATTTAGAGTGAAATCAAACCACTTGATTTATTCAAGTTTGATCAACCTGTTCCAGCTATTACATTTCATTTGCAATCATCTACTCTAACATGGAGCCAGAGGTTGGGGTCAGAGGTTTCTGTATATTTAATAATAGTGGTTAGCTGTCAGATCTTGTGTGAGAGTGCTTCAGATGGCTTGCTGTGTCAGTCGCTGCATTTTGGTGCGCTCTAAATGGCTCACTGTGTATTTTAAGCACATCATACAGCAGCCCTCCTTCATGAGGCTCGGGATCATCAATATTCATTCCCTTATGACAGCCCCAGTCAACGTTGTGTAACGGTTAGCACTTAACAAATGCCCGCACTCCACCACTTAAACATATGTCAGACGTTGTCTTTAAGATGTTTTCATCAAGGCAGCACGGGCAAATATCCGTAAGCATACAAATATACCAAAAACATAGTGTATATTATACAGACACTAGTCTCGCATAGCCATACCTCTAAATGGTGTCATACAGACACACACACACACACACACACACACTCTGGACACAAGCAGTGGAGTTGGCATTGCTGTACAGGGCAGCGGGGGAGACACATCATGTAAATGGAAGTTGACACCATGTGCAGAGATGAGAGGGGAAGGAGGGGTGAGGAGGGGAGGAGAGGTTAGGCGAGGGATGTGGCAGGGCACAGAGGGCCGGAGAGGATGCCAGGGTACGGGAGAGCTGACACTCTCTCACCCCCCCACTCTCACCAAACAGCCTTTGACACCAACGTGGCACGGCTTCTCTGTCCCTAATGACCACATGGTCTCATCAGTGGGTGGGGGGGGGGGGGTTATGCAAACCTAGCCCGACAGCCATCGGATGGGAGGCCGGAGCCGCAGTGAAACGTGGGAAGGGAAGGGTAGAGCGGAAGGGAAGGGGTTACTTCATTATGCAGCAAATTAGAAGAATTCATAATTTATCATTACACCCAGCCGAAATGCCACCCAACAGAGTCTCACCCATGTGAAAAACATCACGCGGAGAAAAAAAAAGAAAAAGAAACGAAAAAAAGAAAACTGTCAGAGCCTCACAGCAGCCAACGGGCAAAATTAATATGCAAATGTATGCAAGAAATTAAAAAGCAGAATTACACAGGCAAATGAGGTAGCTACACTTGAATTGTTAGGATTATGAATAATTACTGCGAATTTCCTGCTCCTAATATAACTTGTTTTTTGATAAACAAAGACTTAATTATCGAGATGCGCTGGAGAATTTCCGCGGCACTCATTAATCTTGCAGAAAAAACAAGTCCCCGGTGGCCGGCGGTAATGAAGAGAGCGTGCCCTGAATCGGCAGAAAGATCACAGCCACTGGGGTGCCAGGGTAGCAGCCATGAGACGCCGGTGCCACTGTCCCTCGCGCGTACCCAAGAGTGTCATAACTTCTTCCGCTAACTATCAAAGGGACTTATTTATGCTGGCAACCCAGCCATAAGTCCAATTTTACGAGGCTCCGGGCGGATGGGGAAGGGAGGGAGGGAGAGAGGGTGGGTGAGGAGTGGGGGCAAGGGGGGATGATGTTAGAGGAGGATGGAGGGGGGGGGGGGGATGTTATCTGTTGATGCACTCTGGAAATGCCACTTTTGTCGTCTCTCCCCCTGTTCAGTCCCCACTGAACAAGGTGGTAAAGGGGTAAAGGGGGCTGGCACACAGTCGTGCCCGCCCGGGGGTGGTCAGGGGCATTGGGGGAGGGCGGCAGGGGGACCTTGTGCCATAGGTCCTGCTATGAGTGGGAGTCCAGTGACATCGGGGGGTAGTGAGTGAATGGGAGGGTGGGGGCAGTATCTAGTCCTGGGGGGGGGAAAGAGAAGGATAGAGGAGAGAGAGAGAGGGATAGAGGAGAGAGAAAGAGGGGAGGATGAGATAAACAGGGGAAGCGAGGTGCAGATGGCTTTAATGGGGCCTGGAGGTACTGTTTGTTCTTCTGGGAAATCAGTCATCCTCCAACCTTTAGAGTCTGTCCTCCTCAGACAGAACAGAGAGACAGGCAGGACCAGACAACACTGGAGAGAGAGAGAGAGAGAGAGAGAGAGAGAGAGAGAGAGAGAGAGAGAGAGAGAGAGAGAAGGACGGGAAGAAGAGAGGAAGGCAAGAGAGACATGGAGAGAGTGAGTTCGATACAGTGAAAGATAGAAGAAGAAAAAGAAAGAGCGTGAGAGAGAGAGGGGGGGGGGTCAAGGGCATGGTCCTTTTTGGCTCCGGGGAGGGGTGTCATCTGATCAGTGTCCCAAATGTGTAACGTGAGCTCTGAATAGACCTGGCACCAGAGTACGGGGCCTGGCGCTTTTCTGTATAGAATGTGTATGATTTTAAATAGAACTCCACATATTAACATGCGTGCCAGTGGGAGAGAAATCTCACCAGAGTGTAAAGGCATGGTGTGAGCTCTGAGAACGTGTGCCAAAAAACCACAGTATAAATGAATTCTGCGCAAATATTTTTCAAGAGATCGGAGAGGCGTTTGATGGCTGCACAGGCTCAAGCGCCCGAAACCACGAAGATGGGAGAAAAACGTCACTTATTAAATTGCTCTCAACATGAAATATTGACGAGGCGAACTGCATACAGATCCTAAAGTGTAAAATTAGTAAATATTGCAGACCCTTAAATTCAATGTGATGGAATAGAACACTGGTTTCACTACTGATGTGGAGTGTGTGGACACTTCACACTTGAAGAGTCAATGGACTGACAGCTACTATGTAGTAGGCCTATGTAGTATTCAATGTGTTTGTATGTAGGGAGATCAGCCAAGAGAGACCAACCAATATCACTTACAAGTGTTATTATACACTGGTATAGTAGCCCTTTGTAACAATTTGTGCATAGTATAGTGACTTTTCAAATCAGGGATTCTGTTTTATTAAGAGTTGGTTTGGAGTGTCTGAGAGGCTTATCAATTACAGCCACGGTCAGGGCTCAACTAGAAAAAAAGTGGATTATCCCTTTTAAACCAAGAGATCGTGGACTCATAAGGAGTGTTGCCGCAAGGTCATATTTTGGATTTTGGTCAAAATTGGATTTTAAAATATGCCTGTCAAACCCATTCTCCTTTTAAAACATGGCAGCTATGAAGATGATGGTGATGATGATGGTGATGAGCGGTTCACTTTTTTAGGTCAACATCATGCACACTCTTTCGTTAATTAGGCAACGTGTCTGCCACACCATCGGCTCAAGATGGCTGTTTGAAAACAAGAAAAAAAGAATGATCAGTCTCTCTTTCTCTGTCTTTCTCCTGATGATGAAGTCTACCTTAAAGCTGACAGCCTTGCTTTGATGCAGGGATCACTTCGTTTCTGAGAGCACTTCCTCTGAACCTTCCCTCGCTGTCTCACCTCGCCTCTCTCTCTCTCTCTCTCTCTCTCTCTCTGCATCTGGTGATGTCTTGAGAGAGAGAGAGAGGGGTGGGGGCTGATCAACATGAAAAGGAAACCGCCGTCTATAAGTGAGGGAAGCCATGCCACATATTGTGATTGAAAATACGATAATAAACCTCTCCTCAAATGTCAAAATTAGGGATATTCTTTTTCTAATGCAAATAGACACATTAAGAGTGTCAGTGTTTGATGGGAGCGAGCGGTGGAGAGAAGAGGAGAGATCAGAGATCATCAGTACATTTTTGAGACCACCTTGCTCCACCTGTGGTGGTATAGGGCCCTAGCTCTTAGAGACCAGGCCTCTTTGTGTATGTGTGTGTGTGTGTGTGTGCTTTCGTGACTGCATGTTTGTGTGCGTGTGTGGTTGTATTTTTTATGTGTACTGGGGAGCATATCTGATTAAGACCTTGTTGCCATGAAAAATAATGGCGATCGTGTCAACAAAGGCCCTAATGCCAGTGGTGTGGAAAGGGAAATGCGTCCCTCTTGTTACATGCGGCCCAATGTGAGATGTCAGTTTAGTGATTGTAAAGTGGCCACAGGAGGTCACAGAGCCTCCAGCATTAATAGGCTACTAAGACCCAATTAAAAGCAAGGGTGACCCCAGAGGGGGCCGGCCGTATAGCTCTCTCTGCCCTCCCTTCAATAAAGGGAAGATGCAGGGGATTGATCTCCAAGGACATCCTGGAGACACTGGCGTACAGCAACCCCCTACAACAACAACAATACACACACACACACACACACACACATACACACACTCAGATGCTCAAACACACAGACACACACACACACACAGACACAGACAAACATGCACAAACGCAAGCAAACAAACCGACATCACACACATACACACACTCTGAGAGGATGTAATTAAACAGAGCAGTAATAACACAGGTAGTGTCTTCTTCACTTCCAGCTATTCACAACAGTGAGAGAAAAAGAGAGAGAGTGAGAGAGTGAGAGAGAGAGAGAGAGTTGGGTGGCCCTACACTTTTGTCCCCGTTTCCCCCTAGAATCTAAACAAAAGCTTAATGGAAATAAAGCCTGAAGACACGCCTGGAGGTATGGTTGGCACCGGAGCACACTGGCAGTTTATATGTTTGACCAAGGCTTGGGGACCAGCGCTCGGCCCCCGTAATATTATTTTAATTGAGGCCCGGTCTCCACCGGTGGGGCAAGGTTTTCAAATCACATGCTCGGGGTTACGTTTGCGAAACCGTTCGATGAGTCATAAAATGGGATTTCTGACCTTGCATGCCGCTGAAATATGTGCCGCCCGATAGTTAAAAAGGGGGATGATATAGAGGTGGCACGCAGATATGGTCTACTTTTCCCGACTGTTACACTATTTGTATGAAACTGAAGTTTACATCCCCAACACAATAACATACATGAGCACAACAGTAACATTTTCAGCAAAACAGTTAATAATTTCTCATTGCTTTCACACAAAAGGCTAATGTTAAGCACCGTTTTGCAAAACAGCTAACACAACTCTCTGTATACGTTATTGACAAATGGGACACACACTCTTGTGTACCTTTTGTTGAAGCCCCCTAATCAATCACACCTGGTACAGGCCAGTGACGCTTGGAAGCAACAGCCTGGTTTCACCCATCCCAATAAAGGGACACGTCAAACACACCATTTCATCCAGCGAACAAACTCAGCACAAGACGGGGCAATGAAGTGAGCGGTCTGCGGTACGCCATGGAGATGAGCTTGGGAACAAACACTGACACTCTGTCTTATGACTGGATGAAGACGTTGTGCCCCCTTCATGAGGTCGGACCCTTCACAGGCCAAACCCATAGATCCATCAGCTCAAGATGAGGGTGGAACAATGAGCCCTGCGCTTGGGAAAATAACCCCCTGCACAACGAGTTGCCAAGCGGGGGAGTAGAGTAGCTGAGCTATCTTTGACTGCCAAGGTTTACTGGGCCAATTCGGTGCTAGCAGGATTGGGACGAACCATTCACTCTCACTCTGTCAAGTGAGGGCGGGATTAGACCCACTGGAGGAAAGACATAGAGGAGTGCACATGGCCACAGGTGAGGGTGGGATCAGACCCACTGGAGGAAAGACATCGAGGAGTAGAGGAGTGCACATGGCCACAGGTGAGGGTGAAAGTGTCCGTGCCTAACAAAGCGCAGTGATCGCAAAGAATAACGGACATTACGTGTGTCCTCACCTACAGTGATCTACAGGGGCCATGCCATAGTGTCTACAAACCTCTTGGATGACCTGTGGGTGTAGTCACCATTTCCCTGGAAGAGGTCCTCCTCGTGACAGTAAGTCCACTCCTGTGTTCAGCTTTCTGGCACATGAGGGGCCTTTTTATACTCTTAAACACCTTTGGCCCTGTGTCATGGAAAAAGTGCAGGTGTAGTTGCCACCCCAACCCAGGGAGCGTGAGCAGCACTGAGGTATTCGGCAAGGACACGCACACACTGCCACACAGATGGGAGATCGCCCTTCAGCGTTATCCCATCTAGCCTGGTCCTCTTGTGCGGTGGAAGGGCCCCAAGGAGCAACATTTTGAGACAGGTAGCTCTGTGAACATGATCATCGCCAGAATGCGATGTTGAGGACGGTGGTCCGAGTGTGGAGTGAACCCAAGCATAGTGGATAGACTATACTACTAGAGTTCTTCCACAAGGCATGAAAGCATCTATTCAGACAGGCAATGGGGGTCGCCTTGTCTGTGCAGTGTCTCCTGGATGCAGTTGAAACCGGAGCCATGTTTCCTGCAGGAGAAAATAACCCATAGAGAGAAACAACTCATTCACACAGCAAAGCAGTACAGCAATGAATCTACGCAAAATTGTGAAAAATAGCTAGTGTGCCTGAGAACAACTGGTTACAAACTGTTCACATGTGGGAGCTAGCAACTGTCAGATTAGCCGCGTGCTCAAGTCATAATGACGATGATTGTGCTAGCTGGCCAACAGTCCGTGTCCAACTGAAATTTACATTATGGACCTAGGTTTGTTATACAAGGTAACTAGCTAGGAATTATGTCAAACTTTTACTTTATAAAATGATAGTAAGTGCTTAGTAGTCCTGGGTCTACAAACACGAGCTAGCCAACCCTCTAGTGAACAGGGAGCTAATTTCTCAAACAAGGTAAAAAGAAACATGCTTAGCTGACTGTGCCAGTGCTGGCCAATGGCCATTGCCTACACGCAGGCATGTTAGCCAGTTGGATAATATAATATATTACTATATATTATATTCTATATATAATATTATAAGTTATACATACTGTATATAGTTAACCTGAGGTTAGCAAGGGTTCAACATGTTCAACGAATTGGGAGCACACTTGCCTTTTTCAACAATCTTGAATGTTGAGCTGAGCTACAGGATTCTAGGGAGAATCACAGGCTTCTCGTTGGAATAGTTAAGTTGTAGCTAAGTGTGGAAAGGATGAAATTATTTTTTATGGGACGGGTGATAGGTGGGGCAATCGCTAGCAAGCGTCACCACCAGCCTGTACCAGGAGTGATTGAATCCGGTTGTTAAGTCTGACGTCAAAAGTGACGTTTAGCCATTTCCGGGTCCAAACCAGAAATTCTCCGCACCAGAATACCAGTGTACTACAGCGGTAGAATGACAGTTTAATCGTTTTTTAGACTCGGATCTATTCATACAACAAGGGACACAGCACTTTCCCGTTTTCTCCATATTGTCAGGGTATTTGAGCCTCGGAAAAGCGCTATATAAATATAATGAATTATTATTATTATTTCAGCATTTCGAAGACAGTGCCTCAGCCAACTTTGGACCCGGAAACACGTCACGACTTAACAACCGGATAGAGGTCTGCAGTCCCATAGTGAGGGGTTGAACCACGTCTACTTAATGAGTAGGCTACTGTACATTTTTCTGGTTGGCACTTTTGTGTTCTACAGTTAAGCAATTGATGTTGTTGTAACTACCTGCTTGATTCTGAATATTTTAGATGTTAGATCAGTAGTAGTACTACAGAAAACTATGTTTTTCTACTGATTGAAATTCTTACTGTTTTTCACCTTGGGTTTCAAATGAAGGATGTCCAACCTGCAATGCATAGTGATATTTATAATTACTATTCAGTGTGTCATTATGACCTGTGTTGATTGAATTTTTCATTAGATGACAGTGGATACTGTAATTGTTTTGTTTGTTCTTAGTTAACTTATAGGCCTAGTGCATTTTGCTGAATAAATGTGGTGTTTTGGCAAATGTGTAGGGGAAAGTGTTAATTGTTTTAAAAATGTGAAAACTATTTCTAGAAATGTGCTCTCAAGTGTGTGTGTGTGTGTGTGTGTGTGTGTGTGTGTGTGTGTGTGTGTGTGTGTGTGTGTGTGTGTGTGTGTGTGTGTGTGTGTGTGTGTGTGTGTGTGTGTGCGTGCGTGCGTGCGTGCGTGCGTGCGTGCGTGCGTGTGTGTGTGTGTGTGTGTGTGTGTGTGTGTGTGTGTGTGTGTGTGTGTGTGTGTGTGTGTGTGTTAGGTCAGGAGGCTCTGTGGCGTCTGCAGGGAGTGCCCCACTCCAGGGCAGTCTGCGGGCGAGGCTTCAGGACAACACCAACATGCTATCACCATCCCGCCGAGAGAGAGCTGAGAGAGACACACACACCCACCCCTGTATCCACCTCTATGACAGCTGATGCTAAATTTATAGCCCCTCCATTAAAAGTTTAAAACCTCCCCTCTGATAACCGTTTCATAGCCAAACATAATGAAAACGGCAGCAGTAGTTCTATCAGCAGCAGTTCTATCCCCAACAGTTCCTTCCTATCTGCGTCAACGGACATTTCTGTCCATAGCGATGAACAAGAAAGTAAACCAACAAGAGCAGTTAGGGAGACAGAACACGCACAGAGAGTACGGGAGGGAACTCGGAGCGAAATCCGATGCTGTCATGCTAATGACTTTTAAAAACACTGCCATGTCACTAACTAGCGACAACACAACAACAAATGCATCGTGTAAACGTACTCTGCTGCCACTCTCGCTGAGCTTCCCCACCCGTAAAGATAGCATGTGACTCCGGGGCGTGGGCAAGGCAGTGTTATTGGATGGGCTGTTGTTCTGTGTGGCAGCAACATTAAAACATCTACTTCATTACGTGGCTTCGGCGGCTGTTGAGCAGCGGTGTCAGTGTCAGGCTTGGCGCTAAAGAGGAAAGACGCACAAGTCACAAGTAATCATGCGCAATGCTCGTAGCTGATGAATTTATGAGTAAACTACTACAACCCCCCCCCCCCCCCCCCCCCACCACCACCCTTTTGAAAACACACACACACACACATACACACACAAACACACACACTTCTCAAATATGTTAAAAGACTGAACTGAGGAAAATATACATACCCTCCCTCTGTGTGTAATTAACTCTCTCTCCCTGTGCTCTAGCTTGGTCCGCTTGGGCTGTGCCACTGGGTCATATAAGGTGTGTATCTACTGTATGTGCATGTGTGTGTGTGTGTGTGTGTGTGTGTGTGTTCTACATGTGTATGTGTCCATGTCCCTTTTCCCACAGGATGGCCCTTCACCAGACTCTTAATGAAGTCCCAGGGAAAGCGGGGGGGAGGGGGGTTAGTGGAGGGAGGGAGGGAGTCCTTGTTTTTCTCCTGGTCGTTCTTTTGGGCCATGGCTTTAATTGGGGCCTGAGTATCCAATTAACGTTGAACCAGAGCACAGGCTCATGTGACTAGCATACGGTGGCAAAACTAATGCTGTGGCAAGGTCCACTGTCCAGGGGGTTGTTATTGGTGTTAGGCCCCCAGAGAGGGTCTCAGAGGGTCCACCATTTAGCCAGAGAGGCCAGGGGACACTCATTATCAGATAGGGGAGGACGCTGATCATTTCAGCGCTGCCCATCCTTTCATCTATTCACACCTGAGAGAGATGTTTGTTTACCAAAGCGAAGGGCACTAGGCGTTCCTCATCGTGTGCAAAGCGCAGCCCGATGTCCTTTTTTTCGCGGACCTGCAACTAGGTCACAAACAAGCGCGGCAGGGAGGACGGGGAGGGAGGAAGAGGACAGGCGTCGAGCCGAGGATCCTGGGTAATGCCAGAGGGACGGGGTCCCTCAATCCCTACTTCATTAAAACCAAATAAAAAAGTGAGGTCATTTATCTCCTTCCCTCCAAAGCCATAAACACAAATAGGTTCACCCCCCTCCTTATTCTTTTTTTCCCTCCTCACCTCGCCTCTCCTCTCATACACAACGGCATATATCATTGCAGATAAAACTCTGGCGCTGATGATATGCTGTATCAAATTGGAATGTAAGGGAAAATGTTTGAGATTACAGATATGACTGCTGAAGGGAATGGGTTACAGAGGTTGGTAAATATTGGTGTCTCTTTTTTTCTCTCCAAATGCAATACAGAGAGAGAGAGAGAGAGAGAGTGAGTGAGACAGAATAAAAAGAGAGTCACAGAGGTATACCGCTGACCCCAAACCATCTTAATTCCTAGACGCAGATGACATTAAATCAATCGCTCCATTGTAATTGGTCACCGGCAGTTCCTTTCTTTCCTCTTCATGGAAATAACTGTGTCCTGTATGCATAGATGATTAAGTGCACAAGACAATGGCGGGGGGGTTAGGAGGGTTGAGGGGGAAGGAAAGGGTAACACGGGGGTGGGGGGGGCTTGTGTGGAGCGAGGGCTTGGCCCCTCAAAAGCTTTTCAGCTGGGGTCCTCAAATAACATGCAGGAGGTACATCGTTGTGCCTGTTATTAATTGGATTACAATTAGCCAGATTTAACCCTTATTAATGAAGTCTATGTTAAGATGACGGGGCTCACGATGGGTGTCCCCCCCCTACCCCCCCCCACCACCACACACACACACACATACACACACACACACACACACACACACCTCCAGCGAGCACTGCAACCCTCCCCGGATAGGACAAGGGGTGGGTGACAGTGACAAATAGTCACTAAATTACAATAACTCCAGGCTAGGAGGGGCAAAAGGAGGAAAGAGTGGGACAGGAGGAGAGAATCGCTGTGGATGGAACCACGTCTAAGAGGAGAAGGAAAGAGTCCTGTTTTTTGTTATCGGTGGGTAGATATTATTTTACACAGGTGGACTCATATCATCCCCATTTCCTCCTGATGTACTGTAGGAGAAAAGTACAAGGGTGAGGGGAAAGCTTATTAAAGATCTGATGGGTCGTTATCGCGTGACACACTGAGTACACTTGTCTCTGTAATGGAACGATGGATTTTACACATTTTACACATGTATGGTAACATGCATCATAAAGCACAAGCCCACGCAACACCACTAGTGTTCGAATGTATCCCTGAGTCATCTCCGTCTGCTTCATATCTATTAGCCTATTAGACATGCTAAAGTATATATATATATATATTAATATACTAATGAAAATGTATCTTAAAACCATTAGCCTGTGTACTAACAGTCTAATTCACTGTTTGATGAATTGATAGGAGAAAAAGTGTGTTCTCTCAGCAGGTATTCTATTCATATTCATGTACTTCTCATCAGGTAAACGTGATGATTTAATGTAGTGTTTTTGATGTGCCACTTGGTCAAATGTGTTTCCACAAGGTACAGTACAGGGGGTTTGGAGAGGTCTCCCTGAGTGGTTTCCAAGGGGACAGTAACCAGGGCAGGGTCACAGGGACTGTGAACGAAAGAGAGAGAACAAGAGAGAGAGTGAGAGGGAGAGAGAGGGAGTGAGAGAGAGATAGCGAGAGAGAAAGAGATATGGAGAGAGTGAAGAGGAGAAAACAGTGGAGAGAGAGAGAAGGAAAACAAAACAGTCCTCATCACAGCAGTTCACCTACAGTATTGTGGTTCAAACACAGAACAGGCGAAGCACGTCATGCTTTGTGACACAGGGCAGGTGGGTGTTGACAGAGAATGAGACTATAGTTAATCGCAAGGTATTCATCGTGTTTTCTCTCAGGCCAGTATGTATTATGCAACATTTCCATGTACAAGTAATCGTTAATGCCTATGATATATTGGAGAAAGAGAGAAAGAAACATTGTGCTTTTGTTATGACTCATCCCAGACAGCCTCTCTGTCTGTACACACAGCATAGTCTTCCTGATTCACCATTGGTTCTCATCCTCAGAAACTGAGCAGTGTTAAACCTGGACATTAAAATATCCAAATATGTATTTAAGTTGATCTCTGGTTCAGGGCTATATGACAACCATTTGTCTTTTAATATATAATGCCCTTTGCGGTGCAGTCTGTGACATGGAATGGACAGTGAAATACGAATTCTTCAAAATTGACATATTTGAATGGCCTTTTCCCTAACCCTTCCGCTCTGCTCTTGACCTATGCTACGGTATACACCTCTGCGATTGAATCTATTACCTAATCCAGCACCCATCCGCAAGGCCCCATCCCAACCTTGCGCTCACCCCGACCACCTTTGCATGCTGCTCCCAGTCTATATAAACAGGTTACCACCTCCAGCATGTATGTTTAACTCTGTGGAGGTCCAACAGAACAGAAGTCACCGGGTACGTCCTCGTTTGAATGACACCCATATTATTTCAGTGGGGGAGGGGGAGGAGGAGGACGAGAGGTAGAGGAGAGGAAGAGTAGGAGGAGGAGAAGCTGGCAGTCCTTTGGACTTGCACTTCAACTTGACCCCTTAACCCCCCCCTTTCCAGCTCGGATATCAAAACACTGTGCCATCTGGCCCTAGTCGCTGGCCCCTACTGCGGCGCTGGGGAACGCGGGGTTAATATCATACGGTTAGGGAGCGGGAATAGAGACTGCAATTATCTTCAATTCCGAGACAGAAAATTCTATTATTTGATCCCAGAGTCTGACAGATGGAAGGGGCAAGCCACATCCTCTCCTCCCATTCCTCAGCAAGCCAATCTGGAGGGCCAGGGCTGGGGGTGAGCAGGGGTGAGAAGGGGGGGGAGAGGGGGGTGAGAACACAATGGTGGGAGAGGGCAGAGGGGGCAGCTAGGTTGTGTGCGTTTTTTAGGTAGCGGCTGGTGAGGGGGAGGGTGTGCCCATGAAACCTGAGCTGGAGAGGTTTGCCCCTTCTCCTCCCCCTCGGTCACAATGGAACTAGGGCCGTTTGAAGGCCCTCAGCTGTTGGGGAGGTGAAGTGACAGATGAAGATATCCCAGGCCGTGAGAGAAGGGAGGAAGAGGCGGAGAAAGGCAGACAAGGATAGACAGAGGGGAGACAGAGTGTGTGTGTGTGTGTGAGAGAGAGAGAGAGAGAGAGAGAGAGAGCGAGAGAGAGAGAGAGAGAAAGAAAGAGAGAGAAAGCAACTCTGAGAAACTAGGGTTCAATTAAGCACCTATAGTGACCTCTGTGCATTTAGCATATTCAAAGATAAGTTATATTATATTATAATATCTTTCACCTTATACTCAGATGGTTCCTTACACTGAAAGTAGTCTATGGGCCAAGATAAACTGTAATACATGGTTCAGATCTGCTTAAACAGCCACTACTAACTTCAGCTATCGTTAGCCACCGCTAACAACAAATACAAAATCATCCCCAATTAACATCAAAGCAAGTTTTTTAGTTGATTTGGCTTTGCAATTTGAAATACATACATATTTATGTTAATATTGATTGAATGCATGTTCAATCTGTCTGTATTATATAAGGACAGCCGAGCGCATCACCGGATGTAAGCTTCCCTCTATCCAGGATATAGTACGACAAACGGTGTGTCAGCAAAGCCCGGGGATCATCAAAGACCCCAGCCATCCCAACCACAGCCTGTTCGAACCGATGCCATCCAAAAGACGGGGCCTCTTCCGGAGCCTCAGGGCCAAGACTCAGAGACTAACAAACAGTTACTTCCCCCAGGCAATCAGGCTCTTGAACAAGCCCACTGTAGTCAATTGACTATCTTCCCCTAGCTCACCCCATGTACATGGACTACAGTAACCCTAAGCTCAAGCCACTTTACTGTTGTGAACTCTCTTTTATCACTAGCGGCACCACTAGTGTAACCTGTCTTGTCTTACCTGCACTTTTGCCACCTTATCTTGTACTATGCCTATTATTTTTTGTCCCTTATGTACTACTGACACTTTTATCTTGAATTATGCTTCATTTATTATGCCCTATGCTGCAATGCAATGTCAGGATCAGAAGCCTAAGAATTTGACTCTGTTACACTTGTGTAATGTGACGTAACAATCAACTTTAAACTTGATTATACATACAGTATATGATAATACATATTATGCATATAGTGTGAGAAAACACTGAGGTTCAAATTATTAATTTAGACAAATCACAAGCCAGTGTGTACTGTAACTTGTGTACTGTACAGCACAGAGATTCACCAAACTCCAGCACCTGCTTCCGCACACCAAGGTCTAGGTTTTCCAGTCAGACAGCCAGAGTGTAGAATCACAGAGCTGAGCTTCTGTGTATTATCAGACCCAGGAGAGTTAGTTTACAGGGCAAAAACCAGCAAATGTTGAGTTAATTACCCTCTATAAGGCACATCAAATGTGTATCTCTGATTTTAAATGGAAAGTGGGACAAATCAAACACTTGCACTCACTGAGGGCAAGAGAGTGAATACATAAAGCTAATGGTGTCAGTCTTTGGATTCATTTTTTAAGTCAAAACTGTTGTTTACCACAGAACATTTTCATAATTAGGAAATATTAAAATATGTTATGATGGTAAGAGCTTACATAATATGTAATGTGGGATCTGGGTGACCCAGAGAAGTACATAGATGGGATGTAAACTATTTGCTATCCAGAACACTTGATTTACCTAAACTGATAAAGAAACTGGCTCAACCAAATAGTACATAGTATGATATGTAACACTTCAATTCAAGACAAAGGCGATTTCACTAGGGAAGGCAGTTAGGCAGACAGGCCCTCCTCCCCAGACTATAACACACACTGACCACAATACTGTTGTTCCAGACCTGAAAGAGCCTACTGCAACAATTCTGTGGCCCATGTGTGGGACATTTCTCAGAGCACCGCACCAGCCTCCTATGTTTGGTGAACGAGCACACCTCCCCAACGGACCACCCAACCTCCCCACACCACAATCACCACCACCAGCACCTCTGCAGCTACCACATTCCAGACCTGGTCAGAGGGACCATTGCCTGGGGCCAGTCTACCAGCCGGACCCTATCACCACTTCCAGACATTCAAGGGAACAAAACAGGGCCCCTCTCCCTCTGGAGTCTTCCCCCATCACTGATGCACTCATGCGGGGCAGAGGTCACCTGAGCAGGGGGTGGGGGGAGAGCCAGGAGAGGACAGGCTGTACCTGGCTGGGAGGTACCACAGAGAGAGAGGCTGAAGGGTTGAGAAGCAGAGGGGGTCATTTTGTCTAAGTTGAAATATTAAGATCTATGTACTGGCAAACATCTACTCATCTGAAAGATACAATTGCAGGTATCCTTTTGTTTTCGGTGGCCTGTAAAAATCAAGAACAACAATCATGACGTTGCCACTTTGCTTCTCAACCTTGTTACTTTCTTGTATTTGCTCACTAGGGAGGCCAGGGGGAAGAACAACTAAGTTAGGCCTGCGCAGTCAACAAACCTCCTCCCTGATTATCCCCTAATAGATGCTCCTCTCCCAACATGTAAATTGGTTAATAAATATGTCCACACAGGTTTATTTCCTCTTAATGGCGCTCCCAGCGTGGTGTCCATTAGACACTGTGACCCAATTTAAGACCAATCGCTCACACGTTAGCATCGGAACCCATCTCCGCCTGCTTTGCCCAGCGACGGAGCGATTCAGATTATGCCGACTACGGCAAATACGATACAATGATCCTGGTTGGTGGGGTGGGGGGGTGGTATTGTAAGTGGTGGGGGTTGGTGAGGGGGTGTGAGGGTAACAGGGCGGAACGCAAGTTTGAACATCCTCTTTAGGACCTATTTCAGAGTTCATTAGAACCTCCGGCAACACACTTCATTACAGCTCTCCCTCTGTGTGCATGAGATACATGTCCATGTCAATGTAATTAAGAGCACCGTCGTGTGCCGCTGTTGAAGCCGCTGTGTCACCAACACTTATCCCCCCACCCCACACCCCACCCGGCTGCGGTTCGCAGTCGTCACTTGTCCGAGAGTCAGAGTGGTTGGGAGTGAAGGGATTGGGAAGGGTGGTGTGGGGGAGAAGAGGTGGTGGGGGGGGGGGATATGTAATGAGGGAGGAGAGGTGGGGAGGTGGGGGCAGTTGGATGAGCGAGTTGGGATGTTAAGCACGGACAGCTCGGAGTCAGGCAGCCTGCCTCACGCTGATGAACATGTCTTTTTGATGACCACTAAGCCCACTCAACACCGCTTGCCAGGGCTAAATCAAATTAAAGCCTTTCAAATTGGCCCGCGGACTGGGTTTTGGCACTTTCGTCTTGGAGGAGTCTTCCGCCTGAAGGATCACAAGAAGCTTTAGAGGAGATGATGCTCCATTCCTTTCTACGTCCGTCCTTAAACTTCTACAGCCACTAAACTAGAAAACCCACATACTGTATATTGTAGTGACTACATTATGGGTTCATGTTCTCCTCTTACTGTTGGTTGTGTAGTGGGAGGGAACCAGTTCTGGCACTAGGGGCAGAGGGGAGGATTATTAACGTTGCACCTTCCTGTTTAGATACACGAGTTTTGGTAACCATTTTCTGGTCCTGTACTGAGAGTACAAGTTGTTGTTTTGATTAAACAGTTATCATTACGTTGCCTACGTCTTTCCTTTTTCCTCCGGCACTACACTGGTGACCCGACGTGGATTTTTGTTAACGTAATTGTGTACGAAAACCAGCGACGAACATTACAATCCTGCAAAATGTCCGGGCGAGGAAGACGTTCAAACCAGCGGCAGCCATCACCATCCCCTGTCAGGGTAACGCGTGGTGCGCACACTCCCACTCTCAAGCTACCAGAATTCTGGGACTCAACGCCTGCTGCATGGTTTGCTATTGTAGAGGCACATTTCAATAAAAGTGACATCGATGACGACGACGACCGGTACAACCATGCTGTGGCGATGTTGGGCAGCTCCACCGCGGCTCGAGTGGTAGGTTTTTTGTCTGCTCCCCCGACGACGAACAAATATGAGCGCCTCAAGGCCCTGCTTCTAGAGACATTCGAACTGTCCACTGCGGAGAGGGTGCGTCGCCTATTTGCCATGTCGGACTTGGGTGACGAGAGGCCTTCTGCGAGCATGGAGAGGATGCTAAACCTGCTCGGTACAGAAGACCCCATGATCCTCTTCACAGAGCTGTTCATGCGCACATTGCCAGCTCAAGTTAGGATGGCGCTGGCCAACACCGCCATCATGGAGCCCCGCGCCCTGGCCAGGGAGGCGGACCGGTTCGTCTTGGCCATGCCTCAACGGTCCCCCGACCTGCTCGCTCCCGCGGCCGCCCCGCCACCCGACCGTCGCAGGAGAGCGAAGGATGACGCCAGACCTTCTGGCCGGCAGGGTAACGCTGCGGGCCATTGTTTCTACCACGCCACTTTTGGCGCCAAGGCCAAACGGTGCCGCTCACCCTGCACCTTCGGACCGACGGGAAACGGCGGGGCCGGCGCTCAGTAGTGGCCCTGAGCGCTGGCGTCACCAACAGGCTGCTCTTCATACAAGACACCGCCTCTGGTCGCAGTTTCCTTTGTGACACAGGTGCCCAGTGGAGCATCATTCCGGCAGAGAGATCGGATATGGCGAAGGAGGAGCGTGGTCCGCAGTTGGCAGGCGCGGACGGCACACCTATCTGCTCTTACGGCACTAGGGCGGTGGACGTGTGCTTCGGAGGGCAATGTTTTTCGTGGGATTTTGTCATAGCGGCTGTCACATTTCCCCTCCTTGGTGCGGATTTTCTGTGCGCCCACAACCTGTTGGTGGACGTGGGGAACAGGCGCCTGGTCAACTCACAGACTTTCGCTTCATTCGCCTGTACGCAGGGGGAGGCGGTCTACAGCGGGTGGTCCAATACGCTCGCCGAAAGTGACCAGTACCTTCGGCTGCTCGCCGAATTCCCCGACCTTACCAAGCCCACCTTCTCCGCGCCCACGGTGAAACACGGAGTGGAGCACCACATCGAGACCGAGGGGCCTCCCCTCCACGCCAGGGCCAGGCGCCTCAACCCGGAGAAGCTGGCCATCGCCAGGGCGGAGTTTGCGCATATGGAGCAGGTGGGCATCGTTCGGCGCTCGAGCAGCCCCTGGGCGTCTCCCCTGCACATCGTCCCTAAGTCAGACGGCGGGTGGCGCCCATGTGGGGACTACCGCCGCCTCAACGACGCGTCCAAGCCTGACCGCTACCCGGTCCCACATGTCCAGGACTTTTCAGCGAACCTGGCAGGCAAACGCTTCTTCTCCAAAGTGGACCTGGTACGGGGGTACCATCAGGTGCCGGTGCACCCCGAGGACGTCCCTAAGACGGCCGTAATCACGCCATTTGGGCTCTTCGAGTTTCTGCGGATGCCGTTCGGCCTGAAGAACGCGGCGCAGACCTTCCAACGCCTCATGCACTCGGTGCTCCGGGACCTACCATTCCTCTTCGTCTACTTGGATGACATCCTCGTCGCAAGCACCACGGAGGAGGAGCACCTGTCCCACCTCCGGGCCCTTTTCACACGGCTCAGCCAACATGGGCTGATTGTCAATCCGGCGAAGTGTGAGTTCGGACGGAACGCCATCGACTTTCTCGGGCACCGGGTCTCCGCAGAGGGGGTGACCCCCCTCCCCTCGAAGGTAGAAGCTGTCGCTGCTTTCCCGCGCCCCAGCACAATCAGCGAGCTCAAGGGGTTCATCGGGATGGTAACCTTCTACTATCGCTTCCTCCACCACATCGCTCACATCCTGCGGCCTCTGTACGATGCCCAGAAGGGCAAGACTCTGAAGCAGCCGGTGGACTGGACGGCGGAGCGTGTCAAAGCCTTTCAGGACACCAAGGCGGCCCTGGCCCGCGCTGCCATGTTGGCCCACCCCTCGCCCTCGGCACCCACTGCTCTCACCACGGACGCCTCTGACTTTGCTGTGGGAGCGGTGTACGAACAGTGGGTTGGGGACGCCTGGCAGCCTCTTGCATTCTTCAGCCGCCAGCTGTCTCCCAGAGAGCAAAGGTACAGCACATTCGACAGGGAGCTCCTCGGGCTGTGGCTTGCTGTCAGACACTTCCGTTTTTTACTGGAGGGCCGCGAGTTTACGGCCTACGTGGACCACAAGCCACTCACGCACGCCATGTCCAAGGTGGCGGAGCCGTGGTCCGACCGCCAACAGCGCCAGCTCGCCTACATATCCGAGTTCACCACAGACATCCAGCACGTTGCTGGGAAGTCCAACCAGGTCGCGGATTGTCTCTCCAGGGCGGTGGTTGGTGCGGTCCAACTGGGTTTGGACTACGCGCGCATGGCTGCAGACCAGGCCGCCGACCCCGCCGTCCAGGCTCTCAAGTTGTCGGACACAGGACTGCGCCTAGAAGAGGTGGTTTTCGGTGACGCAGGGGCCACGCTCCTGTGCGACGTCTCCATGGGTCAGCCACGACCGGTGGTCCCCGCCAACTGGAGGCGCCCCGCCTTCGAGGCGATACACGGCTTGTCTCACCCTGGTAGGAAACCGTCCTCACGGCTGGTGTCAGAGAAATTCGTCTGGCATGGGCTCAAGAGGGATGTGAGGGCCTGGGTTGACACGTGCATCGCCTGCCAGCGCGCCAAGGTGCATCGACACGTCAAGGCCCCCCTGGAGCAGTTCTCTGTGCCTGAGCGGAGGTTCGATCATGTAAACGTGGACCTGGTAGGGCCGCTGCCCCCCTCGCACGGATACACCTATCTCTTTACCATGGTGGACAGGACGACTCGCTGGCCGGAGGCAGTTCCGCTCTCCTCAACGACAGCCCCCGACCTGGCCCGGGCGTTCATCGCGGTGTGGGTCTCCCGCTACGGCACCCCTGCTGATCTCTCCTCTGACCGTGGCTCACAGTTTACTTCAGAGCTGTGGGCAGCGGTGGCGGAGAATCTGGGGGTCAAGCTCCACCGCACAACCGCCTATCACCCGCAGGCGAACGGGCTCTGTGAGCGTTTCCATCGATCCATGAAGGCCGCCCTTCGAGCCAGCCTCACGGACAGCGACTGGCTTGACAAGCTGCCGTGGGTCATGCTGGGGCTCAGGACAGCGCCTAAGGAGGACCTCCAGTCGTCGTCCGCTGAGCTGGTGTTTGGACAGCCGCTGCGGGTCCCCGGTGACTTCATTCCCAAGTCAACGGAGCCCTGGTCCGCCGCCGCTCAGCGCGCCTCCCTGCTGGACAGCGCCAGGACCTTCGTCCCGGTCCCGACTACGCAGCATGGTGTCCCTACTTCGAGGGTGCCCCCGGAGCTGCACTCAGCGAGGTTCGTTTTCATTCGTCATGATGGCCACAGGACTCCACTACGTCCTCCTTATGACGGGCCTTTCCGTGTCATCGAGGCCGGAGCCAAGAACTTCATGGTTGACATGGGGGGTAGGCCTGAGTGTGTGTCCGTTGATCGCCTCAAACCGGCCCACTTGGACCTTGAACTGCCCCTGGACTTGGCCCTGCCACCGCGCAGAGGCCGGCCTCCAGTCCTACCTCCCCTGCCGCGCCCTGGCCATTCCCCCCTCCGACCCCGACAACCCCCCGCAGCTCGCGAGCCCCCGGTCGTCGCTGCCCCCCGTCCTTCCCTGCAGGAGGACGTGATGGGCGATGTCACACCTCCTCCCGCACCTCCTGACTTTACCTACGATCGTAGGGGCCGGGCCATACGCCCTCCTCGCCGTGAGGATTTCCAATATTGAGGTGAACACTGGGGGGGCTGGTGTAGTGACTACATTATGGGTTCATGTTCTCCTCTTACTGTTGGTTGTGTAGTGGGAGGGAACCAGTTCTGGCACTAGGGGCAGAGGGGAGGATTATTAACGTTGCACCTTCCTGTTTAGATACACGAGTTTTGGTAACCATTTTCTGGTCCTGTACTGAGAGTACAAGTTGTTGTTTTGATTAAACAGTTATCATTACGTTGCCTACGTCTTTCCTTTTTCCTCCGGCACTACAATATACAGTATATACACTAAAAGAAGGAGAGAGAATAAAGTAACCCAAAAAAAAGAATGTTTATTTTTCCGGCTTTGCAGTTTTCCGCCGCTGTCTCACCCAAAACAGAAATTAAACGTGTATCTACATTTTATCATGTCTGGTATCGCCTTTGAAAATTGCAGGTAGTGGAGTGTTTAACATTCTCTTGTCAAGCATCCCCCTGCTGAGACAATAAATGCCTGTCCAGTTTTGCTCACAGCGGCAGCGGCAGATTAGAAACAGCAGGAGGACGGTGTAGTGTGAATACAATACCGATAAGGACGCATGTCTTAGCCCCACTGCTTTGCCTGGCTTCTCCGAAATGTGAGAACCTGCTGTTTTCTAATATTTACACACAACTAGAATGGCAAATGTACCATAACTGCATTGAAAAAGCCTCTTTCACTTCAGCCTCCACCTGAAATCAGTTTATAGTTTTTTGTTTTTTTGGTTTGTCTTTTGGGAAAGGAGGTTTGTTTTGTTGGTGTTGCAATGGCTGGTGATTGGAGGGGTGGGGGATACACAATAAGAGTGAGATTTTCTCTCGTTCCTTTTCATCAACAATTCAGGTTTAGATAGGTGTGGACAATTGCAACAGTGAAGGTTATATTTCTTTCTTTTTCTGAGATAAAATGCTGATACTGCTGAACAAGTCTGAAAAGTCAAACATAAGAGCTCTTAACAGACACCAGAGGGACAATGACATAAAACACATCATTCAACACACACACACATAACACACACTCACACACGCACACACACGCACGCACACTAGCACGCACGCGCACACACACACACACACACACACACACACACACACACACACACACACACACACACACACACACACACACACACACACACACACACACACACACACACACACACACACACACACACACACACACACACACACACACACACACACACACACACACACACACACACACACACACACACACACACACACACACACACACACACACACACACACACACACACACACACACACACACACACACACACACACACACACACACACACACACACACACACACACACACACACACACACACACACACACACACACACACACACACACACACACACACACACACACACACACACACACACACACACACACACACACACACACACACACACACACACACACACACACACACACACACACACACACACACACACACACACACACACACACACACACACACACACACACACACACACACACACACACACACACACACACACACACACACACTATTTTGCCCAAGAGCAGATATTAGTTATTTCATACACCTTCCTCACAAGTCTTACATTAATAAATATTCTTACCTCAGACAACCTTGGGAGCAAAATGTGCTGCAAGTCAAAGGATACAATATTTGGTTATATTTTCTATACAATATACAGTACCCTACTGGAAGGTATGAAATACCTAGAATTCTCTAGAGCATATTTTAGCTTGTAGCCGAGGTAAAACATGGAGAGTTATTATCTGAATGGCTGAATTTCACTCTATTCAGTACCCTTCATGACCCCCCATTGGTCTCTTTAAGACTCACACATACACACACATGCCCACATACATACACACACACAAATGCACGCATATGCGCACACACGCAAACACACACACACACACACACACACACACACACACACACACACACACACACACACACACACACAGAGACACACACACACACACACACAGAGACAGACAGACAGACAGAGCAAACAAAAGAAAGGCAATACCTGTGAGACAGCTCTATGGTGAAGCACACCCTGTGTTCCATTATTCTGGCAGATGTTACATGCTACATCAGTGCACACAAACATGCAAATAAGCCCTCCGGACTCAAGATGAAAACAACACTTGCCCAGTAACTCCCCTTCTAGGTTTTCTGTTTTTCCTTCAATATTGTGAACTTTCGAACACTGCATGCAGTCCATCTTGTAAACTACGGCCTCACATGGCCTCAAAGTTAGAACACTTTAGATTTATATATATAAAAAATAGATATATAGTGACAATTGGCACAAACACAGGACCCTTTTGAGGAAAGTGAGAAAAGTGTTATTGAGTTTTAAGGTGGCTGGCTGGGGTGGGTAGGTGGCTGACATCCATATGATAGGCGTGGTTGAAGAGGGGACAAAGCACCGCTGGGAGGCTTTCACACTCCAGCATGCTGCCCCACCGGGTTGGCCCAACCCCGGCGGTGTGCGGGGAGGAGGAACCTGCGGACCAGGCACTGGATAAAAATGCAGGTCAATCAATGGCTGCAGCCGGACAGGGTGAAATTGCGTGTCTCCCCTCCGCTGTGCTGGCCGAGAGGGGAACAGGTGGTAGAGTTATGTTTAAGTGGCCCACCCCCCCTTTCCTCCACCCTTCCCCCTTGGACATCGGCCCCCCTCTATGTGCTATCATTATGTGCTACTGCCCCCTACTGAGGTGCAATGGCTGTGCGCCCCCAAGGTCAGTGTCTGGTAAGAGGGGGGAGAGAAAAGCAGGCAGGGGTGCACTTACTCCAAGAGGGCTGGAACCATCAATGCTACAGCCAGCCATGGGGCCCCTGCAGGCCCACAAAACACAAACATGTGGAGAGAGACTTCTTCCTCTGTGACTCTAGTTCAGGGCAGTGCGTGCATGCGTGTGTGTGTGTGTGTGTGTGTGTGTGTGTGTGTGTGTAGGGATGGAGGGCTGAAAGCAGGAGCCTAACAAGAGTTGAAGAGGGACTGTGGAGGGCTGCGTTTTTTACGCTTAACAGAAACCTCAGGTGGTGAGGATGTGAGAGTGGTAACAGGATATGGTGGGGAATGGTGATGATATGAAAAATGAGAGTCGATACTTGAGTTGATACTGTATATTCATAATTCTGTATGATGGCCTCTTGTGCTTTGTGTTTACAAGATTTATATAAGTATTACCACAAGTGTTAGCTTGTATCTGTAACCTTTAGTTAACTAGGTAAGACCCCTGAGGTTGGAAACCTCTTTTGTGAGGGTGATCTGGCAAGAAGGCAAACAAGGTAGTGAAATAACAGCATGCACATAGAATACATTACAAAGACATTCTCACACTTACACAAGGGAGAATGTCTTCTGAAACATTGAGTTCTCGTATCAAAGCAGTATTACTGATACAAAAACAAGCTGCGTGGAACCCATGGTGGATTACAGTATCTTTGTAAAAGAAAAAAAGAAAGTTCTATATATTAGTCTTCCAGACTTGACCATCTATTTTGACCAAATGTAACGGAATGACCCTTAATCTCTGATCTCCTCAGATTAATATGCATTAGTCCCTTTGACCCCGACTACTTCAGAGTCATTTGTACTGAACGTTCCAGTTACACAAATCGGTCTAATTTGCAATGCTTTTTTCACAAATGATGTCAGTTAATTTGCCGTCCTGCACTTCAGCTTTAATTGCTCAATGCTTTGGCCAGGGGTCCGGGGAGGCGAGGGAGGGAAGAATTTGGCACGAGCCGTCAGTCTCGGTTCAAGGCCATGTCAGACACACAAACACAGCCACAACCGGAGACCGACAACTTCAATTCCATCAAATCAGGCTTAGCAGATGATATAGGGTCATACTTCTCCATTATAGAGCAATAACTCACTACTGCGGTTCATGTAAGTGGAAGATGACCAGTTTCACTATGTTCTGTTTTCTAGGTGGAAACCATGTACTGGAATAGGCAACCAATGTGTTTTTGTGAGTACTTGGTGGTATGGAAGACTTATGTGATAACTTAAGTCTTCGACTTCACATATTTAAATTAGTATTTTAGCCGTAAAACAACATACTGTACATAAACATGACAACAATATTACTTACAATCCTTTCTTTAACACGCAAATGTACACAGAAGGACAATGAAAAACAACAACACGGGAGTTGAGGTTAAGATCTACTCTTTCAAGGGAAGTTTTAACCAGATTTGTAAGAGGTTTGTTCAGGGAGATGGGGTGAGGATGGGGACATGAGTGTGAGTGACACTAGCTGTAAAACGGGCATGCTCCTCTTTTGTCTCCCTCTGATCAAATGGCACAAGGGCTGGGGAACCAATCAGATGCCTCCTCCCTGGTGTGCCGGCACGCTCGGTGGCACAGGTATCAAAGCCCCACTCGCCTTCTCACTCTTTCTCTCTTTCTCTGAGTGAGACGAGGGAACAGGACCCTCAGCTTTCATGCAAAAAGACAGTGCGAGTGTGTGCATATGAGAAAGAGAGAAAAAAAGAGGGATATGCAAGACATTTTGAAAGACAGCACTAGAGGGATATGTGCATGACAACCTAAGAGATGTGTGTACCGTATGTGTGTGTGTGTGTAAGGGGAAAATCAAGTTCAACTAGTTGTGCTTCTCACATAAGTTGTCAAACACTCATTAGTGTCTCCTCTTGTCTTGTCTTTTTGATTATCCAACCCCCAGTAAGATATAAAAAAATAAAATAAAAAAGACCCAATCATCTTTCTTCTTATTTATTATTGGAAATGAGGAGGCCTCAAGTGAAACCATGTTAACAAAATTAAATATCAGAAACAAGCAGTGAAGAAACAGATACAGATACAAACTATACTGTACAAAAAACAAACAAAAAAGCGGCAGCTCTTAAAAGAGGAACTGGAACAGGATGGAAGGAGCCGTGGGGCGGGTAGGTAGGGGGGTGGTTAAGGGGCTTTCTTAGGTCTTCCTCTGGATCTCTTCGCCAGGCCAGGTGTGGTCTGAGTGCTGATCTCTACTAGTTCAGACTCCTTGGGACTGGTGGTCTCCTTGGGAATGGTCTTCTTCGCACTGACATTCTTCTTGGGAGCGACAGTCTTTCTGGGACTGACAGTCTTCTTCACGCCATTCACCTCTGTGAAAGAAAAAAAAAAGACTTTCAAAGTCAGAAATGGAAGAGCGTTTAATGACAAAATCGCATATTTGGTTCTTTACCATGAAAGGAGTGGACAAGAACAGACTTCAATTCACACTTCGTTTCTGTTTATCTGGGTGCATTCACTAACCGCTAACTGATAAGATTCTCAACCAAAAAACAATGGAAGTCAACAGACCCTAAATTAGTATGTTTAAATCAAGTCACTGAGTCTACAGAGAATATGGGATGATTTTGTATGGAATTTCAAACATGCTAATTTAGGGTCCATTGACATATTTTTTTAATTTATTTTTTTAAATTAAAGTTAGGAGTTAGTGACAGTGCACAAATAAACAGAACCGATATGTGTATTGTGTTTTCCTTATCCATAGACTCCTTTCAAGGTTGGGACCCAATATGTGATTTTGTAATTTGGGTGAAGCCCTATGACACTTCCCAGCCTGACCCTAGAACAGGGGTCTACAACTAAATGTAATTTTAAGTGTGTGTGTGTGTGTGTGTGTGTGTGTGTGTGGTAATGTGCTTTCATAAACCACTGTGGCCCTCTAGTGTAACCCCTCAACAACCAGCCTCTAAAGAGAGACGGTCCTTACCTTTTTTCTTTGTAACCTTCCTTTTCTTGGGAGGAGTGTCATCTGTTTCATCATCAGACTCCTCTGAATCCTTCACCACCTCCACCTCCACCACTTTCTTTCTTTTGGAGGTCTTCTGTAAGAGAGAGAGAGAAAGAAAGAAAGAAAGAGAGGAATGAGGAAAAAGAGGGATGAGAACATGTATGAAGAGAGAACACAGTGGTCAAATCTACCACAGCCTCCAGCAACCTTGGAGGGCGCCAAAAAAGAAACAAAATACATAAATGAAAACAGGGCCCTCTGTCTGCTTGGCACATTCACGACCTGACTCTTACATGTGCCTTAAGCCTCGCAGGCGGGGAGCGTGACGTTTGAGCAAATGCAATTATCACCCTGCCATCTCAGAGTCGGAGCCGCGGAGGAAGTCCTCTCGCTCTCCGCAGAATAATAATCCATTCAAACTTCCAATTAAAATTCTGCTTTTCCTGACCTTGACAATCTAAATAACAACAGTGGTCAGGGGCTCGTTCTGTTTTCTCAGAGGTCACCATTTAGCGTTTTTTAAAAACATCTCAGAATGTCCGGGGTGCAGAGAAGGTGAAGGTTTTTCCCTCACCATTTCGAGACTCACGCACCACCGACACGTGTTTTGAACCATTTTCATAAACTATGACTTTATTTTTTGTCCCCTCGCAGAAAACGAGGGCAAGACGAGAAAAGATAATTCTCGCCCATGAAATCATACCGAGGCGAAAGGGAAGGAAGGTGTCACAAGGAAGATGCACTTAACGGCAGCAATCAAGTCCTCCCTTCCCTCCCTCCCCTCTCTCTTTAGACTCCATAATGAATGCTCCCCCCTCTCTCGGACTTGAACTATCACTCACCCCCTCTCTCTCCCCTCCCCTGCCCCCCTCCCCTCCTCTCTGCCTTCCATTTTGCCAATTGCTACCTCATGATTACCATCCAGACCCTGCTGAGCTGAACAGATTGGCTGGATAATTACATACAATAACTGCAGTGGGCAGGTAACCCCTCCGCTGGCATGGGCCAGCTCCCCGGTGGCACCTTCCATATGCAAGCGGCATTGTGGGAAGGCAGGGGAGGGTGGGCGGCCCCTCCCTCTTTTTTTGCCGTAAGAGAGAGGGGGAGAGAGCGGTTGGCGTTGATTGCCGGGGCCGCCGCCGACTCCAAGGTTACCGTGTCAGCACATTTGCAATACATTAGTGGAGGGATAAACACAGGTAGCGGCGCTTCTCAGACCTGTCGGAGGGAAAAGGGAGGGGGGTGGACGAGTGAGGATAAGAGGAAAGGAGAGGACAGTAAGGGGGGGGGGAGAAGGATAGAGGAGAGGTGGTGAAAATGAGGGATGGAGGAGGAGAGGACGGGAACAGGATCGAAAGACAGGAGAAGAGAGGGGAGAGAAGAGAGGGGAAGAGAGGAGGGGAGGAGGAAGAGAGGAGGGAAAGGGGAAGACAGGCAAAAGCATGCATATTGGTTACACTGTAACGGCAACCTCATTTGGGTATTAATTGCGCAACGGACACAATCAAACAGAAAAAGAAAACAAACCAGAGCATACAAATTGGCGTTGGCCAGTCAACGTTTGTGTGTGTGTGTGAGTGTGTGTGTGTGTGTTTTGGGGGTAAAAACGTCAATAAGCAGCGGTCAAGGCACATCTGTTAAAAGCATCACACTTTAATTGTATTTGAAAATCAATGCACTTGGCAGCGCTTGACGCTAACCTCCACAATTAGTGGTGGATCGTGTGCGGGCATTTTAACATTTCAAAATGGCTTTCAACAGGTAAACAAATTAAGTGCGGTTGAAACGAGCTCCCTTAGAAAGGGCCGGGGCTTTAAAGAGGTCTGGAGCGTGCCAGGTTTTAAATGCAGAGGCTACCATGACCGCACAACACATCTTGTGTGCTTTGATTCTGGGTTGTGCGAGTGGATGTGTGTGTGTGTGTGTGTGTGTGTGTGTGTGTGTGTGTGTGTGTGTGTGTGTGTGTGTGGACTGACCTTGCCAGAGGACGCTGGACCGGCACCGTTGACCGGTGAGGAGAACTCCAGCTTGTCATCATCTGAGGCACCGATGGACTTGAGCCCTGCATGCAGAATGGACCGCAGCTTCTGATAGTTCGGTTTGTCTTCGTAGTCGATAGTCTTGACCTCCTCCATGAACTTCTGGATTTCATCTAAAATTTGAGAAGATAAAGAAATAAACAAAAGATGAATTATGATTTGTATTTCCCAGTAACTTTTCTCTAAGAATGCATAAAAAAACAGAAGCGGCCAGTCCTTAGGAGCAGTAATGAAGCAAAAAACAAAAAAGAAAGACAATCAAATGAACTCGCTAAGATGACAATTCGCAAGCTGACGACCAAAACAAACACAACGTTTGTCATCACAGCCATAGCGAGACATCCTGTTTAAACAAATTCTCTCCCTCTCTTTTTCTTCCTCTCTCACAGCAGACTCTGACACTTTGACCTTGAGGCTAAGCGAAGAGAGGGATGAGAGAGGAGGGGGTGGGGGGGGGAAGTGACACGCCGCCGTCACACCTCCTTCCTTCTGCTCCGCCACTCCGGCGGCGACTCAAACTGTTGTTTACCGTCGGGGCCGCTCAAATAGAGTCACACCAAACAGAATTAGGCATGATGGCCGCCATAACAAGTGCCGGCTCCCATCACCCCTCTGTTGTGATGCCGGGGACGCCGGGGCGCTCGTACGACACGAAACAACAGCCCGCGGAGACGGCGTGCCGTCTGTCACACGAGATGCCACCACCGAGCTCAAGTGCCGCCGCTGCCGTCTCCATCTGATCAGACTTAGCGACAGTATGTCGCCACGACGACCATGGGTTTACCGTCAGAACACTATAGGGAAAAGTTCACTAGCAGAACTGTTTGTTTGCAACGGAGCCCAGTTAAATTCAGGCACCCGTTCATTTCAGAAGTGAAAAGAAAAAAACAGCGTACCTTTACAAACGTTTTTTGTGAATAGCTTGTTACTTTGAAGCGGAAGTAACAAACTTTGCTGCACTCCTCCGTTCGTGCTCTCACCTAACGCTTCTCGCTAATACACTTGTGAAGCGAGGGCGGTCACGACTTTGCTGCAAAGTTAAAGTGGAAAGTTTTGGAGCAAAGAGGAATTAGCTCTGGTACTAATGAATTAGCGCTCATTACGAGTGAATCAACAGGTCCCCTCTGTTGTTATCGGAGTGAGAGAACGGGAACCTCTCTCCTGTGTGTGTGTGTGTCAGATCAGAAAGTGCTTTAGTTCAATTACCGACAGGGCTGTAAACAACAGCAGGGGTTGCATCTGCTCACAACACAGGTGTTTCTCAAGGACCACAGCTTATCAGTCAGTGGAGAACGGCCTGTGCTGGACTGGTCGAACGAGCTCCAAGGGTTTCATTTGATGTATAAAGCAAGTCTTTGCTCATTGTCCATAAAAACAGGCACAACATTATTGATAGAGTCGAAATAATAAAATAATGACGAAAAAATATGCCAAATCTATTTCGAGCATGCAAGTGAACCTCACCTGGCTTGTCTTCAGGTGAGAAACACTCGGACATGAACTCTGAAACATTGTCTCGGCACCTGTGTGAGAGAAAACTAGTTAGGATCACAAAACACGAGTGAGTCCGAGAGTGAACGAGAGAGAGACAACCACCAACGCAACATCGAAGAGTGTGTTTGTGTCTCACTTGAGTTTGGAGTCTCTGACGTAGATAGGGTCCTGGAGCTTGTCCTCCCAGGGCAGACGGCTGCACAGCCACTGGACCATGCAGTAGCCCAGGATCTCCAGGTCACTCCTTCTGCAGGCAGCTGCAGCAAAACACCACCACCACCATTGTTAAAGGGCTTTGAACACACATGTACACACATTTACCCCTGGGAAAAATAACGTTTTTTCACACCCGAGCACACCCGAGGAGGTACACTTACATTTTTGACTTCGTAGGTGGTGTGGTGATTTGACAGGATACAAAAAACTATGTTTTGCCTGACTGACCCAAACAAAAGGTACGCAGGACTTCTGACCATAGACGATTATAGGGATAGTTCACTCTACAATCAAGGAGTGAAGGTATATGGTCAATTACAGACATTTTATTTCGAGTGAACTATCCCTTTATGTGGTGATTCATTGTGACCCAACACAATGACCAGCATCACCATGACCAGCATCACCATCGGCTCAATGAGGGGGGGTCTACTTACAAACTCCTTTGTGTGCGTCGATACTGGTGAACTCAATAGTCCCGTCGTGGCATCGCTTAGGGTCCTCCTTGTAATCCTTCAGCACCCCCTCTGGTGCGTACCTATAGGCCAGTCCATAATCTACTAAGTAAACCTAGGTTTGCAAACAAAACAGACAAATTCATGCATGTGCAAACACACACACACACACACACACACACACACAGAAGCTGACACCTACGGATTGAATACATCTATACAGGCTTACTACCACTTGTTCTAAAGCCAGTTACAGCTGAGACGACACAGTTTATGAATGTGGTTTTATTCCAAGTTTTAGAACTGTCTCCTGTTGGCTGTTCAACATGTCTGATCTTATGTAAAGTCTTAAGACGAAACAGAGCCGTCACAGCAGTCAGCTTGTTATAACCAGCTTTCTAGCTAGTTAGATCACTCAAGCAAACATTTGTTATTGTTTCTGTGAGGGACATTTGGCGAGCTAGCAAGGTCATTTCAGTTACATAATTTGTTTTAATGCTGATTTCGTCTCATCTCATCTTAGCTGTTTATCTGTACCCGCCTTAAGAGTAAAACATACTACACGGGTGGGGACAGCACAATACATGGCTTTCATGCAATCAAAAAGAAAATATCCCAGCTCCAGTCATCAAAAACAAATGTATCCAATATAACTACGTGAAGAGAGGCGAGCAGCAGCCAGCGCACTAGCTAAGCTAACCCCTGTGAAGTCCCGTGGGGCTGTTTTCTAAATTGTAATTTAAAAATAGCATTTTTAATAACACACCACTGATACATTATTAATCTCCAAATTAAATATTTGCCCCTGCCCCCACCTTGTTTGCTTGAAAGAGCTCTTAGTCGCCATCTAATCTCTCCTCCTGTTTAGAGGCTCCAAATAAAAGGTCCCCCTACCCCCTCCTTCGTCTCCTCCAAGGTTTAATTGAATCTAATGAACCAGAGCAGGAGCATTATGATCAAATAAATAAATAATAGTCAAAATGTTCTTTCAAGTTACATATCGAGTCAGTGGAAACACTACTTTCAAGAGGTAGGGGCCAATTGTTTTAAGTGACACTGTTCAGACGAAGACATTTCTGATACTGTAATCAGCGGCACTCATACAGTAAATGACAATTCCATGCTGTATCGGTCACCATGCTCTTGCTGTGTCCTATTTCTCCATCCTTTTCGTGAAGTATTCACATGTGCACTTTTCCACATGGAGTTAGATGGGAATGGATTGGAATAAGAGCCCATGCCTAGACCGATGTTATGCTTTTAAATCCACGTGGGGAAGTGCACAAAGTGGATTTAGGTGGAACGGAGGAGAAATGGGACGCAGCCTATGAAGGGCGGGCAGGAAGGAGACTCTGTCTGGGTTCGAAATGGCATACTAGCATACTAGCATTCTCAATGAGAATATACTGCATACTGCCTACTAAATTCATAATAAGTAGCCTATGCCAATACCAGCCGACCATTCACACTGCAGTATGCATCTCAGTATCCCAGAATGCATTTCGCACTTGCTGGCAGCGGGGATTTTAAAATGTATTTTAGCCATTGGCTAAAAGCTGTAATTTTGGCTCTAAAAGTGTTAGCCTAACATGTCATTTTATGAAGTTTTAATAGCCTATGTTTTCAGGCGAGAAAGTAACCATATATATTCCCCAAATGTGTCCAGTTTATCAAAATAACCTGTTTATACATCTGATCTCACGTTTTTCTTCCCATTTCTGTTCACTAGCAACATTACGTTGCTTAGATACCTTCACTACGGGGTTCAACAGAAACGTCAGAAGATATTAGCTAAACAAGTTGTAAAATGATTTGGGGGCCAATATATTTAGCTAGCTAAAGTAACTAGCTTACTATATTGTTGTCTTAGCAGTTGGTGAAAGAACCAGATTAAAATAAATATATATGAGCAATAACATATTGTGGGCTTGCTACAGCAACATACAACCCAACTTGTTCCGTCTGAAGCTACAATACTGGGACCATTCGTGACTGGGCTACAGGAGTGTGTGTAAGACACAAATAAACTTGGGGTTTATGCATTTCAAGTGGCATCTTTGTAATCATGAGGACGTAGTCATGTATAAGAATGCATTTCACCATGTAAATTCCCCAAATAGTGAAAATACCACCGCTCATCCGTGATCAGACTTAGCTGAGGTGCTGCAGCTGAAGAGTATCAAAAAGAGCGCAAACAATCTGCATCTTCACTCAAGTCTGTGCAAAAAACGTTTTTTTGCGAGCTTTCAGTCTCCATGCTCTCAGATCATGTAAACAACAGCTGTATAACGACTTTGTATGACGCAGATCGACGAGACTGAAGAGACGCGCAATGCATTGGGGATTGAGTAGTCGAATAGTGTGGTCTCATCACATACTCAGAGACTGGGAATAATCTAGTATCCATCGATTTCTCACATACTCAAATTTCACATACTATACAATGTGAACGCACTGCATACTCAATATCTATGTCATACCTAGTATGAATAGTATGCCATTCCGAACACAGCCACTGACCTGGTTGGGGTCCTTGTGGCTGAGGAGGAGGTTGGAGGCTTTGATGTCGGCATGCACATACTCATGCTCATGGATGTACTCCAGTATGTCCAGCTAGAGATGGAGGAAGAGGAAAAGTTTTTTTTTTTAAATCACATTTATTACAGTAGGACGATATGGAGGGGGAAGGATGAGCGCAATTGACATGACAAAGTTGGTCGCAGTGGGGGGCTTGAACCCACAACCTTTGGGACCTTCATGCGGTACATTTGGGGAACATTCACCACTAAGCTACGCCTTCACAACTCTCACAATTTATTTTCTACATTCATTCTGGCATGATCAAATAGACAAAGTCATTATTAGCACCACAATACAGCATAGTACTGGCATAATATTGCAATATGTAATGAAGAAAATAAACTGACCTAACGTGATTGGATTGGCAAAACCAAGCTTTTCACTGCATTTCACCAATCAAGTCGTGTCATATCAGGGATTTCTTCAAGAAAGGAAAGATGTATTTCAAGAGTATTTAAACATGAATAAGACTCACAAGTCTCAACCCGAGCTGCAGGACCAGTTTTCGGGGGAACTTCCTTTTGTTCTCCTCAAACTTAATCTGGAGATCTGTCCCGAACCGGTCCATCACCATGAACCTGTACCTGGGGAGGGAAGAAGGAAGGAGTAAACCATTAAATACTGGTTCTGATGTGCATAAATCACATCCACTTCCTGCATGCGTTTTGCAATGGGTGTGGCACACATACCAAATGTTTTAGCGATGGTTACAGAGCTGCGTTTTCCCAAAGGTATATTTATATGGCTGGCACCCAAAGTTAATCTTCACAGGACCAGCTGTATTTCTACAAGAACATTGCAACAGTCTGCCACACAGATTTGACCATTTGGGTTCAAATACTTAGCTGTGCTCAACTGAGTTTGCCTGGCATAATGGAACCAACGCTAGGCAGACTCAAGCAAATGTTTTAAGTATTTTAAATAATTTAAAATACTTTTCGACCCAGGTATGGTTCCCTACTTCTGTCCAGGACAGAACTGTGATTTACCTCTTCCCCCCCTTCTCATGCAGTCCTGACCCCCAGTACTTTGGAACTCCCAGGTACTTCATCTTGTGAGACTTCATCCAGGTCTGAACTAGAATACAAACATGAAAATAAATGTCAATACATTTTAATAAATAAATGATATTTACTGTATTACTGTATTATTGTAACACTGACTATTGTATTCAGTTCTACTACTGTGTTCTCTAAGAGGAGAGCTTGTCAATCTCCTTGTTCTGTCATTCACTCCCATGTATCCCAGTACATATGCAGTAAACCTTAAAACTTTGAATAACCAAAATCATCCCAGATAAAAAAAGAAATGCGAAACTATGTTTGGAAGAAATACACAACACTATACGAGTCTTAAAACAATTCCAAAGGGTTAAACTAAGATGACTGTGAGATGAAAAGTAATCAAGGTATAAGCCTGCCTACAAATGATTCTGAACACACTTCATAAAACTTTGTGGTTGTGGTGGTGATGATGATTCTCAAAGTAATAAGAGCATAATTCCATGGGGGCCGAAGCAGTGCGGCCGCAAGCTAATCTGCTGGTGGGACAAATATTTACCAACAACAAGCGATATTCCCATGAATAAAATATGAGGCGTTCATTCCTTAGTAATATAACAGTTAATTGTCAGGGGAGATTGACATTTGGATTTTTATTATATAAAATGCAAAGCTGTGGCCTGGGGGCAAAGGCAGGAGCCACCAAAGGCGAGTCTTCCTCCATAAGGCCCTCCTAACATGGCCAACCTACACATTTTCTTTTTTTAATTAAGAAAGTTTGTTTCTTTGTGTTTGTTCTTCTGTCAAGAGAGTATTTTATAGTGCGGGAATGTGTGTGTGGTGTGTGGCGTGTGCGTGTGTGTGTGTGTGTGCGTGTGTGTGTGTGTGTGTGTGTGTGAGTGAGTGAGAGATCATGAGGGAGGGTATGGTGGCATACTTAGATCAGGCTTGGCAGCTCGCATGTAGAACTTGAGCTCGGAGAACAGAGGTCCGTTGTCACTTGGCTCCTATATATATATAAAATGGGCAGGACAGTTGACCATGTGATATACATTTTTTTAAATGAGTTTAGTTGTTGATCAGTAACGATTTAGGAGGCATAATCAAAAATAACAAGAGCACAATTAGACCAACATAAAATCCTCTGAACACAATGCAACGCTAGTTGGCCTGCATCTAACCATGAAGATAGAATAGCATACATTCTGTAGCCTATACACACAGCAAATCATTGGTAATTTCAGCAGATATATTTGAGAATATTTGTGACCATTATGCAAATTCAGGATTTGTTGAGAGATACACAGGTGACACCTCATCATACAGCTTGTTTATCTCTTTGAAAGGTGATACATTCAATAGTGTTGTAGGCCTACATTCCATTCATAATGTATACGGTGTTTCAATCAATCAAATGGTTTGACCAGTGGATAAAAGTACATTGTGTAGAGAATCCTATGATCCAAACCGCATGTTCAAGTTTATGCTCAGTTTTTACCCTTAATGGATGGCCATAATTAATGACTAAATCAATGGAGGCCAGATATAAAAGGTTTTACAAAATCTGGAAGCTTGCATACCAAACATATTAGCACATCCTTATTTAACTTGTTTGTGACTTTGAAGAGGACTACCACAACATGTAACATCCTAAAAAAATCCTGTGAGAAAGTGCTCTGTACTTATAATTGGATGTAAGTTATGAAATCCAACTTTTTGGAGAAAGGGTTAATGATATAAGCGGAATATCCCTGTTAATGATATGTTAAGACAAATAAAACAAGATAGATCATATTAGTTTTTATCAAATGTATTTCAGAACATTAGGACAAACATGGACATAATTGGTGGTTTAATGCCGTTTTTCCATCATCACACATTTTAAAACGCCCAAATCGTCTTACCACTTTGATGACATATGGAGCCTCAGCTCCAACTGCTTTGGATGAATTTTCATTGGCTGAAAATGTAACAATGACAGAACTCAGATTATACTGTACTTTGTTTATTATTCCAATTATAGGGGCATGGTTTACGACTTCCACACTGTGAAACATGCATCATTCTCTTACCCAAATACAGCAGTCCGAAGCCCCCCTGTCCAATGGGAGCCCCCAGTTTCCAAGACTTCTTTGCAGTGTCTGTCAGGACTTCTCCAGGAGGGAACTCTTCAGCCAGCTTCCTCTTGACAGGACCCCTTGCCTTCCCCGCTGCTTTGGCTTTAGGAGGCATCTTAGAAACACGTGAAGGCAGCAGAGTACAGTATAATGCATATGACGTGTTTTTCAACTTGTGTCATGTATTGTTGCTCTCCATTTGTAAGTTACCAAGTTGTTATCTTGCCACCTTGCAAGCTTATTCACACTGACCAATACATCATATCATGTCTAAGTTACAGTTGCTTGTGAGAAATGAATGTCAGTTTCCTCATGTCCTGAGTAATGAACTAGATAACAAGGTGGTTGGTCTACATATCAGTCTCTCCTACTATGAGTCATAGCTAGCAGTAGTTAGCCTACTAGGAAATACAATAACTAGTTAGCTTACTGGCTAGCTAATCTTTCATGTTCACATTAGAGAAGACTAGCTAGCTACTTTATTTCCAGCAAGACGCACATCAGCGGAGCACAACACAATAGCGAACATGCTACTTCTAGAAACACAGCTTGCTAGGCAGCTAACTAGCTAAACAATTTCAGGCTGCGCCACTTTCTCAGTGAGTGAGTCACGTTACCACACATCCTCATTGCTTTGGCCTGTTCTGCCTGGGATGAAATAGCAACACCATTGCGTTTCTGCGGCCATCGTTTTCTCAAACATGCCAAAGCTAAGCTACATCAATACAAACAGAATTCATATCAACGATCTGATTATGTAAACAAAGAAAACCAACCTCTTGTCTTCGTTGTTATTGCAAAGTTATCCTTGGTTGTGATCAAAAGTTCCCGCACATCAGCCGAACAGGAACTCGCGCAATAACACCGCTCGCTCCTATTGGTCGGGAACCACTTCCGTTATCTGGATAGGGCTGCTGGGAAATGTAGTTCTATGATATGTATCTGATGTACGCAGCCGGAGGGGACTGGTCGAGGGAGGAATGAGGAAGGCGATAAAGAAGAAGATGAAGATAAAGACGACGATGAAGAAGTGGTATCAGTCTCACCAAGCGTCATTTTCTTTACTTTACAGTTTTTCTCAATTGCTAAAACACATTTTACAAAACTTTCCTCCATTTCCCAAAACTCTAAACACAACACACTTTTCTAAAGCTGCATAAACAAAACCACACCTTCTCTCTTCAAAACTCAAACTTTCACACCAAAACAGCTGCTCAAAGCCTGCAAAAAATCTAAACACTATACGCATCATTACAGACTACAACAAAACAACTGAAAACACAATGTTCAGTGTGTGAGAATGTTCTTTTTTTTCTCACAACTGCCAAAGCACATTTTTAGAAACCTTACAGTAGGCCTATCTGTTCTCAGAATATATCACTGTAGAGTATTGGGCATTCATAGATCTGTGTGTTTCATATGAACAGTATGTAAA
This sequence comes from Nansenia antarctica, assembly GCF_963989245.1. Lineage (NCBI taxonomy): Eukaryota > Metazoa > Chordata > Actinopteri > Argentiniformes > Microstomatidae > Nansenia > Nansenia antarctica. Next base: position 41,675,704 of record NC_137674.1, read on the forward strand.
TCTACAGAAAATACAGTATACGTTACGGTACATGTGGGAATACGGTACATGTGGGAAAACTAGGATTAGGGTTAGGTGCTAGGGTGACTTGGTACATTCTGGCATGTCTAACCCTAACCCTAACCTTAACCCTACCCCTAATCCTAACCCTAACCTTAACCCTAGCACCCTAGCACCTAACCCTAACCCTAGTTTTCCCACATGTACCGTATTCCCACATGTACCGTAACATGTACACTACGGTACTGTATCACAACTCAATGCAAACACTACAGAGGATCCATTACACACAACAATACTCACTGAAAACAATGTTCAGGGTGTGATGTTTATTTATTTATTTATGGAACTACACACACACACCACAATCATTTACAACAAGTGTCTTACATTTTGAGTCGTTGTGTTTAATGAATGAAGCTAGGTGTGTTCATTGTGTTCAAATGTTGCTGACTGTGGCAAGCATTTTGCATCACATGAGCTTTAATTTGAGAATTTGAGCAGAGTTTTTTGCAACTTGTGTTTTAGCAAGACAAAATGTTTTTAGATTTATGAGAAAAGGAGGATTGTGTTTTGTGAATTGTGTCTTCATGTGAAATGTGTTTATGGTTTTGGCAAATGGGGGCTAGTTTTATTAAATGTGTTTAGAGAACTGGTCATTTGGTTTAGAGAATTGGCTTTTGTGTTTTAGCAATCGGGAAAAACTGTAACTGAGATTTTTTTGTTAGAAATGCTCAACATTCCGACTAATTTAATAAATCTCTTTTTAGCAATGTTTTACTTAAGTAAAGTAATGGATGGCCATAATCTGGGGATACTTATTAACAATACTTTGAAGACTTTATTTGTGCCCTTAGCCTATATCCATAAACATATTAGCCCCTAAATAATTGAATATATGAACCTAGCTCTACCAATAGTGCTCTGAGAGGGCAGAGACTGGGGAACTTGAAACAGTCACAAAATACAAAACATTTAATTCCAAACATTATAGGCCTACTTTTATTCAGTTATTTGATAGGAACATATTAGGTTTCACTTGCATCACAGGGCACGTCTCATGAATAAGATATGGGCCTACTGGTGTCCTGTATCCCCCTCTCTAAAAGTATTGCAGAGAGAGGCCACAACACTTCAGAGCCAGGCAGATGGCAAACACCGGGAAATCTACTACAGTGGTTATTGGTTGCTACAAGTTTAATTAGAAGTCTAATCATTAGGTTTATTCAGTGTTATTGTTTTATAACAATACCTCTAAGTTGATGGTCTGTAAGAGTTACCTGTCTAAAACAAGGATGACCCCTGAGAAGTGCAACAGATGAAATTCAGAGTGTTCTGTTGACTCAAGGTGAATTGACTGATGTGACCCAGAAGGTTCCTCTACAACCCCAAGGGATCCATGAGGGACATTTAGAAGCAAAAGCATGACTAGACGCAGTGATGATGACAATGATGAAGAAGACACAGCGTCATCGACCCAGCTACAGAAGAAACTTAAAGGTGAAAAGCATGTATCTTTCCCTCCGGATGAGGAGATAGTGTCAGGCTTCGCTGAGCGCAAGGACACACAGAAAAATGGTGAGCCGACGTCCATCCCTCTTGTAGCCCACCCTCTTCTTGATGATTATGATTATGAATGAGTAATTCTTCGTCGGATATTGATGGAGTGATGTTGGATCGATTCTAAATCGTAAGCAAAGAGAGGTTCTCTGTTTTTGTGATCTGTGTTGTCAGTTACAGCACCATCAATTATTCTCATTCTTGGCTCTCTGGAAAGTTTGACATTTTACAGATGGTCTACTCCAGATCACTAATTTCATTAGGCTGTCTCCTGATTGGTATTCGTGCTGCTTCCTGCTCACCTCCCCCTGTTTTTCCCCCTTCCTATATGAATTTGTCATTTGCATAAACATTGTAACCAACATAGAATCCCAGCAGTTTTCTGAGTGATCTAAATGTTTTTAAAATAAGCGAATTAGATTTGAGACAAAGTAGGTTTTAATTATTGGCCATGGTTTGCACCATGCGTTGTTGTATCCGGAAGCACACTGAGAGCCTTTATAATCAGATTGAAGATACGTAGGTTCTCTTTGTGGCTGGGAGCTGTCATTCTTTGGATACCTATATTTACAGAACTAAAGAGATGACTATGGTGCCTATCCTTCCTTTACTATCATAGGGATTTCAATGGAATGCATTGTTTGTGAGAGAACATTTGAGCGACACAACACAAATGATGAATCCCATTAACAAATTGAAACAGTCAAGTTTATTTTTCCGATCTGCAAAGTCCTATGTTACATCTGGAAACTCTCTCCGTAAGCCATTAGTGGTGATAAATTTGATCGCCTGATTGGTTGATTTATAATCCAGACATTCATCCTCTCTGCCCTTCCCACTCCCAAATGACTGCCATATCCTCCCGCCCCACAGTCAATCAGACGCGTACAGTTTACCGTATGGCACTTTGAAGTCTCTCTAAGCACTTTCGAATGGGAGCTCCCAGTTCACTGGGACAGGGAGACATTAAGCCTGTAATGAGTGTATTCTTCTATTTTAGTTGACAGCCTCACCTTGACAGAGGTAATTCTGGCCTACAAGCGGAGCTGTGAGAAGCACCAGGTGGAACCCAAACCCAAGATTCTGGAGCAGCTTGAGGTACACTGATATAGTACAAATGGTACTATATTCTGTACAACAGAGTCAAAGACAGTTTGATGTTGGGGTCTAAAACGTTATATACAGCAGTGGTTCTCAACCAGAGGTGCATGTCAAGATCACAGACTTAATGGTAAAAGTAACACGTGGGCGTACTTTGGGCAGAGCAAAATGCGGTTGGGAGGTACAGTAACCTAAAACAGGTTGAGAACCACTGCAATACAGTATTCATACATTTTTGGGAGGTTCATACCTGTACTGTAAGTTATTGCATGTTTCATGACAGAGCACAGACAGAGGGCCATACGTTATCAGTTCATATCAGTAGTTTATACTGCAGTGAGTGTGATCTGATTTGTCTCCAGACCTATACAGATTTGTGTTGACAGCAGACATTTTTATCTTATGCAACAGCAAGATCTAAACGAAAAAGATAGACTCAGCTTACACAGCTCTGCAACAGATATCCCATGTTAGACAGACAGACAGGGAGAATGTGCACATATTCAAATTCCTGGTGTAATTTGAATCAGCTCATTCAATCAGCCTCAATCAAGCTTATTGCACAAAAATTACAACAGCATCTCTGAACAAACAAGAGGCTAAGAGCAGGTTAACTACTACATTGGATGTTAAGTTAGTGGGATTGTAAATAATAGCACAGCTGTAAACAGTCATGCACACACACGCACGCCCGCACGCACGCACCGCACGCACGCACGCACGCACGCACGCACGCACGCACGCACGCACTCACGCACACACACACACACACACACACACACACACACACACACACACACACACACACACTCAGGCATGTATAATTTATCTTATGTACTTACTTACTTTACTTGGACCAGCCGTGTTAAGAACATCAGTTATTCTTCTGCATAAATGTATGATTAGATCAAGGAGAATTACTTGTGGAAAATGAGAGACTTAGCAGTGCTTACATTAAGCACATACAGACTCACACACACACACACACACACACACACACACACACACACACACACACACACACACACACACTGTATTATCTTGAAGGTGCTAATGAACCCAATTCCATTTGAAATGAATGTAGGTGGTCTTCTTAAAAGAGTAAAATATGTGTGGTTAAGCAGTAGCTAAGAGGAAAAATATTTAGACGAGAGAGGGCTGCAAGTGAATTCATAATAAATAGTATGCAAAATGGGACTCCAAGCTTAAAGAGCATATTTATTAAATTAGGTATTTTCAGGCAGGGTAATCCCCCTGGGGTTGGCCGTTGAAGACTATTTAAAGCTTTTATTGTACCCGTGGGCTTTTGCGTTTCTTTGAAATGTTTTAAGTGGATAAAACAGTATTGCTTTTGGTTACATCTTCATAGGAGTGGTAAACAATAATAGATTTGAGCTCTAGGCCCAAAGGCTGCCATGTTTTAGCTCACACTCAACTCCTTTAATTTCCTTTTCCTTCTGAAGTCTGGGATTTCAAAAGTTTTGGGTTAGGGTTTGTTACAGTCACCATGGACATACTGTAATTTAGACACAGTCCTATCAACAACGTTATTGGGCAAGAGGAGGAGAGGTACCTGCTTGATTCAGATTCAAATTGAGACACTTGACATTGACACAAAGCATGGTTGGGCATTCTTGAATGATTACTGCTGTTGCCTTTGTTGTGTTTTTTGGATGTATTTCCTTTTCTATTCATTTATTTCAATGGCATCTCAGTTTGTATTTGAGTGCTCTGCAATCATTTGGAGCTCAATCTAACAAAGGTTGAAAAAGCCAAGCATTTTTCAAAATACAATACGATTGAAAGCCTATTAACCTATAAATAGGAGTTTGTATTTTCTCTGCATTGTAAGCTCCAGGTGCAGTAAGCTAGGAATTAGTTGCTTGTTGTTGAATCGTCTAATGAATAGATATCGGTTATTTTTCTAGCAGATTATTCAGTTGAGTGGACTGAGGAGAAATCAATTACCTCGACATAACTTCCCTATTTATTGGAGGATGAATTATCCCAGTGCAAAGCCGAGAACATGACATTTCACTGCTCTTAAATTCAGAAGGTCAGATTCAATTCACACAATGTTTTGTGGCTAAATCCCTTGAAGAAAAACAAAAATCCCTCCAGAAAATTCCAAGGCAAGAGAAAACAAAAATCTTTATATCTTGCCTTATATATAAACCCTGCAGTTTTTCTGTCTGTTGATTAGCATTAATATTGCACTGCTGTAGCACTACCTAAGGTAATGCTACAACATGATCCTTAGCTAGCGCCAGTCTGCCTTTCACGGCACACAAAGATATTTTCTTCTCTGTGTAATTCTAAAGGGAACACATTTTTTAAATTAAATGCATGCTGATTGTTATTGCGGCTCCCCCGGTGTACAGAACAGTCAGGCGAGAGGTAAATGTCACTAAGTAAGTGCTGCACTATTTCCTTGGCTGTTGTTATAGTGTTTCACATGCAAATAAAAAAGGTAGGCTGATTATCAAAAAACAGCAGGGGAACCAGACATATGTCTTCTCCTCTCATTACAACACAGACAATGATGGGGGGTGTTGAGGCGGGTGGGGTTACTGGTGCATTTGAAATGTCATATACCGTCAGCTATCAGAGAGCATGAAGAGGCATCCTTAGTTTGGATGAAGGCCGCTGGGACCCCCGTACACATAGTCTCTCACACACACACACACACACACACACACACACACACACACACACAGACACACACACACACACACACACACACACACACACACACACACACACACACACTCACTCACTGCTTGTCAACGTTTGTTCAGGCAAACTGTCACTAGAATATTCTTTATTTAGAGGTGAGAGACACTGCAAAACCACACTCATAAACTTCTTGTAATTTTTATATGGACATTTTTAACATGAACAATTAACAAGTGATCAGATGTAAGCTATGTTGGTGATGTGCAAGGGACCCTGGAGTTCCGTTTGAGAAAAATAACAATTCTATTATATTATATTCTAATCGATTATGTTCTATTATTTTGTATTCTATTCTATTCTATTCCATTATATTCTAATCAATATGTTACTGCACACCATTATCCTACAGAAAAAAGGTATTCATGATATTGTGTGTAGTTATTCTAACAATGTTAGTTTGTGGGTCTTGAGCACATGAGTCCAATGAAAATACTTAACATGGTGGGTAGTACTGTATTCCCAGTATTATCAAAGCGTTTGAAAGGAGTATTATCTCTTGCACTGTAGCAGCAGCAGCAGCAGCAGCAGTAGTATTTGTATGTAATATGCTGCAGAAGCAATGGGAGTAGCCGCAGCAGTGTCTTGATAAGATCTGACATTCTTCTCGATGAGGCAAAGGTTCTTGCGAGGAGTTTAGATTTCAAACCAAATGGTTCACCCATCGGAGTCAGTTCTGTCTCCTGTGTATCCCTCCCCTCTCTCCTTCTCTCATTCTCTGCCTTCCTCCCTCGTTCCTTCTCCTCCTGCTCCCGGCAGCACCCCTGTGCCTCAGCATTCATCAGTACGCCACAGTGTCTCTGATATGCAATAAACGTCTGCCCGGCGATACGAAGGAGAATCTCAACTCATATCTAAACACCATCAAATATGAATAACTAACTTCCAGACTTTAAACTTTAATGTGTAGCACTCCCTCTGGACCTTGCAGATGCAGTGATTAGAATGTACCACAGAGGAGATGTTTATACCTCTGACACACACACACTCACACACACACACACACACACACACGCACGCACGCACGCACACACACACACACACACACACACACACACACACACACACACACACACACACACACACACAGACACACACATACCACCACCACCAAAACATAAATACCCATACCCCAAAACTAACGCAGACGTTGGGGGTGGTGAATATTAACATTATATTTGACACCCACCGTTTAGGCGTACAATATATTTTACATGAAGTCCCATTAATTATTTTTGCAGATGCACAATCAAGAATTTCAAAACCATTGCAGATGAAGAAAGAGAGAAATATTTTTAAAGTCAATTACAATTTTGTGTACGTTTTCATTTTTTTGAATGATAAATTAAGTTACTAATTTTGTCTATGCTCTTTCTAGACACTGCAGGTTTAATTGCTAATTGTTAACCGGGAATGAATACATTTGCATATTAATTAGCTCCCAATTTACATTTTTCATTTGCTGCCTTCAAAGGGTGTGAGATAAAAGGTCGTGTTATTTTAAATAATTTATCCTTTATTGCAGAAAAGATGCTGAAAGGAAAATGTGCGGGTGATTTTAACCCCTAAGAGCTTTACTGTAGAAAAGTGCTCTGAAAAAAATATACTACTAATAAAACTAATTAAATGAGCAAAAAAAGCTGTTCTCAAACACTTCTAAATACAAAGCCACCCAGAGAGGCAGAGCGCGGAAGTGGGGCTCCTGGTCGGCAGAGTGAAGAATGGCAAATGCACCAGAGATGGCTTCTGTGGAAGTCAAGTTTATAAACCATATCCCTCTCTGCCTGGGAGAGGAAAAGCTTTTCTTTTTATCACTCCATTTTGTCCTTTCCCTCCTGACACATCAATAGATTTGGCACTCAGCTTCTTCACATTTTTTTCTCTTCCCACCACGCTAGACAGCGCAGAGCAGCACATCTCGGCTCTGCACAGCGAAAGAGGGCTCACAAGTTCAGAAATTCATTAAGATGAAAAACAGCAACTACTGTATTTGTGTGTGTGTGTGTGTGTGTGTGTGTGTGTGTGTTTCATGTGTGTGTGTGTCTGTGTGTGTATGTGTGTGTGTGCACGCATGCGTACAATCGTGCGTGTGTGTGTGCCCTATCATCTCTCTGCTGCAAAATGGTGTTTGAATTGTCAGAATGAATGGTACTTGTAGCGTTTTCTTGTAGCCTACTTTGCACTAGTAGTTCTTATACATGATCCTATATGCACTTCAATGTTAGGGTTGGGATATGTTTTGTTTCAGATGTGTCTCTCTACACTTATAATTACCAAGGAAATTCAGTAGTTTAAATTTAAATGGCAAGCTTCTGTGTATATATACGTGTATATAACTGTAATTTATGTCATATTGATCATTCAACGTTTCTCCACCAACATTTTAGGAGGGTTCCTTTGTCTCCTCTTAGAGAATGTCTTCTCCTACATGGGGGAGAATGGAGGAAAAATATTCAGAGTCCTTTTGTACTCTCATGTCCTTTGAACAATGAGTCATATTTAGCGATGAAAGACAACAGGCAGTATATGAAAATAAGCCGGTGGCATCCTCCCGCACAATGGAAATCTGCCAGAACGAAGGCGAACAACATTCGTCTCCTCACTTGATGTGAGGGAAACAGTTGAAATGATCCCCCCCCCCCCCACACTCACACACACACCACACCACCACAGTCTGAGGGACTTTCTTTTTTTTCTTATTTTCTTCATCTGCATGTAAGGAAGGGGATTCTTGTTGTTGTTCCCCCTGTTCTGGTTGTCAAGAGAAGAACAGATTACCATTTACACTAGCCACGCAATTATGTCACCTTTGAGATTGATGCAGTCAAATTAGATGTATGTGGAACAGTGGCTTGGCAAATGAACGCATCAACAGATGACCAGCTGTTTCTAATTAATATACACTGGTTAATTAGGACATGGTGTTGCCATCAACAGTAAACCCGTGTGAAATTCATAATTCATAGTTGTGGTTGTGTAAGCCAGGGCTGACTATGAACAAACAAGCCAGAGGCATCTGATGCAGAGGCCTTGTGGCGTGTGTGTGTGTGTGTGTGTGTGTGTGTGTGTGTGTGTGTGTGTGTGTGTGTGCGTGTGTGTGTGTGTGTGTATGTGTGTGTGTGTGTTTGTGTCTCTCTGTCTGTCTCTGTGTCACTGTGTGCATTGGATACAGGGGCCTTGTGTATATGTGGTTGTGTGTGTGTTTGTGTGTGTGCACATGTTTGTATTTGTGTTTGGTGTGTGTGAGGCTTCATTTATTGTCAAAGAGCAAACAATTCTCATATCCCCTCTCTCTCTGTCTCTCTGTCTCTCTCCCTCTCCCTCTCTCTCTCTCTCTCTCTCTCTCTCTCTCTCTCTCTCTCTCTCTCTCCTCTCTCTCTCTCTCTCTCTCTCTCTCCCTTTGCTCTCCCTCTCCCTCTCCTTCCTCTCATATCAACAGCAGGTCACCTGTTTAAATGGTAGAACCAGATGTCTGGATTTGAAAGGTAAGGTGAAGGTTTGATGTTAACTTACATACAGTCAGTCCCTCATATGGTCAGAGTGTACAGTACAGTATGTGATGTAAGAGGAATATTTTGTTGTATATTTTGATGTATTACAAGGATAATACCATATTTGTCAACCACTTTGTTTATATAGGCCTATATACAGTATATATATTCTACCCACAAAATAACACATTTGATTAAATAGTGGGATTCGGATTGAAGCAACTTACATTTCAATAATTCATTCATGGCACAAGAACATTTTCCCATGAATCAATGACTTGGACAAATACAGACTGGATCAGATTGAAAGTGACCCTCCCTATTGCAGAGGAGCTTCCGTTCAGGGAGAACCCCCTGGAAGCAGTTACCTCAGTGAGACTCCTGTGTGATTTCAACACAGGGTCAGATCCTACAGCCTCTCCCCCCTGTTGTCACGCACTGATGACATCTGACTGGGGTGACACTTGGTGTCATTATCTGCGCACAACAGAAGGGATTAGAAACATGGGATTCCAGATCCCCCCTTTCCTACGGTACAGTTAAGTGATTATTGTAAAAAGAAGACGAAGGAAAAAAAAAAATCATTTGTAAAATGATTATGCTAATGATGAATAAATTATCGTCTTCCCCCTGTCCTGGAGCTCTAAGCGATGTTGCCTTCGCCTTCCCGGCCAGGCAGATAAGAGTTTATGAGAGGAAAGGGGGAGGGAAGGGTGGGGGGGGGACTGTTAATAGAGACGGACTGCTGTGGCCATCAAAGTGTTTCTCTAGGCTTTGTTTAAAAGTCATCTGTTCCTGAATAATCAGGCGCCCTTTGATTTCCTGACTTGGGGGAAGGGGGAGGGCGAGGGCAGTCGGACGTGAACATGTACTGCACTTGGGGAGCGCCTCTTGCTGGAAACTCTACTCGATACAAGTAGTAGTCATATCACCTGCAGAGACATGATTCCTTTTTTTCCCTCTGTTTTCCCTTTTTTTCCAAGGCTTTGCAGTTTATTGGAAAATGTTTGAGAATTGTACAGATGAATAGATAGAGCGTTGCAGGGGAGGTCGTTGAAAGGAGGGGAAGGGGGTGTTGTTGTGTGTGAGTTGTTTGAGTTGTTTAAATCTCCAATCACGACCCCCCAAAAAATACATTGACTCCTGACTGGAGACGTGCAATTTCGTCTATTAGCGAACAGCCCCAATTATCTTTGGTTTGATTGCATTCGTTCTCAGGTGAGCGATTGGACCACCGCGCCTGCGAGTCTCTGGAAGTCATATTGAAATCGCTGCAGTTTGATTTCATCAATCTGCAGGCGACAGAACTGGAGGAAAATGTAAGTTTTATGAGTACATTTTTTTTTCTTCTAAACTTCAATACAGTTTCATATTCAGCTGTCCTTGTGTATCAGATTTGATTTTCCATCAAATAGAGCTGGAACACTATTATTGCTTTCCTGTTGAATTTAGGCCTTGCTCTCCTTCTCTTTCCTAGGGTGCATCGTCTTTGCTGGATATGATTTTGTACTATGAATCCACAACCCATCTTGACATCTCTGACAACACTAGCATGGGGATATCTGGTTGGAAGGCTCTTTCTCATTTGATAAAGCAGGTACATTGTAGTACTAAAGTGCAATACGTTTCTGTGTGGATTTAACAGGGTGAGAGTGTGCAGCTTTAAGCGAGAGAGAGGTAGAGAGAGAGAGAGAGAGATGTCGGTAGTAGTGGATTGAGAAAATGAGGAAAAAGTACACTCCAAGTTGAAAAGTTCCCTGAGAGGCTACAAGGCTTTGTCAGCTATTAATGACAGATGTTCGTGTGTGTGTGTGTGCGCATGCGCGCATGCACACACACACACACACACACACACACTCCATTACCCCAGTGCCGCAGACTTCATTACCGTGGGCATCTGATTAGCTGGGAGAGAGGAAAAATGATCCCGCGGATCCCAAATGTCATTTCTGATGGGCTGCCCGGGTCCTTGGGGTGAGAGAGCATCCTGGAAGAAAAGCTTTCCCAGGATTCTCACCCTCGCCGAGGACATGAGCAACAGACGGAGCAGAGTTCGAAAGACAGACCTATATGAAGGATAAGCCATTTTCCCAATGACAAAATAAGCCAAATGACAACCACTCCTTTTCTGGAGGGAGTGAGAGTTAGATGAGAGTGCCAGATTCTCATACAGTAAATTCACTCCTTCCGATTCCTTCAATTAGCTGCAGCTCCTGAGATGAAAGAGAGGTGAGAGTTTCTTTCCTCGTGGTGAGATGGACTTCAAGGGGAAGACCAAAAACAAGCTCTTAGGCGGTATTACGCCAGATCAATCAAAATCACCTTGTTGAAGAGGGACAAAATCTGGACACGTTTGATGTTGCCGGACGTAGGGTATTGAGACTAACCAATGGCCCCCAGACCTGCTACTATTCCTCTGTCACTCAAGAGCTGTTTTCTTCCTTTTTATTTCACATTCCCCCTCTCCTCTTCCTCTCTTTCTCTCTCCTCTCCTTCTGACAGGCTAGTGTTTGATGATGATGTGAGGCATGGAGGCCAGTCCCCACCACGGGCACAGCCTAGCCCTTGAACCTCCATCTCTCTCTCTCTCTCTCTCTCTCTCTCTCTCTCTCTCTCTCTCTCTCTCTCTCTCTCTCTCTCTCTATCTCTCTCTCTATCTCTCCATCCCACTTTTTCACTGTCAGTTGGGGTTATTTTCCCTTACTCGCACTTCTCTCTGGCCTCTCCTCAGATAGGCATGTGTTTGATGGGAGAGAGGGTGAGGATAGCCTTCTACTCAGGATAGAGGCGAGTCCAGACTTTGGGCAGAGCCCTATCCCCTCAGCCTCTCCATCTCTATCCATCCAGCTTGTATCTCTGTCTTTCTGTCTCTCTCTCTCTCTCTCTCTCTCTCTCTCTCTCTCTCTCTCTCTCTCTCTCTCTCTCTCTCTCTCTCTCCAGGTTCAGAAGGTTTTTGATATAGTGTACAGGTTTTCACTTTTGCCTGCTCGCGGCTCTATCAGTATTGATTGATTGATTGACTGATTGACTGAAAATGTTCATTGTGTGAAGCGCATTGAGTTGCATCTTGTAAGAAATGCGCTATACAAATAAAATTTGATTTGATTTGATTTGATTTGATCAGAGGGTAGATACAAAGGCCAGACCACAGTCTAGCCTCTTAGCCCCTTTCATTCTCGTCATGCTCATTCTCTCTCTCTCTCTCTCTCTCTCTCTCTCTCTCTCTCTCTCTCTCTCTCTCTCTCTCTCTCTCTCATTCCCCCTGTCTGTCTGTCTGTCTGTTTGTCTGTCTGTCTGTAGAGTGGCTGTCTGTGGAGGCTGGATGCCTGTAACACGCCCATGTTGGAGTATCCGGTCCAGGCCTTGTCAAAAGCCCTCCCCGCAAGCAGACTTGCCGTGCTGCGTCTCCAAAGCACCTGTCTCAGCGGCAGGCCCCTCTTCACACTCGGTATGCCCTGTATAAGACACACATGCATGCACGCACACACACACACACACGCGCACACACACACACACACACGGACACGCACACGGACACGCACACACACACACACACGCACGCACACACACACACACACACGGACACGCACACACAGACACGCACACGCACACACACACGCACGCACGCACGCACACACACACACACACACACACACACACACAGTGTAGAAGAACTGGGATAGAACAGACTGACCTTCCTCATTCATGTGCAGAATAGCATGAATGGCACAAATGTGTGTGTGTGTGTGTGTGTGTGTATGTGTGTGTGTGTGTGTGTGTGTGTGTGTGTGTGTGTGTGTGTATGCGCGCGCGTGCACGTGTGCGCGTGTGAGCAAGAGAGAGTGTTGTCCGTGCCTCGGCCCCGGCCAGCAGGAACAGATGACGGAGGACAGGGAGAGGTAGTGGCAGATTTTGGCCCTGTGACCCTCACAGTGGGACTGGCCGGGGATTAGATGTCCTAATCTTCAGCCTGTCACTTTACACACCGCCGCACCGATCCACTCAGGCACAGGGGCCAGAGACAGACACTACCCCATGTACACTCACAACCAGGCACGAGTGGCCAGTGCTCTCCTCGCCATCCAGTAGGAAAAGCGTTGAACCTCCAACAAGAGGGTTCCACTCTCACTCTCTCTCTCTCTCTGAAGGGCACTCGATAAGATTATTTCCTTAAGAAGCATGTAAGATGTGTGAAACGTTATTCACCAGTCCTGGATAAAACTACCCTCACAAGTACACTGTATTCTGTTCATTAGCTGTTGTACTGCTGCCACCGTGGTATATACAGTATTTGAACATACTGATTGATAGATGTTTGATACTGTACAACATTGTCCTTTCCTTTGTGCTTTTCACACTACTGATTTATTATCTTTTCACATGGTCCTTTCATGCATTGTTACAGCAACTACGGTGAAACCAGGCCAGCCCGGTACAGCCCAGTACAGCTAAGCTTGGTTCTGCAGTGTGGTTAGGGTATAAGGTGGATTCATCACGAGGCCAGAGCAGCACAGCTTGGCTTGGCTCAGTTCTTTAGTGTGAAAAGGGTGCTTTAGTTGATTTAGTTGTTTAGCATTTGACCATACGGCCTGAATCAAGTATAAGGAAAGGGTAAGATGAAAGATTTCACCACTGTCACGCCCTTAGGCTCTGTCTGATGGCTTTAGTCATGGTGTCCTCTGTGACTCTGATTGATTGGCTGGTGTTTCATCTCCCAGACGTAACCGTGACGACCGGAGTGTCCTCCTCACAGAGCTGCGGGGGGTCAGAGTGATCAGGGAGGAGACAATGATCTGAAAATGAGCCAGCGATAGGTATAGGCACACACACACACACACACACACACACTCTCTCACACACACACACATGGCAATTTACACACCGTTGATTTCCTTTTGCAGGGAGGGTTAAGACAGGGTGAGGAGGTTATACAGTACGTGTGTAGGCTTGTCGTCTTCATCGTCCAAAAGATGCGAAAGTAAGAGACACAAAAGAGTGATACCAAGCACTCCAACATTTTTTTATTTGAAGAATGCTAAATTCTTGTTCTTTCTCATGCTAAATTCCTGTTCTTCCTCATAACCTCAAGACAGAGACAAAGACCCTGTCCCTTTAAGCCTACTAGATCCATTTGATATTTTGGGGCTGTACGTCCGCATCCCTCTCTCCCCCAACCCTCACCCGCACCACCCCCCTCCATGCCTTCCCCCCAGTCCACCTCCCTCTCGGCGGGGGGCCCAGCTGTGGATCATTGCCTTCGATCTGAGGGGGCCCTGATTGCGGGACTAGGCGGGCCGCCTCACGGTGGAGTCGCCCCGGATCAATCCACCGATCCTTCCATTTGGATCCCACTGTGCCTGATGACAATGTTGGCATTACACATACAGCCCAAAGGGCCTGATCAAATCTACTGCATCGATCTGGCGAGGGAGACCCACGTGCAGCACACCGACATAGACAAACACACACACACACATAGGTCGCGTTACACACACGTCGCACACACACACACACACACACACACACACACACACTTTCCTCATGCAACACAGTTTGCTACACAATAATGAATTGAGAGAAATAACAGCATTACATTTTTGTATATTTTGGGGGAATATAGATTTGATTGAAGGTTTGAGCTTTGCACAATGGGTAATGCTACTTGATATTTACTAGTAATTGAGGGAGAGCGTGTGCCATGCTGTGCTTTCAATTATGTTCAAGTCACTCTGCACAATACTACCACTAAGAGCAGTTGACTCTCTCCAACATTGTACTGTCAAAGTTCCTCTCGAGACAGCTTGATCTTCCGCCGCAGACTGAAGACCCATCTCTTCAGGCTATATATTGACTGTCCCTGCTAAAGACCTCTTCACCCCCACTACCCCCCTGTACAGTTCCTCTACTGTTAATAATAAGAATAAAACACTTTAAAATAAAAATCCTTCCTTCTTCTAGCAGTGTGACTGCAAATGGAATTGGCACCTGGTCCTAGCATACATTTTTGCTTATGATGACTGATGTATAGATGATTCACGTACTTAAGACAAATGTACTTATGTTCTAAGTTGCTTTGGATAAAAGCGTCTGCTAAATGTCAAAAATGTAAATGTAAATGATGTAAATGTAAATGTTCTATGACATTAAATGAAACATTATTTAACGTCCTACTGTTGGTTTTGTTTTTCCTTAGTCAGTGCACTGAAGACCAACCAAGCCCTTCAAGAGCTCTACCTAGCCAACAACCATCTCAACAGTTACCAAGACTCCATGCAGTTAGGAGACCTCGTCAGATACAACTGCACCCTCAGAGTGCTCGACCTCAGTGACAACTCTATAGCAGACTCAGGTGAAGGTCACAACATTTCCTCTGTCCCATTTGTCCCGATGCACTTGTGCACTTTCCAACATGGATTTGATTTTGCCCTACTGTATGTTCTCTAAATCCACATAGGGAAGTGCACAAGTGCATACTTCAGGAGAGATGGGACACAGCACCCCACAAGGACAACCTCGAACCTTCCTACGGTGGCCCTGAAAGTCAACACAGCTTCCTCTTATTGCATTTTCTTTTATTTCAAACTAAAGCCCAAACGCTAAAAGAGTGCTGGTCGATGGTTCTCTCTTTCCTCAGTTTTAGCATACAATTATACTCAGTTTAAAAACATGAATAAGCACAGACAGTGATATTCTGCTCAGCCTACTGTGTTGTCATGTATGTTTATATTGTGTTCTGGTCCAGGTCTGGAGGAGATCTGTGATGGCCTGAAAGTGCAAACAGCTGGTCTGAGGGTCCTGCTACTGTGGAACAACCATATCACTTACAATGGCTTGGTCCATCTCACCAAGGTTTTGGTAAGGACAACCACAGCGCAAGACTAAGAAAAACACTGGCCAGGTTACTGATTTGACATGTTCGCAACCTCATGAACACATGTTAGCGACTAATCACCAGTGGTGGCACACCTCATTGCCTAGTCACACCCTGTCTCGTTCCCTTCAGTTCTGGGACACTGCGGAAGTGATAGAGGTGTGGCTTGACCACAGCCCCTCCACTCCTTACTTAACAAAAAGGCTGGCTATGCCTGACCGTAGACAACAACGGTCTTGCTAGTGCGATCAGAAATGTATTTCCTGACTACGTCAAGTTGTCTGTGGATTGCATTTTGGTGCACTGTACAAAATATGGTGTCATCTTGAGAAATAGAAAGCCTCCGATGACTGACCTAAGCTACCGAGGACAAAGGAAATGACACACTGGAGGACTCAACCCATCCTGCTGAAAACATCCCTCCTCCACCTCTCTCTCCGCTGCATATCTGCCTGTATAATCCCTAATAACATCCATTCCTTCCTTTAGCTGGCCCGATTGGCAGCATAAACTGCACCTTTCTGTCATGTGAGTGGCGATTGGGAAATCAAAAGGGCATCAATTAAGGTCCTGCTTCGTGTTTGCCTCGGGCCCACTGGCATATTCAAAAGAGGAGCCCACCCGGGCCCAAAAAAAAGCCCCCCCTTTCTCGCTTTCCATTCCGCCGCTGCTGCCACCAAAACCGGAGCAGTTTGATTAAATAATAGATATGTGTTTAGGAGGGGAGCTTGTGTGGCCTGCCATTAAGAAGGATAAGTAGACGTCCTCGCCACCCGTAATGATGATAATTAGGCCAACGGCTGGCCGTGTCGAATATGACACGGGAAGGGCTGTTATTAACCTTTCTATTTTGTGTATTTCATTCTCCCTTTTGTCCTCTGGTGGGGTTGTCTTGTCAGTTGAAAGAGAAGGAGAAAGGGAACAGGGAGTAAATACAGGGGTTGTTTGGGTCCCAGTCATGGAACGACTTTGGTGTCAACACAAACAACAAGTTTTTTTAGTTTAATTAAAGACGTGTTTGGTCCCCCCCACCCCCACCACACAGACACAAAAACAGTGCCCCACATTAAAGCCTTTTCGTCATGTAAAATGACTAAATCTGTCTGTTCTGTTTTCGTTTTCAACTGTAGACCTGTATCCTGGTCTCCCCTAAGTACATCCCTCTCCAAACCTACAGTGGCTTGCACACGACAGGATTTAACCATGCTTGACTCTCAAACTCACAACGCTCCAACACCCAGTTGAGTCTTTAATTGCCCGATATCATCCCCTGCGTTCCCCCTTGTGTTCCCCCGTTCAAGCCTCTCATTCCCTCTCCTTGGGAAAAAGGTTTCAGTTGTCCAACGAACATGCAGGGCCCTCTGCATATCCCCACCCCTCACTGCATCTCCGAGCTGGCATTAGTGCCGGCACAGCGGGGTGGCTCTAGAGTGGGTTTGTTGTCACCGCCGTACAAATTAACTCTGAAGAAGAAAAGACTCACATCCCCAGGTCTGTTGCTGTTGCCGTGCCATTTCCGCCCCCTCAGTTTTGTTGGGTGACCAAAGGAGTGTTACGTGTTCCAGTGTGCTCTATTGCTCTGTTAAACAACATCTCTTGTGCCCCCCCCCCCCCCCACCTCATCCCCCTCCCTTATACTCTCCTCCCCCGGACACCTCCAGGTTTATACGACTGCTAATCAGGCTACATCGCTAATTTTGCTCTGGGGAGTCAAAACGGGGACTTCTGTGGAGCGGCTCAGAGCTGATGAAACATTCTTTGATATTCCCCATAAAACAACTCGCAAGCTTGATCCAGCTTGATGGAAATTATGATACACAACAGATGCCAGTGTTTTGTATACTGTACTGTAGCTCTGATGTGTCCTTGCTTAACAACTCAATAAATAAATGTAGTCAATAATGTTATGGTTGCTACATAATCCAATACAGTTTTCTGTCGTGCTTTATTTTAGGCAGTCCAAAAGACTTTAGAGACACTGAACTTGGGGAAGAACAATCTGCAGAACAGAGGTCTCCATACGCTGAGGGAGTCTCTGATGATGAACCAGTCACTGCTGCAGCTAGGCCTGGCCCAAACAAACATCACCTGTGAAGGTATCTTCTCCAAGTGAGGCCGGTGGAGGTAGATATCGGAGGACGGGCTCATTGTGCATGGAATGACATGTATGGAACGTAATGAGGACTGGTATCATACACACGTGTTTGATTCTATTACTCATTCCATTCAATGCATTTCAATGAGCCCATCCTGTGAGTTTCCTCCATTGATCTCTTCTTACGGTTGACCTTCATGTGTGATTGCTAAACATACAGATTGCTGTAGGCCGATACTATATGTTGCTGAACCTATTTCCTAAGTGAATGTAGATTAACATTTTAGATTTTGCATGAAATGTATCTTAGTAAAGAACAATGCCTAGGAGGGAATACGACTTCTATAAGAAAACTGTAAATTTGAGACATTCTATTTCTCTCTGTGTGTACACATGGCTGACTCGGGTGAAAAAACAAGGGCTTTTCTCACACACAAATAAGTGATCCTTCTGTCTCTATCATAGGAACAGGTGATCATTATCTCACACAGGTGTTGGCCATGTGTGCATGTGTTTGTGTGTGTTGTGTATGTATGGACGTGTATGACAGGTGCTGTAGCATTAGCCGAGTTCATCGCTGAAAGCCGCCAGATTCAGCAACTGGATGTACGTGAGAACGAGATCACGGCCGGAGGTCTCATGGCCCTCTCACTAGCCCTACGGATCAACCACTCTCTGACCACACTGGACCTGGACCAAGCACCCAAAGAGGAACAGGTTGGTTTTTATTTGCAGTCTGTCATGGTTGCCTTAAAGGGAAAGTTCATTTAAAATACAGTAAATACAATACATAAAGTTTCTTAAATGTTTCTTTACGTAGGATGTAGACTATATCATTGTTTCTGGTGGCCCAAATAATATTTTCAACATAGGGTAACATTTATGCAATTTAAACAGATGAACTGTCTCTTTAATCTCCCAATATTTCCCATACCTCCTTTTGTACATTTATTTTTACTTTCTTATGAATACAAATAACAATAAGTGTAATCCAGAATGGTCTAAAGTTATTTATGACCTGTTAGAACTATTAGAACAGGATGCAGACTCACAAAAAGGGCATTTATTGATACAGTACGTCAGTGTTGCTTTTTTTTTCTGTGGCTGTGAAGGCCTGAGGAAAATGGTGCCACAACTTTAATACATGCCCCTGCTGGATTCAGAAAATAATTACCCGTACTTGCCATCTGTTTGTCATGATTTTATCTCCGCTAACTTATTTGCATATTAAAGCATTAATTAGAATCTCCAAGGAAGGGAATGCTTATTTTAAAATTAACTCTAAAGGCTATTCGTGTGCAGCTCGAAACTTGTTTTATTTTTGTTTGCAGTGGTTTTGTTTGTATGCTTGTTGTTTACCTGTTTAATTCACATTTTTATCAAATTTCTCCCCTGGCAAAAGTCAAATGAAGATAAATGCCAGTTTATGGAAAAATACTATTGGATACGATCATAGGTTAACACACTGAGAACGTAGATCTGGCAGGTGCTCTTTCGATTCTAATGAGGACAGTAAAAAATATCCTTGTTAGAGAAAAGCATTTAATGCTTGCCTGAGAGACAGGACCATATAGTATGATTGAGAATAGTTACCCTGGTAGGATGTTAAAGGAATGGTAATGAGGAAATATTTGAGCTCCGTCAGGTTGGGTGTCACACAGCTGGGATTTGTCTTGGCATGGCATATCCAGGTGGGAGGAGTGACGATTGTATTAAAAAGCAAATCTTTCCATCAGAAAACAGCGGGTGGCTAGATCAAGTGTTCTCACTCAGTGCCGCTGTATTCCCCGGGTCGCAAAGAAATGTGAAAATTTCATTTTTTGAAAGGAAAACGAGTGAGGTATACTTGTGTGTGTATGTGTGCATGTGAGAGAGTGTGTGATGCCATTGGTCTGGATGTGTGTGTGTGTGTGTGGGTGTGTGTGTGTGTGTGTGTGTGTGTGTGTGTGTGTGTGTGTGTGCCTATGTATGGATTTGTGTATGCGTGTGTGTGTGTGGTTTTATTTGAACGTGGGGGGCAATTGTCGATGCGCATATTAAAAGGCAAAAATGTGGCAGAGGGAGGAAATCTGGGTCCTCGCGTCTTTGTTTACAAGCGTCTGATTTTTAATGTCTGTTGCCGCACTGCTCCATTTGATCATTGGCCTGTTTGGCGTTAATTATTAATTATTTACCCATCTAAAATATTCATAGAGCCCAGCCCTATGAAAAGCAACATTCTGAGGGCAAGTTATCTGTAGCCACTGCAAGGTGGAAGTTGTTTATCTCTCCTTATCAGGGGACTCTGTCAACCTGACTAATGAACTACATCCCAAAACTTAATTTGCTGCCTCTTAATCACAAGTTCGAGGTTGTGTGTTTGCTTGTTTACTGCTCTCAAATATTGGTTTAGAGTTGGTCAATGTCATATGCGCCTCTGTCCTACAGTATACAGTATGTTGATACGTTTGAATATGTACAGGTTGTTGACGTCCGTCCCCACAATATTATGTCCCCTGTTCTCAGTGAGGTGTCACTCTGAGACTATGGGTTCCTACGCAGGGTGATAATTAGGCTAGCAGGGAGGGGTGCTGAGAACAGAAAGGTTTAGAAACTTGCCTCGGGACCCCCTGCGGAGATCGGAGTACAGAGAGTTGTCGGGGATCTTTGGAGCTGTACAGAGTGGAGGACAAGGTCTTAGAAGCTGTGTTAGAGAGTTGTATGTTGGAAACTTTTCTTTTGTCTCTGTGTTCAGGGTGCGTATTAAGGGGGAGCCAGGGGGAGCTGAGCTCTCCCGAAAAAGACATGAGCTCCCCCGACAATAGATAAATACTGGTTTGAGAGAATTTCCCTGGCTATAGGTGCATTCAAAGTCAATTGTATACAATATATAATAAAATATATACATTATAAAGATGTGAATTGGTAGGACTCTATAGGGAGAAGGGACATCTTGCGAAAGGAAATGTGGAGAAGAAACATAGAGGGGGGCCTGGGCGGAACGATATTTGGGGGCACATCTGTGTTGGCATGGAGGTGCGGTAGAATGAAAGGGAACCTGTGGGGAACTTTCTTTCTTCTTTTTTTTTTAGGCCTTCCTTTTGGTCAGTCTCGGTGGCTGGCTAGGTGATGGGGGTGACAGACTGGCCATGCATGTAGTCAGCACTCAGGTTCAAGCTCAGGAGAGTGATGGCTCGCATCATCACAGCGCCAGTGCTCCAGAGACCACGGCAGACAAGCCAAACCGCCCAGAACCACAGAGAGAGATGCCTGAGAGATCTGGAGAGATGCCTCCGAGTTCCAAGAGCAACTCTTGACTCAGACCTGCATTCTCTGCATCTTAGTTAGCTACCTACCTTACCACAGTAAAAACACAAGATGTTTTCGATTAACATAGATGCTAACGTCTAAAAATCTGTTTATTTTGATGGGTAAACAGCTTTTTTACATGCGTTTACAGTACCCTCCACTATGGCATTGGTTATTACATCCCCTAATGTACTGCAACCCTATCAACTATCAAAGACAGTTAACCACACCTAATGTTACCACTTGGGCACCATTAGGCCTACAACAAGAGTGAATACCTTATAATTACTCTGATACAGATACCCCAGAAGGGACAACAATAGTGGCGGTGTGTGTGAGTGTCTGGAACAGGAGAGAGAGGGAGAAAAAAAAGAAAACAAACCACTGTCTCTTTATAAACACAACAACAACACGCTCCTCGCTGCACTCCTGATGTATTTTCAGGGAAAAACAGGCATATTTGCCAGCTGTGTAATTTACTGCGGCTCTCATTTGCATATTAAAGCCTTAATTAGCCCCTCTGAGCGTGTGTGTGTGTGTGTGTGTGTGTTGGGGGGGTGAGGGGGTGGTGGTAGTGGGGGGGGGGGGTAGTGTAATCATCGGACGTATACTGGGGGGATGGCTCCGTGTTTGGTTCCTGGGGGAGATGGAGGTGGGAGTGGGGGCCCGGGAGTGGGGTCCCAGGAGTGGGGGCTAGGCTGGGAACGGGCCAGAGCAGAATCTTCAGGGAGTCACACTGTTGAGTTGACCATGTGCCACGTTGTGTGTGGCATTTTTGTTGTTTCTTCGCTACCTCTGCTCTCTCAGCTCTGGTAGTGAGTAGGGGGATGTTATGGGGCTGCGTTGCTCAGTTTTGGAGCTTTTCTTCCAGTGCCCTTTCATGTGTCACGCTTGATCTGTCTCCCTGTCATTTTAATCGCTCCACATACACACATACACACACACAAGCACACACACACACACACACACACACACACACACACACACACACACACACACGCACACACACACACACGCACACACACACATACACACACACACACACACACACACACACATACACACACACACACACACACACACACACTCCCAGTCTACTGTTCGTTACAGTTAGAGGTGTGACCCACACTTTCACTGAAAGTCGAGAGGTTGTTTTTTGCTCATTTGTTATTTGTGGAGATGAGTGTTGGGAAAATTAGGTGGGAAGAAGTGAGAGAAAACAAACTCAAGTGCTCGGTTCGCCTTTTGAAGTCTAATATAAGCATGTTCTTGATGACTTTTGCACAAGCCACTAATGATCAGATTCATGCTTTTATATTCCGTTCATTTGCCCCTCCCCAGACATCAATGTTAAAAAAAACAGTTGTTACAGTTCTGGGTTTGTATTGTAAACACCATTGTAACATATATGAAATTCCTGTGTTTGTACAGCATAGTATTAATGTAACGTACATTTTTTAATTCTTTCACACATATCTATGTTTGTCTTAGCTGAAAACCATCTTAGTTCATTCATACATACAAGTGGTCCATTTATAATGACCAAAACAGAGAAAGTTCCGCAACTTATATCGACCTCTCTGCATGAGATGGGGTATGGATATGCGATGCATAAGTGGGGGTATCTGATCGGAGCGCCTCTCGTGGGCATGTCCTGTGGCGCCACGCTCAGACGCCCCCGAGTCATCCATCGGCAGTGCCGGGAGAGAGCCTGACGCCCCTCATCTGACTACCATGAAGCCCCCTTCGCCTCTCTCACTCTCCCTCTGCCTCCATCAGGCACTCTCTCTCTCTCTCTCTCTCTCTCTCTCTCTCTCTCTCTCTCTCATGCTCCCTCTCTTCATTCACAGTGAACCAAGCCATATCTCTTTCACTTTCAAATGGTGGGCTGCTGCTGCTGCCTCTGCCTCTGCCACAGCTGCTGAAATGGCCCTGTCCACCACTATCAGCCGAGGATTTCGGTATAAATATGGAATATTTTATTATTAAGTCTTCAGGCCCAGTGATAGCGAGAGCTCTCCTCTCCCAGTCTGTAAGTCCTGTCGTCGTCGTCCCCCCCCCTTCCACCCCCTATTCCACTCCCTGTCCGTGCGTCTGTCAGAGAGCCGGGCGACGACCTTAGGAGAAAACTCTTTCCTCCGGCGGAGGAAAGGAAATTAGTTGAGACACCTCCGGTAGGGGTGGAAAGAGGAGAAAGGGGTAAAGGAGGGAGTGAGGTATTGGAAGTGAGGGAGAGAGGAGTAGGAGATGGAAGGGGGGGAGTGTGTGTGTGTGTGTGTGTGTGTGTGTGTGTGTGTGTGTGTGTGTGTGTGTGAGGGGGTGGGGGTGTGGCAGGCTGGCAGAACCCCCTCTAAATGATACACACACACACACACACACACACACACACATATGCACACACACACACACACATATGCACACACACACACACACACACACCTCCAGACAAGCGGCGGTTTCTTGTCACCTTCACCTTTAGCCCAGCCTGGATGGTGGCCCTGATCGCCGATCAATACTCGGCCCTTATGATCGGCACTTAACATGTAGTGTACCCAGTCTGTCCTGCAGGATCCAATTTGTTTATGGAGATTTAATTGAGTTAATGTTAAAAAACAGGCTCTGAAAGCCATGCGCTGCATCAGCTGATTGCATTCAAGCTTTTTTAACCATGCCATTATGCTCATTTTATTATTGAAATAAAGAGGTAAACTGGTTAAAACAGCATTGAGCACGTCCGAGGCACACAAAAAAACAAACCCCTGAGTTTGGTGTGTTGCAAGTATGAGGGGGAAAGTTCTGTTTTAACAGTGACCTCTCTCCCTCTCTCTCTCTCACTTGGATGAATGATGACTTTCAAACTATCTCTAAGTGATGCAATTGTTTGACACACATCGGGGTGAAGTACTGTACAAACGCCTTTCTCCAGATGCCCCCCCGTTTTCCCCACATAGGCACGCTGTGGTGCCGCTAACAACTCTCCATTCTAAACTATGTCATTATATCTGAGCAACGGTGCTGCGAATTAGTGCTGTACGTCACCTCTGCTCCGAGGCATTGTTAGTGTGACTGTGTGTCCTCCTCTCTCTCATCTCATCTTTCCCTCACGTGTCTTCCTCTCACACTTCATCCGTAAAAATGTTTTCTCTCATTTCTTTCTTTCTTTCTTTCTTTCTTTCTTGTTTTCATTTTATTTTTCTTTCTTATCTGTCTGTCTGTCTGTCTGTCTATGTGTTGTCTGTCTTTCTTGTCTGTCTGTCTACCTGTGGTCAGGCCTTTTGGTAATGGAAGTTTCCTTTCAGTAATGGTAGGTGTTTGAATGTTGGCTACAGCAGTGTCCATGTCACCACAGCCCTATCAGTGTTCTCATGAATAGTGGATAGTTGCAGTTTGGGTTGAAGTTCCTCTCTCCCTGTCCATCCCTGTCTGTCCCTCTCTCCTGTGCCGATGTCCCCTTCTGTTACCTGTCTCCTTATTTGTCCACTGTCTATCCCTCTCCTCCCTGCCTGTCTGTCAACCTCCTTTGTCTCCGCTGCTGGTCCCTATATGTCCTCTGTCTGTCCCTACCTGTCCCCTGTCTGTCTCTGTCCTCTGTCCCTGTCCATCCCGTCAATGCTGTCCCCTGACCCCTCTCCTCTTTCACTGCCCTCCCCACACACACACACACCCACACACACTCTCGTCCCCTGTCCGTCCCTTTCCTCCATCCTCCGTCCGTGTCCCTGTCATCCCGGCGCTGCCTCCCTCTTGTCCCCATCCCCATCTCCCGGGTGCCGTGGAGGGGAGATAATTGGATTTGTTGTCACCTCCAGTAGCTGCCAGGGCCGGGCGTCTGCTCCGCTTAGCGATGAAGACATCAGTGTGACAGCGACCCTGGGAGAGGATCAGCTGGTGTCCTGGGCACCACTAATAAAGGGCTGGCCGAGCCACGGCCGGGCAGGACCAGGCCCGGGCCAGCTGTTCCCCCCCACTTCTCCAGTACCCCCACAGACATGCCACAGCCTGTGAGAAGGGGGGGGGGGAGAGAGAGAGAAAAAAAGTGTGTGAGAGAGAGAGAGAGGTAGAGAGAGATAGAGAGAGAGAGAGAGAGAGAGAGAGAGAGAGAGAGAGAGAGAGAGAGAGAGAGAGAGAGGGAGAGAGAGAGAGCGAGATAGAGAGAGAGAGGTGGTTGGGGGGTGAGTTGGTGGAAGGGGCGGGGGTTGGGGTGCAGTGGGCAGTGAGTGGGCAGCTTTCATCAGAACAGATGCCAGTCCCCCTGTCCTCTCTCCCCCATAACAGACAACACTGCAGGAGAGGTCATGGAATTTGACCCTTCATCTCTATGTGGTTCCGGGGAAGTGTTGGCCATACTTGCTGTGTGAAATGTCATGGTATTTCCCCCCTCACACCAGACCTCTATGCTTGTCCCTTACAGGCATTGACTCAGGCTACTTTAGTTTAGTATAAGTGACGGCGCTGGTCCGTTCTCTGCGTCCCGTCATTCTTAAACACAGTCCTCACCTAATTCATCGTTTAGAAGCATGCACTCAAGTTATTTTCAGTGTACAGTACTATCTACCCCCTATGGGCCTAGTTCCAGCTGTAGAGCTGTGTGTGTCTGTGTGTGTGTGTTTGTGTGTGTTTTTGCATGCATGAATATGTGTGTTCCTGTCTGCACGTGTGCATGTATAGTGAGTGTGTGTGTGTGTGTGTGTGTGTGTGTGTGGGGGGGGGGGGGTGTGTGCATGCGCGTGTGTATGCATGCAGTAGGGGGCTTGGCCGTCCCTGGCAGTGTCTCGCGTGCGCGCTGGGCAGACGAGCGTGGCGGACACTCTGCGGTGGCACCTGTTTGGCGCGGGGTGGCGGCTCAGGGGCGGTAATGACGGGCGTGCAGGTGAGGAGCCCCGGAGGTAGTCAGTAATTAACACACGGGTGCTCCATCATGGCTGCCCCGCGCCTGAACCCGGCAGGGACCGCAGTGCCCTGCTGTCAACACCCCCGTTATTAAATTCTGAGCTCAGAGAAGAAGCCTCCATGAATGAGAACGAGCGTATATGGAACACGGGCTGGTTGTGCTGTGCTGTGCTGTGGCCTTGATACAGTCGGATGAGTATGTGGCGGCCATTTTGAATGGATGTGTGTTTGTGTTTTTTTACATTGCAGGAGTGGTTATACTTTAATTGTGAATTGTGAGTATTGATGACTGTTATGGCATTATGAGTTTGGCTCTGAAACGGTCAGTCATTTGGTGAATGTTTTTTTAGTAAAAGTGTATAGCTGTTGATGAATGTGAAGGACGCGCTAGGGAAAGGTATATTTATGTGTGTACCATGACATTGACCATAACCGTTTCTAAACCTGTCATTCTTGTGGACATACAGTAGTAGCTATTCGGTAGTCTGGTCCTTGCTGTATTTTGGGGCAGACTGTGTGTGTGTTGAGGGAGAGAGAGAGAGAGAGAGAGAGAGAGAGAGAGAGAGAGAGAGAGAGAGAGAGAGAGAGAGAGAGAGAGAGAGAGAAATGGAGAGAACGGGTGTGTAATTGGGGGTAGATGTGGGTTCTGCGAGGCTTCGACATCCTCTATCCCAGGGGATCAATTACAGAAGCCCCTCGTTCAGCTCTTTCTATTCAAATGAACACCTGAAGAGCAGGCTCTCTGCTGCTCTCCCAGAGACCCGGGATACTGAGGGATAAACACGAGCCCAATAAAAAACCCATCAACAGCAATTTGTATGCGTTTAGGCAGACAGCAGAAAACATGGTTGTTGTTTTTTTCCTAAAATGTTGTCTTTCCCTGTACTGCTCTACTTTCTATTTTTACCTCACCTACATAAGGAAACAGGTAATCCACAATGTTGTCTGGACTTTGTACCAATGGAGTCAGAGAGAGAGTATAGGTTTTATTTGACTGTTGCATGGTCGGGGTGAGTTTACCTTACACAACAAGCACTGATACAACAAAGTGACTCCCACATTAAACTCCCACACACTGAGTCCCACATTATCTCTATCGTTAATGTGCTATGTAGCAGGTGTAGTGCTGAGGCACAAATGCTGAGGCAAGTGCTGAGGCACAAATGTGTACATTTCAAGCCTGCAAACTGCGACACTTTAAATGAATGTGCAATAACACTACGTATGTGCAATATGACAACCCTAGTCGTTTTATCTGTACAGTATAGTATAGTGGATAGTGTACATAGCCTTTATTTATGTAAACCAGCTCCTTTCCCTTCTTCTTTTTTTTTCTTTTTTTCTTTCTTTCCTAGCACCAGGGGAGCCACCCCTCCTAAATGTCGTTGTTTGGTACCTGTACTATAGCAATGACAATAAAGACCATTCATTCATTCATTCATTCATAGCAGACCTGGGCTCAAACTGTAAAACCTTTTTTTTAAAAGAATTTGTTTGACTTTTCATGGCACAATAGAACCAATGGAATAGTCCTCTATGGACTAGGAATGTTACTGTATGCTTTCCATTGGAACTCATACTTAAGCAGGATCAGCTATGACAGTAGGATGTGAAGTGTACCGGTACTGTCTGTCTGGGCACTGGTTGGATTTGGAGTGTGTTGGCTCATCCTTACCCACTATAACTCACCTGATGATTCTGCCACCATAGTCAGCCACTGAGGCTAGAAACACTATGTGTGTGGTTCAAGAGCATTGCCTCTGCTTCCTGCTGTACTTCCTCTTTTGATACAAAATAAATAATTAATTAATTAATACAGTAGATGTTGATCCTCTTGTAGTGAAACTGAAGTGAAAAATCAACTTTCATTGTTGAAAACAGTCTGTATCGTCGGTAGTAGTCATATACAGCAAATCTAGCCCCGATGGTTGAGCTTTGGATGGTATGATCAAACCCCACCTCCACAAATCTCAGTTGTATTTTTCGAAAAAAACTAGTTGGAGGAAAATCAAGGTGAAATCAACCAGTGCAGTCCCCCTTTAAGAGTGATTCATTCTGAGCAATGTGAAGTCAAAACCCCTCAAGTTCATAATGCCTCTGTCATCAGTCACTTCATTTGAGTTACTGTACGAACAGTGTGCTCTTAAATATGCTGTCTGCATAATTGAACTCAACATCACTGGGTGACTGCCAACTAATGCTAATGCTAATGGTGACAGCCAGCTAATGCAGCCTGCACTGAAGCCAGTATCCCATATACACTGATATGACCATTAAACCATCATATTCAGGATGAAGACTACTAAAACGAGTTGCATTTGAAACCGATAATACTTTACATTAGGGAACATGTATTAGCTACTTATTTGTAGCTTATAAGGGTTTGCTATGTACCCATTTTGGGGGCAACGTTGGCCCTGGGGTTAGGGAGGTAGCCAGTAACCGCAAGGTCGCTGGTTCAATCCCCAGGTTTGTCAGCCGGTGATTAGAGGGTTGCTGAAATCACTTCTAACTGGCCAATTACTACATGACTAATAAGATGAGAATAAGAAAACTAAAGGTAGGAAGAACACTGATGTACTATCAGATCAGATTCAGAAAACCTTAATTCAGATTCAGAAAACCATAATGTCCTCTGAGAATGAAATCCATATTGCAGCTTGTAGAGTCAAACCAAGACAAGTCGAGGAAGAGGTCATATTCAAGGCACTTTAAGAAGCTACTTAGTGTTGTTTATAATGATGATGATGATGATTCTTATGACACAGAGAGTGGTGAAGATTCTTCCCCTCTCTGAGTGATGAGTTGGCCTGTCGTGGGTGTCAGTGACTTAGTGCCCTGCTCCCTTCCGCACCTCCTTACTCCCTGTGTCCCTTTTGGAAGGGCTTCGCTCCCACTCCCACCTCACGGGCTCTCACACCTGCGGCGAACCTAGCCCCTGTCATCCGTCTCCACGACAACCCGCACCGGGCAGATTACAGCGGCTGCCATGCTTCCGTACAGATGGCGCTTTACCGTCAGCGGCGCGTAAGCTGCGTACCGTGATACCGTGCAGAGGAATGACTCATTAGAATCAGGCAGGGCGCGATGATGTGAGAGGTTTGCTCCATCGACAACCTGGCTGAATACTGAATCCTTTTTCTCTCTCTCTTTCTCTATTTACTTGCTTATACTCTTAATGTCTATCTCGCTCTCTCTCACACAGACACAAACACAAACACACACACACACACACACACACACACACACACACACAACAAATGCACACACACACTCACACACACACACACACACACACACACACACACACACACACACACACACACACACACACACACACACACACACACACACACACACACACATACACACAGTTAATTTTGGCACCATTTTTTTTATTTAGTCTAGTTTTAGCCACAATTTTGATATTTAAATAATGATTTAGTCTAGTTATTGTCAAATGACGAAGACTATGGGCCATTTTAGCCGATCATTTAACTGTCATTTAATTTTAGTTACATTTTAGTCACATCACATTTGTATTGCCTCATCAACCCTAAGAAAACATAAATCACTGACTTCCGTGCGCCCAAACATATAGCTTGTCCTACGAGCATATTTTTCGACGTAACATCCTATCACTTCTCTAGCCAATTAAGCAAAATAATAACTCTGCAGCCAATTAAAAATCACACCCCTGTACATGGCACATAAAGGGCAGTTGGCCTAATCAAGTCAAAAACAAGTTTGAGAGGATCAACCTCAACAAGTGTGTGCCTGTTTGTATCAATGATGGGTTTTGGATAGGTTGGAGAAAGTTTGCTGGGCAGAGATGGGGGTGGTCATGATTTGCGGAATGACCTGTGGATGGTATTCATTTTCCACCAATAACAACATTGCAACGTTGCAATGAGAAAGTCTTACAGTCCTGCT
The DNA here is from genome assembly GCF_963989245.1 of Nansenia antarctica. Classification (NCBI taxonomy): domain Eukaryota; kingdom Metazoa; phylum Chordata; class Actinopteri; order Argentiniformes; family Microstomatidae; genus Nansenia; species Nansenia antarctica. Next base: position 41,705,666 of record NC_137674.1, read on the forward strand.
GTCATGCATGCTTTTGATTGGACCAAGCAAATAACTATTTTAAGTCACAGAGATAATGTTGTCTTCGTTTAGCTGGGTCTATTTATTCAGCTATCATCCCGTCTTTTGCCACAGAAAAACAGGTGTTTGACGAATATTTTCATCATTAATTTCGTTGAAACACACACACACACACACACACACATACACACAAACACACACACACACACACACACACACACACACACACACACACACACACACACACACACTTTCTCACCATCTTGTCTAGTTCACAAAATCCTTCCCTCTCTATTTCAATATGCCACACACACAGGTGACTCTATCATACCACCTGAGAAACCAAAAGGCATTTCAATAAACTCATAAACACTTAATTTCCCTTTGCCATTTTTGGGGGAATGAAATGCCACAGTGCAAGAGACAGAGGGTGCTCTGTTATACACAAGGAGTATGACTTTTCAGGCGGTCTGTAATTCAACCCTCTTTTCCAAAAATACAGGGAGAAAACTACTGGCAAGGCAATTGCGAAGGTTTCCCCTTGGGGAGGCCATTTTGGAAATGTCACAGTCGCAGCAGTTTTTAAGGAGCTCTGGATGCAAATTCACCTGTCTAAAGACCCAATCATGTGCCACTGTCCCTACTCAAATTCATTAAACGTTTTTGGAGATTTTTGGACAAAAAGAGATTAAAGGAATCTGAGTCAAGAGAAGGCAAAGGAGGGGAGGGAGCAAAATAAAATGTTTACAGAGTTTTGCCTGAGACACAAACGCATTGTCAAACTAGATAAGTTAGAAGAATCCCTTCCACACATCCCATTGTGAGGGAACCGATTATAGAGCCCCATCCAGAACAGATTTTTAACGGCGGCTGATATTTAAATGTTATAAAAAGTGGTGGTGAGATCAATTAAATTAGCCCTGGCTGCGGCCCACAGTGCTCGAGCTGTGGCCCGAGGTCACAGAGGTGGGCTTGCTGGATAATCGCCTGGAATCAAGAGCCTCTTAAGCCCAGGGCCCTCCCTAATTACAGGTATGAGTGTGAGATTCCACGCCACTGTTAAAGAGAGCAGAGAAAAAAAAACTCATACTAGTGATGAACGCAGGCAGGAATACATGTTGGAGCTCATCAGATAAAAAGAGAGAGAGAGAGGAGGAGGGAAGAAGGGAGAAAGACAGAGTGAGGAGGGGGGGGGGTTAGTTGAGAGGAGAGGTGTTGCTCTGGATATGGTGGCCATAATGTAATGTAGATGTATGTGTAGGAGAGGTCGTCTGATCAGTGTGTGTTTGTGTGTGTGTGTGTGTGTGTGTGTGTTTGTGTGTTTGTGTGTGTGTGTGTGTGTGTGTGTGTGTGTGTGTGTGTGTGCCTGTGATTTAGCATACAGGAAAGAGAGTGAATGTCTTTTCTCTATGTATTTATTCATGTAGTATATTGTTTGTGTGTCTGTGTGTATGATAATGTTAGTGATTCAAGCTCTTGTTTTCACCGCTCTGACTCTATTTGGATGTTTGGTCACATTTCTCTGCTTCTCTCCAAATGCATGTGCTCAATATCATTATCGTATCATAACTGCAAATATGTTTATGTTATCATAAAATGCTAGAACACACAATAACAATATTACTAAAGTTAACCGTAAGTGTGAGACTTCTACCCTCCCCTTAAATGGAAAACATCATTTTCATAATGACTTTAATAATAATAATAATAATAATAATAATAATAATAATAATAACTTTTATTTGTATAGCACTTTTTCTGCAAACGTTGCAGCTCAAAGTGCTTGAATAATAGTAATGAATATCCTAGCATTAGAATATGGCCTCTTTAATTCAGAACTGTATTTCAACAGCAGCAATCCTTAAACACTGCACATACCCTCAAAGTGCAAAATAGAGATCCACTGTTTCATAAATGCATGCACTCTACTCCATTCAGGTGTTTGAGTTTACAATGTCTTTCCTTTCATATATATTTTTAAATTGTTATTATTGTATTTAATACCTAATTATTTGATAACAAGGTGTGATTGGTAATCAGTCATAAATTATTATATAAATGATAATACAGGTTGGCTTAGTGCACCACTCATCTTCTGGAATAATTATATTTTAAATATTTTTGATATAGTTTTTAAAAAGGGAAATATAGGCTAAGTTTGTTTCAGTTTTTTTATTTGACTATAAATTATTTGCTTTTGAAGCTTTATAATGCAATTTATGGAATGTTTATAGTTCAGGCCTCAAACACTATAAAGTCCTGACAATAACATATCTCCAGATGTCCCAACAGACAAATACTATGTTAATATATTATTTCTTTTTAAATACAGTTTTTAGATAGTTTTATGATAACGCAAAATACAACAATATCTAGCATTGCATTGTGTAGTGAGATGAACATGCAAACATGGTCTCTCTCCTCTCAGGTCCAACTCTTTCCCACTCGGTGCTGTTCTCCTGAGTATCCATTTTGTATACAATAGTGACATCTTCAGTCCAGCTAGGAAAAGGAGACTTAGACAGAGTGGCACAGAGGCAAGAGAAAATAATGGAAAACACGCTTAAAGCACCTGTCTGTTGATGTGGGTTCCCTTGAGAAGCCCGGGAGAGGGAAAATTGTGAATGCGCTGGTAATTATAGCATTTATGTTAAGAGAAAAAAGGCCTTGTTCAATGCTTAAAGTGCAATCATTAACATTTACTTAACGGCAATGTTATTCCTCCTAATGGAAGAACAGAGTAATTCCCGTGCTTTGTCTACTAATACTGGTAGCTGCAAGAAGTTTACAGAAGTACTGTAGGTCCAAAAACACAGGCCATGATGAGTAAAATAAAGTTTAAATAGAGTGGCTTCAGGAAATGTTCAGGGTTAATGTTCTGTTTTAACTTCAATTGTGGAAAAGAACTTCAACTATTGAGGCTTGTCTTTCACTTATGGCAGATTTAAATCAGAATTATAGTGCTATAGACAGGAAATAGTATATAGGGAAATAGTAGTTTAGAACAAAAAACACACATACAAACACACGCACACACACACACACACCGGAATTTAAAGCACTTTGCTTTGTTGATCTGCCTAAAGAATATGATTTTAAATAAAATACAATACACTACTTGCATATACTTGTAACTGGCATCTGAAATGTTTAGTAATTTACATATATTAGCATATAAAGTAATTGGCACAGATGCCAAGGAAGGCAGTGGCAAACAGATTAATTGTCATCCAGCAGTCGCGGTGACATAGTTAAAAATGAGCCCCTTTTAAGAAGCCAATTATCAGAGAAATTCCAAAGTAGCCTTTTTTCATCAGTGATTCTCTTCATACTCTCATTCTCACCCACACACAAACACATGCCACACGCCACGCATAGCACACACACACACACACGCGCGCAAACGTATAATATTCATAACACCACAACGCCATACTTAAATGTATAAATATTGTAAATACGCAGCCTCTCCTCTCAAGTACTGCCTTTGAAATGTCGCTGCTCAGCAGTGCTGTTTGAAAACAAAAATGTGTACGCCTTTGTTTAAAGACAGGGAAGAACAAACGATGGATTCACACACATGTTTATAGTGAGAATGCATACGACGAATGTCTCGATTGAGAATAGGACTATGGCATTGGAGGTTTGAATGCACCGTTTTTAGAAATTCTGCCATATGTTTTAAACGTATAGAGTACTTGATCTGAGCATACTATACTTATCGTTGTATGCGTGTGATGAGTCTATAATAATTCAGATGTATATTATTATATATACTCTGCCTCACCCTGTGTTTCTCTGCATGTTTACCTTGATACAAACACCTTCACTATAGGTAGTTGCTGGGGTTGGGTATAGGGCCTTCATTGTCGTAAAAGTACTACAGATGCTCCACATATACAATCAATTCAATGTGAGGATTCCAAAAAACAAAACGATCCACTTTCATTAATTTTCCTTCCATCGATATACATTTTTAGATACAGATATTATAGATATACAGTATGTAGATATAGTAGGTAGTATAATCTGGAATGCCTATAAAACTGGCCTAGTCTTAATTCCTGCATACAAGGGCGCTGGATGGAACAGACTGCTGCAATGTTGCTTGCTTGGGCATAGAGGAGGTAATAGATTCTGGTGTGGTTAGCCGTAGCTCTATGGTTTTATCCCCTGTAATAATTGGATAGTGGCTCCATTTGTGAGGGCTGTCTCTGGGAATGCAGAGCTAACAAATGAGCTAGTTAAGTTTGCCAAGACCACTGTTCTGGGGAGAAGGGAGAAAGGCTTAAACGGCTCCCATTCTCATAGGCATTGTGTACACACTGGCCATCTTAAATAATATTGAGATTACGCCAGGGGGACAAAAGCCCCATCGAGGATCCTTTTGTGGCGACGGAGACATGTAAGGAGAGGGACAATACAGATCGAGGGGCATGGGGGGGAGTAAGAATGAAAATGACAGTAGCATACAGTAATATTTGACAGTGCAGTGGCATGATAGCCCATAACAACACAAATATCGCTTGAGACAAACAATTAAGATTGTTGGAGAAGTGTGTCTTTTGAAGAGGAAAAGTTGTTTGTGTGTGTGTGTGTGTGTGTGTGTGCATGTGTGTGTGTGTGTGTGTGTGTGTGAGTGCATGTACAGTAAGAGTGAGTGTTTGCGTACTTGCATGCATGTGTGAGTCCCCCCAACCTTAAACCAAGACCACCCAAAACATGTGCACACACACACACGTGCACACGTGCACACACGCACACACACACACGCATACACACACACACACACACACACACACACACACACACACACACCCTAGCCTCATCTGCTCCGAGAGGTACGGCCCCGTCGGCTTTGCCCCTCGCCTGGCCACTGTATGCTATGTGTGTGTGTGTGTGTGTGTGTGTGTGTGTGTGTGTGTGTGTGTGTGTGTTTGTATTTCTTAATGACTTTATAATTCCAGGCCAGCAGGAACCTGCCTTTATGTCTATTAGTTTAGTAGCCCAGCAAACAAAGAGAGTCTGTGCCCGTGGCACAGCGCCAAAAGTAGCTTCAGCCGTAAAAGCACTTGTCCATCTGTGTCGCCTTCTCCCGCTCGCTGTGTATGTCTCACTCCTCCTCCTCCTATCCTCCGCCTCTTCTTCTCTCTTCTTCTTTTCTGGATGTGAGACACTCACTCCTCCTCTTTGTCAGTTGGGTCGGGTGGGTTGGACAACACCTCCATTTTAGTGCTGCTCACTCAATCTAATGCTATTGATCGTTCCAATGGCGAATCGAGTATTTCACTAGGATGAGAGAGAGAGAGAGAGAGAGAGAGAGAGAGAGAGAGAGAGCAAGACAGAGAGAGTGTGTGTGTTTTGTTCCTGAGAGAGAGAGAGAGAGAGAGAGAGAGAGAGAGAGAGAGAGAGGGGGGGGCACCTACTTGAGAGAGGGAGGGAGAGAGGGCCGTACTTGAGAGAGGGGGGTGGAGGGTGGGTGAGTGAGAGGAGGGGTGTAGACACCGGTGTTGTGACGATGAGGCTGTATCACCATCTAAGTGCCATATATCATCGGATGCTTTGTGACTGTATTCACTTTGTATTCACCATTACCTTCATTATACCTTGCAGATCTGCTTGAGCTCTTATGCTTTGATTAACCTTTTGTGACATACTGTACTGATATACGTAACAATGTAAAGATCTGTCACATTGTTTACAGTACAGCAGGTGTCATATACAAAATAATGAATTGTGTAGTTGATGGTGATTTATTGAGTTTATTGAGTGATCCTCACTTTCATACAGCACGTATTATGCATTATTATGTGAATCTTTTCATATGCATGCACCCTGCGACATAATGAACACAAAACCCTGTGAGTGAGCCCTGTGAGAACCCAGTCACCTACTAAACAATGCAGTGTGATTCTCAGAATACCTATACTTTTCTATTAATTCATGCATTCTGAATCAACTCAAGAATGATGATGTGTTATTTGGTATGACATACTGCTAGTGTACATCTGATACTCGACCATAGCATCGAAAAATACTGATTCAGCCTGCGCCGTCTTCTTGGCTCTTTTTCAGAAAAAGTCCTTTTCACCTCAATAGGACTTCCTAGATACATAAAGGTGAATATGTCAATAAGTCAAAAGACACAAAGATGGTGTTCATTTACCCCCCATACGTAGCCTGACATGATCATCTCTGATCTCAGGGACATTGCTGCTCTCGTACAGGCATAAGGCATGGTGTTGGTGCCTGATGGTGGTGAGGGCTTATGTGTGCTCCAGTGACAGAGAGCATGGCATTACACTCCCTATGGGATGGATACGGTGTGGTGATCGTGCTGCTCCTTTGTGTAAACCTCTTCATGCTCATTATATGGCATATGGTCATTATTGCTGTACGTCAAAGTCCTGTCACAGTAGCGGTACAGTACGAGAAGGGGCCCAGAGTTTTTCCCAAGCATGTGACCTGACTAGGACAAACTCCTGGGTCCCTAGGGTGGGGGAGTCGTCTATAACTAGTGCCTGGGGGGTTTTCCGGTGGGGTCCATGCTCAAGAAAGAAACTATGGGCTCTAGATATGAGTCATTTAGTTGTCATGGTGGCATATGAATATATTCATAAACATGTGCTAGCTAGTAGACACAATATGCTATGATATTAAACTTGTAGGTATGAAGACGTTGCCTCCACTCGCCTTCCACCTCACTCACCTCACCAGTATGGCAGGCCGACAGCACCCAGTTGCCCCCCTCCGCCCCCTTCCCACTCTCCCTCCATCTCTCTCATCTGCAATGCTGGCCAGATCAGGGGGCCCTCCTCCCTTCATTGTATTTTACTCTGAGCTTGTTTTGATCTCTCCTTCCAAGACAGGGAGCAGCTTTCCTCCTTCCCTCCTCTCCTCTTTTTGTCCCCCCCCCATTCCCTCATCCCGCGTCTCTCTTTTGCATGCATTGTCTTTGAACAATGCGCTGTTGAACAGAGGGTGGGAGGGGGGCTTCTGACTCAACTCAACACAACTTGTAAACCCCCCCCCCCCCCCCAAAAAAAAGACGCATGAGTCTTTTCCTGAGTTTGCCACTAACGCCATTAGCGCCTGGGTGTCATAAAAAAAAAGGGGGGCGGGGTAGGGTTGGAGGATGCGACATCAGACAGTCAGACAGACAGTCAGACAGACAGACTGATGGGGGCGGGGAGGCAGGCAGGTAGGGCGCGCTTGCTGAAGAGACAGACAGGCCCCCAACTTCAAACAGAGTCTGGCAGGAGAGGTGTAGCACCCAGACAGCACTCAGCAGAGGGGGAGTGACACAGGAGCGCTGAACATGGGGGTGGGGATGTTGCCTGGGTGTGCCCGTATGCTGTTCAATCATTAATTAGGGCGTGTGTGCTGCTCGGTGCTCGACACCTCCCCCTCCATCATCACTAAGCCCAGGGATATCCTCACCACCAGGATAGGTGAAGGAGAAGTTTCTCTGGGATCAGCTGGGGACGGATGTCTGTAGCTGCGTTAAGGTCAAACAAATGTGAAAAAAACTGAATAGGAATAAGCCTAAAGAGTGTTAGATGCGTTCTGACTAGATAATGACAGATATTGATAAAAAGGGGAGTGTCTAGATTTTTGTGTCTGTGTGTGTGTGTGTGGGGGGGGGGTGAGTGTGTGTATGTGTGTGTGTGTGTGTGTGCTTCTTTTGACCTCTCCGGCAGCACGGCAGGTTGTCACTGGCATCTCTCTCTCTCTCTCTCTCCCTCTCTCTCTCTCTCTCTCTCTCTCTCTCTGCCTCTCTCTCCCTCTCTCTCTCTCTCTCCAGAAGGCAGCGGCTGTGAACTCTGACTCCCTGACTTCTCCTCTCCTCTCCTCTCCTCTCCTCTCCTCTCCTCTCCTCTCCTCTCCTCTCCTCTCCTCTCCTCTCCTCTCCTCCACCCCCCCAACCTCCTTTCCCCTCCATCCCCTTCCCTATCCCCCACCCTCACCACCCCACACACACACACACACCCTCCCGCAGGCAGCCGTGTTGGCACTGGTTGTTGTGGTTGGCCGGGGGTGGCGGGCGGCGGTGGTGGCGGTGGGCACGGCCGGCGGGGAGCTCCTGGCTGCTGCTGCGCGGGGTAGAGTGTGCCCTCTGTCACTCACGCAGAGTGGCCCTGTCCAACTGTCACTTCCTGACAGCCTGATAATCAATCTCTTTATTAACTGCTCTGCTGCAGACCGCCACCGCCGAGGAGAGGAGGAAGGGAGGAGGGAGAGAGGGAGGAGGAGGAGAAGAGAGAGAGGAGGAGGAGGCGGGGGGGGGCGCATACTGTTAGCTATGGGTCTGTTTCTGGCTTCTCACACACATGGCAGGGCTGGGCTAGGCCTGGGCTTTGGGTTTGTTTTGGGTGGGATATAAGGGCCTCATCGCGGTGTGGCGGGGTGGCGCTGGTGCCAACGCTGGGTTCCATCCTCCACCACTGACTGAATCACACCGGTGCATAAGGGCCTCGTCGTCACGGTGATAATTTATGAGGGGGGAAAGCGCCATCGCTAATGCTTGTCCACGAGCCAGCTCCCTACAGCCGGAGCCAGGCCCGCACACACACACGTGACTCTTCTCTCTCTCTCTCTCCCTCTCTCTCTCTCTCCCTCAAACACAACACAGCACCAAGAAGCATCTGTTTGTACTTTTGTTCCTTCTCTCTCTCTGTCACTCTCTGTCCTCTCTATGTAATGATGAATAAGTCTCAGGATCACAAAGGAACTGAATAAATAAATATATAAATAAATAAATATGAATAAGATGCATTAAAAATGCATACAGTCGTGGTCCCCCCAGCGTAGCGTACTCAGTGTCTGTCTTTGACTCGTTTGTGTTTTTGTTTTTTTCATAGGAGGTGTTTCTGATGGAGACCCAGAAGAGACTACTGAGAGAGATCTGTGAGCTCTGCACCCGCAACGCCACCATCGCCACGGAAACCGATCTGCGGCCTGCTCCTCCGGGGCCCACCGACAACCCGGCTACATGATTGTGACGACGCACAGTGAGGCACAGTGACACACACACACACACTCACACACACACACACACACACACACACAAACACACACACACACACACACACACACACACACAGAGGCATATGCATTAAAACACACACAACACCAACACCAGCCACATACACATACACACATACACACATACACACATACACACACACCCTTTCCCAAATGTCCTGGAACCCAAACAGCTGACTAGCGGATATATTCAAATAATAATTCTATCGCAAATAATGATAACCATAAAACTCCAAATCCCCCGTAATAAAGCCGGAGCTTCTCTCCCTAATGAAACACCGGCCTCCCTGCTGTTTCCAGGGCTAATGTTCCCGCAGAGGCTTTCGCCACTTTCCATAAAGCAATTTTGCAAACCCCCTCGAAACGTGAATCACCTAGAAATGAAGAAAACTGTTCCCTCTTGTTCTTCGCCTCCTTCTCCGTGTCTCACCACCGTCGTCCCCGGAGAATGACGCAGACTAAAGCTCAGTTGATAGAGATGTGTGTGTGTGTGTGTGTGTGTGTGTGTGTCGCGTGCATGTGTGCGAGTGTGAGTGTGTGCATGTGTTTGTGTGTGTGTGTGTGTGTGCCTTGTAAATCCCTGTTCACTTGTGTTCCATCATCGCTAATGTTCACACTGATGCGTCGCGGGACGCTCCTCTGTGTCGTTGTGAATGTGTGTGTACTGATGTATCGGCGCATAATCGCCCGACAGAAACCATGGCCCTGAACTCTGCAACAGTGACATTCTCATAGATCACTTACTGTACAGAGAAATGCAATCCAAAACAATTCAAACCAATGTATAGTGTACTCAAGTTATAGAGACAACGATTTACCTTTGTTATGTTAGCGGGCTGTCTTTTGTCTCGTGCTGTCTTGCTCTCATATGAGAATGCATAATTCAGTCATGCTCTGGTATGGTTATTGTTAGGATTCAAATGAGGGTGTTTGATCTAGAGCGAAACAACTTCATACAGTACGTCCTACTGAAATATTTATATTTTAGATTGTGAAACTTTTTGAGAGGACAATATGCAGAACGTGTGTACTTCAAGTGTGCATATGTTAATGACTGTATACATTTAAGTGTGTTAGAGTGTGTGTGATCATAAATATTTGTTTGTGTGTGTGTGTGTGTGTGTGTGTGTGTGTGTGTGTGTGACATTCTATCACTATAACTGTAATAAAACAAAGTGGGTCTCTCTGCCTTGCATTTGTATAAATCACACAACTTCATGGAGAAACGTGAAAGAAATGTGATTATTTTATCATCTGTTGCATCATTTGTTCTATTCAAACACCCACAAGCCAGCTCTCCTTCAACTATTTCTCTCTCTCTCTCTCTTTCCCCTCCACTAATTCTCTATTTATTAAAGATACACTGATAGATGAGGGCAGAAGAGCGAATTTAGCAGGGGATGAAAGCTCCCCTACTTGGGTGTGATTTGGGATTCGCACTGGATGGATGCCCCCACACCCCTTGCGGTCCACCCCCCTAACGGTCCACCTGATGTTTTCACAAAGGCTTCCATATCCAAGTACCTCCTCCATCCAGCCTCACCTCCTCCCAACCACCTCCTCCACAGCCACACGGGCATGGCTCCCACCCAAGCCCCTGCTCCAGCCAGGCCCAACTCAGGCCAGCCAAGCCCCCAGCCAAGCCGCAGCCAGCCCAGCCGGCCCCTCAAACCTCCATCCAAACCTCCCCACCCCTACCCCAACCCCAACCCTGGAACCAACTAGGTATGAAACATGATGGCAGCAGGTAGGTGCAGGCAGGGCCGGGGCTCTATTCTGCTGCCTGCTGAACACGGGTAAGAGAACCAGAGCTCTTCATCACAATAAAGTCTGAGGGAGAAGCAGTAAGTTCAAGTTAGTGTAGCTGGTTATATTGGTGTATTGACACATGTGCTCTACATACACATTTGTGAAGGCAGCTGGTGAAACTGGGAACAAGTAGGCAACCAATCAAATTCTGAAAAATGTAAATAAATGTCAACGTTGTACTCGCTAGTCAAGCCAAAATATTGCAATGCAATGGATTCGGTGAGTAATCACCACTACTACCTAGTTAACTATAACACTACATTGTTAGCAGGCTCACAAAGCAAGCTGTGTTAGTTGACTAGCGAGTGTGTCATTGATTTTCAACAACGTTGACATTTATTTACATTTAAAAACTTTAAAGTCTGAACATTTGATCGGCTGCCGACTTCTTCCTGGTTTCACCAGCTGCTATCACATTTTAAATCATAGGTGAAGGAAGGTACAGGTACTGTATCTGTACACTGAAATCAAGAAGCTTAAACATTTCAAGTTAAATGCTAAAGCAAAGAAGTTAATCTGAAATAAAAATACACAGTGTACAGTATGTGCAGTTTATCAGCGAACACAAACACATGTTAATGTCCCACTTATCCACTTTTCGATCCACTGTATCAAATCAAGGAAAGTTGCAGTGTAGGGGGAATGTTTAGCTCTGACGTCGTGAATAGGTCAGAGGGAGTTGTATAATTCATCCTAGCCTGACATTATGGGTAAGCAATTAGGCAGGACAGTTGCATACATTACTAATGAACAATGTTCTAACTAAGCCACCCCTCAACACTCCCATCCATCATCAAGAAATTTCCCTGACTTTCCAAAGGGCCGGGAGAGCAGCACACACAAACACAAACAAACACACACATACACACACAGACACATGCCCAGAGCCTGCTGTTGCTGCTGCACAGGCTCTCTCTCACACACGCACACACCTGACGGTATACACACATAGACTTGCACGCACACACACACACCCTCAGAGCCTGTGTGTGACGACACACACACACACACACACACACATACAAACACACACACATGCCCAGAGCCTGCTGTTGCTGCTGCATGGGCTCTTGGAGGTGTTCCCCCAGTTTGATGAATTTCCGGCCCCTGTTCCCAGCATCCCTGCTGTATGTGTGGCTGCCTCTCCTCCTCTCTTCTCTTCCCCCTGTCAACACAATCCCTCCGTCGATCCGTCGTGAGGCCGGGGCGCGGTGGGGGCCGTTCCGCCCCTTGCGGCGTCCTCTGGGCGTTCTCTGGTCCACCCCCCCCACCCCTCGCTCCCCACCCAGCCCCGCTCCTCCACGCCTGTCGTCTGCTTCCGAAAAAGCTGGCACGGCCCGGCCATGAGAACGATAGCCCCGTCCCGTCTCCGTGACTTCCTCTCCCCCTTCCCCTTCTTCCTCCTCCTCCTCCTCCTCCTCCTCCGAATCATTTCCTTCGTACTTATCAGTGGCATATTAATGAATGTGTGTCTGCCTGTGCCATTCCGAGAGGCAGCTCAACTTCAGAGGGGAGAAAAGGAGGAAGCTCTCACTCTGGGCTCGCTCTCTCAGACTCTAATGAGAGAGAGCGGTTTCTTGGCTCTGTCAAAGGGAGGGAGGGAGGGAGGGAGGGAGGGAGGATGTTGGGAGCAGCCAGGGCCCTCACTTGTGTGTTGATGATCATGTAAGGTGGGAGTTTTCACACACCCAGGGATGAATATAAATGTATGTGATGACTTCAGGGATAATTAAAAGTCAAGCCATGTTTTCACAGGGTAACAGAGGGGGGGCAGATAGCAATATCAGAAATGCTGTCAATTTCCCGTTGCCACTTCTTCAGAGAGATATAGAGAGGATTATTGCTCTATTAGAACTTAGAGTAGTTTGAGAGGACAAAGCTCTCACGAAAGGACAACTTAGTTAGTTACAGTGTATAGTTTTCACTGCAGACAGCGTACGTGTGACAAGCAGGGTTGAACACCTGGGTTGCTACCATTAGGCCACGTCTCAGGCAGGGCTATCTCAGTCATCACAAGAGCTTGCCTCCAAACCATCTCCACTACATAAGTGCAATGGGAAATCACACCAGGCGTCTTCTCTTTGACTCTTCGTTGTCACAGTTTTTTCTGTTCCACCATTCTGTCTCCACCATAAAGAGAAACGAATAGACTAATTGTGGTGTCTATACATTAAACTTGATATCTTCCATCAGAAATAATGTTCTTATTCATACACATTGAAACAGGTGACGTGTCTCTGTGTTGCATAGTCTGCCTAGCCCTTCCAGTTCCTTCAATCAATGAAATAATTTTCCAGCACCTTCTGAAAGTGAGTGTGCATGATGATAAATATTGGCAGAAATGAAAAATGTGTTGTCCTCCCCAATTGAGGGGGACATAATGATATTCACTAGGAGACCCCCCGCCAAGACGGGAGGAAAACTGTTCCTTAGCAACAAAACACATTTTCTTTTTGAATGCCGATGATGAGGCTGAGTCTAGGGCTTACACTTTGTGTGTGTGTGTGTGTGTGTGTTTATGTGTGTGTTCAAGACTCTACGGCTTAAGGGGCTTTGAAAAACAGTGACCAGCATCAGTCACACTGGATTCCATACACCTACGGCTCAGAGCCTTGACCAGACACTTGGTACACTAAGCCAGATAGCTTTACTGTCGTCAGTTTTAGTACTGTTTTGCTTTATGATGATGTTGAGTTTAGGAATAGTCATAGGACAAAAAAATATTTGTTTGTTAATAATAATTTGTTATATTATATTTTTCAGTAACACTGAAAGTCTTGGTCAAACCCGTTCATAACTGAGCCAAGCCTGCCATCTAGTGTCTTAATGCTGACATGAAAACCATTTTGCCATAAAAAGCGAAAACTCCTCGTCAATAGTTCAATATTGAATAATGTAAGTGGTTCATCACAAATGCCTGCATTGTTCATTATCATAACACATATTCAATGCATTTCACAGGTAGAAATGACCAGAGAGTGTGTTTTTTTTTTTACTGATCCTCTGAAGATCACAATGATAATTCAATGGTGAGAATTCAATGGTATCATAAGTATAAATTAGCTCTAAAGGCAGTTTAGCCCTGTAAGCTCAATAGATATTTTGTGACTTGTATTTATCTTAGATTTTTCAAGGCCATTATTTGCCCGTACTTATTTAATTGTATTATTTGAAAGTGACACATGTAATTTTTTAATGTTTTAATCATGTCATGATATTGCTCTCAAAGTCTTTCTCTCATATCTTGATTCTGTGTAGCACCGCACTGCACCACAGTACACATTTAGTCTCTGTAAAAAGTGCCATACAAATAGATTGTGATTGATCGATTGATTAATTATCGTGGTACAGTTCAACAGAAGAAGCCTTCTATACACTGTCATTGTAGGTTGTATTGTCCAATAACAGCCTGTGAAAAGAAATGCCAATAAAAAGTCATGCACCTACTGGACTGGGTCTGAGTTGCCCCCTGGTGGGGAATATTTGATATAACAATTGTCTACAATTACTAAAGGGATATCCAATGATCTACAGTGCCCTGCATACATAATGGGACAGTGAAGCATTTTTGTCTTCTTTTGGCTCTACACTCAAGAGTATAATGGCATTATATAGAATATAATGGCTGAACTACTGTATCAATTCTCAAAAATGAAATGTGGGCGTACTGTTTGTACGTTTAAAATAGAATTACACAGGTTGTAGCACCAATCAGATATCAAGCGAATGGTGGTTGAAGGGTGGGTGGTCTCCAGCAGTCACACTGCATGAATTTTGGTGAATGTGGAGATGAGTAAAGTGTTTGGTGCGCTTTTAACTGAAGTTTTAACTTTCAACAAGTTTTGACTGCTTTATGTGGAACTACCACAAAAAGGCTCTCGCCACAATGTTTCCCAGACAAACTAATTAACCTGTGCGCTGATTAAGTATGTATATTGAAATCTTTTTTTGTTCCCGTGCAGTCAATTATGTACACTTAAGAGTTGCAATTGGGAACAAGAAAGTGACACAAATTAGCTGCCATTTGTAACATGTATCCTTTGAAAGCCAAATCAAAGCAATTATGACCTGACTGTGTCTACTTTTGAGTTACCAAGCGTACCCCAAGTTCATTACGCAAATGAACTTCTTAATTAGCTGTTGACTTCATTCTGGCTTTCATCTTGTTTGTGGTCTGCAGAGGCACACACACAAATAAAGCTGCTCCCGTTAATACAAACGGCACAGAGAATGATACATTTACATATAAGTCAAGCTAATCAAAGTCACAGCATGAAGTCTCAGCAGGCGTACGGCCCAATCTTGTGTGGGCTGGGGTGGTCGCGGTGCTGACTCTAAGGCGTCTTGGGTTCTTGCTGCTACCTCAATGTCCCTCTGGTGGGCTGAATCTTTCATATCTGAAGGGATTATTCACCTAGTTTTCATTGTTTGTTAACATTTCTCACACTTTATGTGTTACAGTACATGGACCAGTAGTGGAAGATATGTGCTGTACTTTCATTATAATTCCATAGTTTGGGAACCACTGATAATACAGATATTGAGAACATTTCAACATCTAAATAAACTTGGGTTTTACTAAATTGCCTTTAATTCTGACATTAGTACAACTTTTAATTAGATATGTTTGAATATATGACAGATACTGTATATCTGAGGCTGAATTCCATTTCTCAGGTCTTGAGGAGTAGTAGCAACTTTACTCAACTTGAGGATTGTTCTTGAAGAGGTATTCTGCCTGCAATAATAACACACAATCAGGCAATTACTTTACAATTATTTTCTTTTCCAAAATGTCCACTACATAATCCATATTGTGAGCATCACTTCGATTTTGATTTGAGGATGCATTTGGTAATCAAATAATAATAACAGTAACCCATAATTATATTCCATAACAACATTCTGTAAACATTGTATAAAAAAGATAATGCTGATGTTACCAGGAAGTCCACAGGGTCCAGTGGCCTGGTCTTGCAGCACTCTATAAGGCCCTGAGTGAGGGTGGGCATCACATTCTTGACCAGGTAGTTCCTCAGGGGTACAGACTGGGCCTCCAGCAGATCATGCTCCTGCCTCTTCACCTCCTCCAGACACTTACTCTGGAAACACACTCAGGTTAGAGGACTGGTGGTCAGAGCAATAACTTGAGTCGCACCACAAATATACTGTCCCACAAGAGCCCTCCAATCACAGATGTCACATCTCAGAGCCATCCAATCACAGTCACACACTTTCCCTTGCCCAGTGCTCTGCTCACCCACTCCTCCCAGTGGGCTGCCCTCTGTGCCGCCTCCTCTGCCTCCCTTCTCTCTGCATCGGCCTTCTCCTGCTCCTTCTGCCTCAGCCTGCGGTCGGCGCTCCTCTTCTCCTCCTCCTCCAGCTCCTCGCTGGTGGGGCCGTAGTTCCTAGGCTTCCCCACAGCCTTGATTATCTTCTCCAACAGGTACTCCTGGTCGTCGCTGCCAGTGATCTCTGGAGATGGAATGACACAGAGATGTTGCATGATCATAGTCTTTTCTCTTTTCCTCTCATGTTCTCTCCTTGCTATGTTCCTTCTCAAAGCGAACTTCTCCTCACAGAGTTACATTGGTAGCGTAGTAGTGGCCTTGTTTTGAAAGGTTTATAATAATATATCAAAACACCTCAGGAAGGAATCTGTAAACTAGAATAAACACTCAAACTTTGGATTAATAATAAATAGATTGTAACTGTGCTGGTAAAGTGGACCATCACTAGCGACACCCAAACAACCTTGTAGTGCTTTGAATTTGCGGTAATGCAGATATTTGGCTGTTAAACTTGATCCCACTGTAATCAAATTGAGTGTTCATTTCATCCCAGAAACAGATAGAGATAGTGTGAAAACTGTGCAGGTTAAAACATATATTTTTTAAATCATCTATATTTTCAGCTATATTAGTGGCTCTCACGTTAGCCAGATTACCTGTACACATCTCTCCAATATCACACACAAATATTGTATAATTGCTGAAATAGCTTAATTTACAGGTCTGCTATGGAACTTCCAAAACAAACTTGCTATATTTGTCTCCAGACAGCTTGGTTGTCATAGTATTTTTTGCTTGATTATGAAGCAAAAAACTCAACACTCGTGTCTGAGTGACTTATTGGAGACCTTACTGTTGGCTAAGATGTGTACGGGCCTATTGTCAGCAAATATCAGATAAAGTACCATACCACTACCTCAGCATGGACAACACCACCCTTTTTTGCTTAGTTCTTTCTGTATACTGTATGTACCGATGTGCTCGGGGTGAATCTCCAGCTCATCAAAGTAGTTGAGCACGGTCTCGTCCTCAACATTGCTCTCACGGAAGCTGGCCAGACGACGCAGGTACTTCTCCTGGGAATAGGAGGTTCCCTGCACCAGGCTCTCTGGCAGGTTCAGAACACGATTCTTGAGGAATGTGTCTGAGGCGTCCAGAGAAAACACAAACTCTAAAACCGAGAAAAATATATAATTATAGTGATTAGAATGGCATGGGATGTAGTAGAATATTTATATACTGCATTTTGTTGTCTGGTACTTGTACTCTGCAATGACAATAAATTTGAATGTAATCTAATCTAATCTAATATTTCATAATACTGTGTTAAAGTAAGCCAATTGCTAGCACTAAACATAACCTAATATTACTTATATAATATATATATATAAATATATAAATATATATACTGTATATATAACTTATATTCTTGCCATTCATATTATGCCACATTTAACATTAAAAAGACAAGAGATGGGGAAGTGATCCTTGTGGAACTCCATTGGACAGACCTGGAATTATCTTTTTGTTGAATGGAGGGATCTTTGATCTCAGACTCATATCCTCAGGCTCATCATCATCAGCTGAACAGAGAAACAGGTTTTTAGACAGATTTTGGTAACTGTAGTGAACTAACTAATTAGCCTTCCAGCAATCAGCACTCTTTGAATGTCTCACCAAGAAACAGCTCTTTGGCCTGCTCATAGGTCTTTGGGAAGCTGTCCAGGACAAAGCCCTGGTTTCGGCATTGCGTAGACTTCAGCTTGTCCCTCATGATCCGGATAACAAACTGGTCATCCAATCGACCTGGGAGTGCAGATAGTACAAGATAACAATATATGTTGTTGAAAATGTGATTGTGTCTATAGGCCATTTCTATGTTATATGTGCAGGAAAAACATAATTATCTCATTCCATACCGCCGTTCTGATCCATATTCTCCTTGAGAGTCTCCAGGAATTCCTGAGCACCCGTCAATTCCTCATTGTCATTCTCTCCGTCATCCATCCGAAGCAGAGATTCCTGAGAATGACTTGGCGGTTAGCTGCCTTACCTCTGGAACTATCTGTGTGAGGCGTATGTGTGTGTGTGTGTGTGTGTCTTTCCACTGACCAGGCGGGTGAGGGTCTCAGTGATTGTCTCCTTCAGTCTAATGTGGTGGAGTTTGTAGTGGCTGCAGATCCTCTCTGCTACCGTGCTTTTCCCAACAGCAGGTGGACCCAGGATACAGAGTCGTAAGGGCTGTGACATATTAAATAATTCCATATGGTGTCACTTTACAATATATTTCTACATTAACTCATTTAAGTTGACAAAACTGAATGGAGTCTAATATGGTTGAAAAACCCACCATGTAATGCAACCAATACCGTATATTTTACCTGCAAGATAATGTATATTTTTTTACACATCTTGCATTACTCACTACTGTAGCTGCTAGCTAGAACACTAGATGCTAGCTGTTCACTTACCAGCAGTCCCCTGGTTTGCTTGTATTCCTCCACCACACGGTCAATGTTGTCAATGAGACCAGTCTCACATACCCAGTGGATGTTGAAACTCTCTTTGAGATAAACAGCTTCAACTCGAAGGTTGACAAAGATGGAATCAATGTCCATTTGCTATGGAAAAATTATATAATACAATATATATATATATATATATATATATATATATATATATACAGTAT
>NC_137674.1:41726999-41853733 GCF_963989245.1 Nansenia antarctica
ATGTGTTCATGCACTCCCAAATAAAGAGAAATTAAGTATTAAATGCATATCAGCATCAGCATATCAGCAGTCACTGTGTACAATTCACTATCTGCAAACAAACACCTATTGATTTGTATTAATAAAATTGCTCTCTATCGTCTTTACACACCATGTGGATTTAGCCAGAAAACAACCCAGAGGTATGCAGTTCTGCTCAGTGTGAATTATAGGCCAGGTATGTTATTTTATGAATCATAGCTTATTTGGGAACAAGAGTATCACAGTAAACTTGTGTGATTTGACTTGGTATGAGACCTGAAAGGGGGATCTGAACCGTGATGGTCACGGTCAACGGTGAGGCTGGCTGGCAACCCTGCAAACTCTTTACTGACTACATTGTGTCTGAGTCTGATGGTACCTGAGATTGCCCATGAGGCCTCATCTATCTGTTCAGCATGTTCAGTGATGTTGTAAATGATGACATCACATTCCATCAGCCGCTGCAGAAGTTCCTGCCTTTTCAATTGCTGTGAAAACAGATACAGTAGCATAAAGCATTCAACAATCGACTGCTTTAAGAGCCTGTTTTTGAATAGGAGGCAATGTTGAAATTGATGTGCAATAGTGCCTTGGATATACAACTGACGTGTAAACACTACAAATGGAAGAATCTAGTGCCATTATTGTGCCAACTGTAGTTTATCTGGATAATTATCAGTGATATCTTAGCTGCTTGACATATGTATTCGCAAGGGCAAAGGCCTATGATTTGTTAGTTACACACTGTACTACTTACATAATATTCCTCCAGGACATAACTTGATCTTCTGTCATTTGTTTTGTTTGTAATGGTACCAACTATTTGAAAAGTTCCCTGCTTGACTTTAGGATGTTCATCTCGGGACATCCTCTCCTCCTCCTCCGGCTCCGGCTCGCCAGCGTCCACCATCAGCGATGCTCCGACAACACAGCCAGACAAGAACTGCACAACAAGACGTGGGCAATTGTGGAACTGGGAAGATGTGGTTCAAGTAGCCTAACTTTTAGATGCAGTGTTAACCTGACGATCATTGTTAGCCAGTTACTTATCCTTGTCATAATAAGCGTATACAGTAAGGCTGACGCTAGTTACTTGACAGCAGAAAGAAAGTGGCTAAGACAGAGAGAACACATGTGGGCTCGCTGGCGGAGCTAGGCTTTCTTGGACCTTCACCTTGTACAACATCAAAATGTCATCGCATACAGAACACGACCCGCCATATCAGCTACATAGATACAGTTTCAAATGATACTACCTTTGCAATACATTTTGCAGCATACGAGTCAAGGTTGTTGATAAAAACACGATTATTAGTGGTGCGATGGATGACTTTCTCTACTTCCTCCTCGGCCATTCTTTGTTGTTGTTGTCGGTTGGCGTTCTTTCCGTTGCTACGCAACAAAGCCCGTCTTCACGGGGTATCACTTAGCCACTTAATATAACCTTCATACTCTGATATAAATGAACTCTGTGAAAGACTTATAATATGGATTTAAGACAATGTTTTTTTGAAAAAAGTATTGATCATCCTATAATACATTCATAAAACCTTCATTGCTCTCTCACTCACTGAACACTTCATTAGGAACACCTGGCTGTCCAGTACAAGCTGTACTGGTGGGGGTGGTGTATTGGTGTGGGTATGTTTTCTTGGCACACGTTGGGCCTAGTAATACCAATCGGTTCAATGTTTGAATACCACAGCTTATTTGAGTATTGTTGCTGACCATGTGCATCCCTTCATGGCGACAATGTAATCTCAAACTGGTTTCATGAACATGACAATGAGTTCAGTGTTCTTCAGTGGCCTTCCCAGTCACCGGATCTGAATCCAATAGAACACCTTTGGGATGTGGTAAAATGGGAGATTCACAGCTTGAAAGTGCACCTGACAAATCTGCAGAAATATTGCGTGATGCAATCATATCATCATCATGGACCAGAATCTCAAAGGAATGTTTTCAACATCTTGGAATCAATGCCACGAAGAATTGAGTTTTCAGAGCAAGGGGAGGCCCTACCCAATATTAGTAGCCTAATGTGTTTGTGCTCCGTGAGTGTAACTTCAGTGCAAAAAGGTTGCTGCAGCTGTTATGCTGTTTCAAATGAAACTCTGAACCTCCTCAAACATTTATTAGTGTAGAGCTTCCTACATTGGTTGATTCTGACATCTCCAAGTAGTGGGAAACTCAAGTATCATCTTTCTATGAGATTACAAGTTGGACATTTCCGAGTTTCTTAGTTCCAACATGTCATAAATGCAGCATTACTCCATTACAGCAATTATCGGATCCAAACTTTAGAAGCAACTGTGAAATAATGATTTGTATTATATTTGATCATTGTTATTAATATCAGTTGACAGAAAAGAAAGACAAAAAGAATGTGCCAAAAGCAGTTTTATAACAATTGGGTGTATCCAAAATCAATCCCCTTTAAAAAGACACCTTATGGAACATCAGTGGAAAAACGATTATTTATTTCACAAAATCACCCAGGTTTAAAATTATTGTTTTGAGACAGAAAATCACATTTTAGGGTTTAAATCTGTATAATTGAAGGTATCAATAAATTAAAAATTAAAAAAACTCATGGCCAAGGCATAATCAACACCACACAAACATTCAGCAAATCAGAAGGAACCAAATGATCATTCTGCCTCTACGGCAAAGTTGTCAAACTGTGCAAGTTCAAATGAGTGTGTCCCAATAGCAGCCCAGCCATTCTTGGGTGCCAATACCACAGCATTCTTCCAAAGAGGGTATCCATTCAGCATCCCTGTGGCATATTCACCCTAAAAAGAGAGTTTTCAATTCAATTAAATGTTTCCAGGGAGGGAAGTTCTTGTGTTATGATGCATTCATGTGCGCTATACAAATAAAATTTGATTTGATTTGATTTGATCATGTGGTGTCTGAATAATCTGAATTAGATTATATATTCTGATTATAATTTGAATGATAATGAAAAAAATTCACGCGAACGCCCGCTCAAATTGGAACAACAACTCGGCAAGTCAAGGATAATTTTGGTACACAACTTGCTGACTTGACGTCACATACGCGCGGAAACATGGCGGACAAAAGTCAATGTTTGGTTAATGGTAAGACACTTTTTTATTAATTC
This sequence comes from Nansenia antarctica, assembly GCF_963989245.1. Taxonomy (NCBI): domain Eukaryota; kingdom Metazoa; phylum Chordata; class Actinopteri; order Argentiniformes; family Microstomatidae; genus Nansenia; species Nansenia antarctica. The sequence continues at coordinate 41,730,148 of NC_137674.1, forward strand.
TATTCTATATTGTTTTTTGCTCACATGTAATGTGTAAAAACAAACAAACTGGAAGCTATCAATCTCTTGTTTAAATGCTCTGAGCATTAAAATGCAACTCATCTTTTTTGTAGAGTCCATGTTGTTCCCACATTCCGAGTTAAAAGCACATGAACACAACAAAGTCTGAAGAATGACTTCCCTATCTTCCGACACCACATGAATGCAGCATTAGTGCTAACCACACCACCTGTTGTCATAACAGTGCTACGAAAACAAAAAACAGATGGGAAATATACCTGTACCTCGAAACCACCAAACGTTGTTTGGTAGAAGTCATTAGGATCGCAAGAAAAGTGATAACAAACAGAGATACATGCAGATATTAAATGTTCCTTGGAACAGCGATTAAAGTGAACAAACCTTGACTGTGAGGGTGAGTGTGTGCCAACTGAAGGCTCTGGTTCCAGAATCTCCCTCTGCAAGCACAGTCTGACCACCTTTTGTGGAAAGAAGACTTGGTTAATGGAAAATAAATATTTTGTGTAAAGACAATTGACTGATAATTGAACATGTGTAGTTGCTGTTTCACTTTTCCCCCACCCTTCTTCTTAAGTATGTACTCCCCCACATGGATTTAGATGAGGAAGTGCACTAGGGCATACTTTAGGAGAAGCGTAGGGAAACTGGATGCAGCATATATGTCACTTCAAAGACTACTGGGTAAAATACTCACCGATGTCATTGGTGACTTTGTAGGTGCCATCCGCAAACACCCAGAAGAACACTCCCTTGGCGTGGCGAACAGACCCCCCTCCTTTGTCTACCCTGGCTGCGACGAACACACCTCCGGTTTTAACTGTTTCCATGAAGATATCACATGTGACTGTCAGGTCCTGCCTGGAAAACAAGTCACAAAAAATCGGACTCAGAAGTTGCATGCCTCTGTGATTCTAAGTGTATGATAGTGTTAAACCAGAGTCATGTAGAGAAAATGTCATAAAAACATAAATTTCTTCTTGAGAAGAATTTTCTTTGACCTGGAGCAGTATTCATAAAGTGTCTCATAGTAGGAGTGCTGATCTAAGATGCATTTAAGTTTTTACATCATAATGAATAAGACTATATGGACAGGTGGTCTGATCCAAGATCAAAACTCCTACTAAGAGGCTTTGTGAATATGGGCACATGATGCAAAATTAGCTTTCATGTCCAGAAAATACAGCACTTCTTGGCCAGGTTATCTGTGGATTGGAGCTCAATTGCACCTAACCATGTTCACTCACCATTTGTAGTCTCCGATGACACTAATGGTCTGGTCTGCATCTGTTGCCCATGTAACGGGCATCTGGGTGACCACCTGGCGCAGTGTGAAGACGTGAGGACCCTGGTCGGTCAGGTTGATGTAGTACTCAAACACCCCTGTCTGGTCAGCAAAGTCAGGGGCCTCAGAGAAGTATGGGTTTGCTGCGTGTGGAGAGAAAGAGAGAGGGAACAATAATTCCAAACCTGGATAATTTTTCACACATGCCCCTTTTTTAATACTAATCCTTTTTCAATCAAATTCCTGTTCATTAGCTGTTTTCTATATGTAAATAACACTGACATTGCTAATTGTCAGTATACTTACGGACATTGAAGTCATCCTTGTATATTTTGGGGAAGGAGGCAGAGGCAGGTGGGTCTGTGTAACGCCCCTTCTGTCCAGTTCTTAATGTGGTTAAAGTATAAACCTCATCGACATCCAGGTTCAAGGTGAACGAGCCATCATAAAGCTGTGAGGGAGACAAAGAACCATAGAAGAAAAAAAACATCAAAACAGCATCTCCAACATAAAACCATAAAACCTGGTCGATATTAAATATCATGAGGAGGAATCTCACACAGAGCGAGACCCCGTTCTCAAACTAGATTCAGATACTGAAAGGTGTCATCTTGTCAAATGTCATCTTGTCGAACATTCTCAGAGATGTCTTGTCATTAAAAAACACAGTTGTCAAGCTAGGTCTGCTTACCTTCAATGGGCTCAGTTTCTCAAAGAAGGTCGGCTTTTTCATTTTGAAGTCGAACCTTGACTGCCACACTTGTAATTCCTTGACTCCTTCCTAGGACGAGGAAAAAACTGACATAAGACTGTGTATCAATCATTTACTCACCGCAACAGAGCCATAGAAGACCATAACAGTACTCACGAAAGACCCCTTGAGCTGGAACGTTGCATTCTGAGATGTGACATTGAAGGGCAGCAGTGGAGGTCTTATGCAAACAGAATGATCATGAGTCTGAAAGAGAGAAAAAAAACTGGTTTCTCAAGCATTCTACATATATATTATGTCTAGTTATATATATATATATATATATATATATATATATATATATATATATATATATAACTAGACATACCATCCTTGCATCAAGACAAGTATACGTATGCAAATCCAGTAGGAGGAAGCTCAGTGACTTATCTCAGATAGTTTGCTTAGATTGTAGGTTCTTGAGAGAGCCTGTGCACATCTTCGTTTGAAATAGAGGAGTCCAGAGATGATATAAGGGATTTACAGTGTGTAAATTAAGTGTTTATCCAATTAGGAACTCATCAATAGTACTGGCAAAAAGGCAACAGAAGAAAGGCCACTACAACATCATATAAATGGAAAATCAAACGACATGGGTTGGAACAAATGTCCTCGTTGACAGGGAAACTTTGGGTGAATAAACACTGACCATGGTTTCAATGACAACAGTAAGGTTTCCTTTGCCGTCCGTCAAGGCGACGTAACTTCCGCCATGTGCTAGATGACCCACAGTCTGCAGGTACGTCCATCCAGGCTGGGCGAACTGAGTGGTGTGGGCTTGAAGATATTATGTCATATATTAAACTTTTATAGAAAATATAAAATATATGTCTGTACAGGGGGCCTGTGAGGGTTTTGTAATGCCCTGGCAGGCGATAATGTTTCCTCAAAAGTAAATTCAGTTGTACAATTGCAAATTAGGGCAGGTAAATAACACATCATCATGCTCAACTGGCTCCACCACAATGACTCAGCAGTCACCTGACACTGGTCTTGCAGTCACACAGACAAAGAAGGATAGCATGACATCTAGTTTAAATGTCGAGACAATGAGATTTAAATCCAATAGATTACCAGTTATCCAGATGGGCGACTCCACTACATAGTTCCCACTCCACGGCTCCTCTGCAGTCATCAGCCCGTCTCGCCCGAAGGGGAGGTTCTCATAATAACTGGCAACCAGGTTCCAGGATATGGTGCTAAAATAAGAACATGTTATAACACAAATAGTGTACGTGCAGAACTAACTATATATGGGGGCTGATGTTCAGGGGGACACTTGGGGCATGTCGCTTCCCGCGACTTACCGTAACTATGCTCCCTGCTGCAGCATTAAAATGAAGCTTATAGAAGTTTCAAGTCATTTGTCAGTATTCTCTTTATTGATAAGAAATAGATTTCCCACGGCAATCCCCACACAAAGCGGACAACTAAATTACGAACACAAGCGGCAAAAGTTAAGATCTATTCATTATCTCAGTGGCACCATGTCTCGGGGTAGGTTTGCAAAACAAAGCTTGATTGCAGTATATGAATGATGATGAATGATGAATGAATGGTCTTTGTCATTGATATAGTACAGGTACCAAACAACGAAATTTGGGAGGGGGGGGGCTCCCCTGGTGCTAAGGGAAAAAAAAAAAAACTAAAAACTAAAAACAAGAAGGGTTACTATACTGGTGTGCTACTACATACGCAGTCATCAGCCCGTTGACGTAGTTCTGGTTGAGGATGCGGGCCCAGCAGCCTCCGCCCACCTCGTCATTGAAGGTGCTGTAGTCTTCAGACGACCACAGCTTCTTCTGAGTCTTCAGAGCCTCCATCACTGTAGTGGTGCCTGGGTAGTGGGCCCTAGTCAGTCCACACAAAAACATAGACAAGTCGGTCAACACAGACACACACACACACACACACACACACAGACACAGACACAGACACAGACACAGACACAGACACAGACACAGACACAGACACAGACACAGACACACACACACACACACACAGTGTGTCTGCAAATCACGTAGACCTACTGTATTGATGTCAATAAAAAACACAAAACACATTTTGTTGAGCAATTAAGGTCATCAGCCTGAAAGGATGCACACAACTCAAACTAAGTTAGAATAAAACAAACAAAAGAACGAAGAAAGCACGAAATAAACTGAAGAGAGCTGTGAAGAATAAACACATGGTCTCATAGGAGTTAACAGAAGAGAAACACTCATACCCTATCACGTCTACCACATCGCTGAGCTCTCGATCGGCAAGCACTGAGTAGGTAATGGGCTGCCATAGGTTATCACTGGCTATGATTTTGACCCTCTCCAAACCACTCTTATCCATTGTGTACCGGAGCAGCTACCCCCAGTGATGGTGAGAGAGAGAGAGAGGTCAGTGAGAAGGTGATTGAAAAGTCATATGTTGTGTCCGATTTCTCCACCGTTCTCCTGAAGTATGCACCTGTGCACTCCCTTACATTACATTCTCAATCTAGATGAGAAAGGATTGGTATAATAGAGCCCATGCTTTTAAATCCATGCATACTGGAGGGTGGAGAAATGGGACACACACAGCAATAGATTAGGTTTTGACTACATGTACTACATCCATCTCACATCACCATCTAATGTTTACATTTACATGTAATATAATGTTAAACCCATGCCAGTGCCATGCAATAATGTAGCCTACTTTACAGACTTGAGCATGCATATTCATTATGTGTCTAGCTGTGTTAGTCATTAACGGCATTCCTGGGGAGAAATAAAACAGCCACCAACATTTAAGGTCAGAGTCAATACCTTCCCTATAAAACCAAAGATCTTTATTGCTCAATTGAACTTGCAAAGTGTTCCAAGATTGTTGAGTAGCAGAACTTGTGATAGAAACAAACAAACACAATCCATACAATTTAAAGAAACACCCAGGAAGGACTCATGCTCTAATATAGGCCTAGAGTATTCCCCTGAATATTCAGTACCTTTTTCTGTGCTTTCATGATTAAGTATTCGTTCACTTGTCACTGGGTATAAATGAAAGTGTTCTGATGAAGGAGCTTGCTTGCTCCCAAAATGTGTCAGCATTGAATAGTGAAGGGAATCAAATTGTCGACCTAAGCCTTTTTTCAACTCCACTACCAGTTGAACAGGTTTATCAAGACGCATTCCAAGCACAAACGCCAAGCTGTGCCATGGCATAAGAAAAATAAATTAATGATTTGCAGTATGGTGGAATTGAAAATGCTATTTTGTGCCAATTCAGAATATGTCGTCCGAGACCCTTACTTACCCTACAACCTTAACAGCGTCGTTGAGGTACGGGTCTACACCCATGGCTTTGGAGATGCCCCAGTCTCCATCTGCTGCGATGATGCCTATATCAGTTAGGCCAACTTTATCCAACGTGTCTCGGAGCACCTTAGCAACAAATAATATGCTCTCAGGCACATACAACTAATATTTAAAAAGAAGTTGGGACTAAAGATTTTGAGAATATCATATCGCTATATATTATCAAATCACGGGCTGTAATAAAACCAAATGTTGGTGGCTGTTTTTGTTTTTTTATTATTCTGTCACAATATCATCTTGTTGATATATTGTCATGGCAAATCGGTCTGATTATTACAGTATAGTTGAACATAAAAATGAGAACTGCCTTCACTAACCTTGATGTACTTGCTGTTAAAGTTCCTCTCATTCCAAATCTATATTTTCAGAAACAAAGCAACATCATATCAAACTGTATTGCAAATATACTACAGTTCAGGTTAAGGTAATGTTCCACAGCTGGGTACTGTAAAACAGGTGAACACGTACACTTACATATTATTCACATCATATAATTTAATTCTGGTACCGATACAAGCCACTAAATACAGACACCACAAAATTAAGCAATACGTACTCCAACATAATCGATATCCAGGTCATGGTATTGCTTGGCTCCGATAATCCACGATACTACGTAGGATGCAGTTATATCAGGAAAGTCATATGGCCAGTTCTTCCCACGTCCAATCCAGCCAGGGAAGGCCCATGGCAAACCTATAAAACACAGAAGATAATATCAACAGCTCATTGTTGGGCATTTGCAGAAGACAACGCAGTAAAGCCACAAATCCAATAAAACAGGCTATGTTTCAGTTGGACAAACACATGGCATCTCTTTTTAAATGTCAGCTGTTGTGTTTTCATGGTACAGTGTGGTAAGTGTGGTGAATAGATTACTTTTTTCTTGCGATGACTGATGGATAGATGATTCACTTACTTAGACAAAATGTATTTGCTGTAAGTCACTTTGGATAAAGGCATCTGCTAAATGCCACAAATGTAAGTGTAAAATTGTAAAATCTGAAAGTAGGCTATATTAACTATGTTCACACCTATGAGAGTAATATTGGGGTTCCTCTTCTTGGCTTCTCTCATCAGCCACCACTCATAGCCCCGGAAGAAATTCTCATCATTCTCATAGTGCATATGTGATGGTTCTGTTCCATCTGAAAACAACACAACAATTTACATAATCAAAATGGTTACTATGACAGACAATACCAGAATGATTGATAGATCTAGTGCAGCCTGCAAGGAGTTCTCCTTAGTTACCTGTGGTTTGGGCATCACCTCCAATTTCAACTTTTAAAATGTGTAAAGAAGCCCCAAAGTTTGGCTGATGACAGAAAATGAGATGGCGTCATATTTCATTAAGAAATATTAATATTAATATCAATTACAGTTGCAGGGCAAAACAATCGGTTATTAATAATAACTTATTATCACATTCGATGTACAGTACCTTAAACAGATAGTCCAATATCTGGCTGCGGTATGGTTCTGCATAATTGACGAGTAGACGAGATGTTGCCTAAAACAAAGCAGAATAGAATACGGTTATCCAAACTTTCTAAAACTACTGATGAATGGTACATAATAGTGTTCAACCAGGAAGTAATGTTAGCGATAGCTACTTACCCCTCCACCGCTTAAACCTCCAATGCCATCAAATACTCTTCCTAATCCGATTTTATCATCCAACACATAGCTCTCAGAAGTACAGAAATTAAAATGCACACAGACCCACGCGCCGAAAACTAAAACGAGTCTAGAAATCATTCTATTCCCGTTCCAGCCGAATGACTGACTGACTACTGGGTTGCGCGCTGCACATCTGTGTTCTCGAAGCTGCAAGAGTGACAATCCGCCCAGCCTTTTCCGGTTTTTGCTAATTAAGATTTCTTCTACATAAGAGCGCCCAAGTTCAACTTTATTTAACCTTAATTTCATGGCGGCTTCGACTTCTTTAAACTCTATTAATTACTTAATTACTTTTCCTTCTGACAAAGTACTCGTTTGCATTCTAATGTGAGCACATTATGTCTTCTCCAAATATGACTGTTTTATAGAACACACAAGCATACCACAACTGCTCCCATCTGTCTGTTTCTGGAAATGTGGATACCAATGATAGAATTCATACTGTTAACTGCAGGGACACAGAAGGTCCAAGCTATGAAACCCCTAATTTGATTCCCCACTCCCTTTGATTCACACCCACTCACTTGATTTGTATGTGTTGCTGAGTACAGTGGTAGTAAAAATCATGTTTAGCCTTGGGAAATTTGTGTACAGTCAATTATATGTGTCCTACGCTGTGCATTTCGGGCACTTTAAAGTGTATGGCCAAAGTAAATAGCCACCAATATTTGCTAAGCGCTTTAACTCAAACTCATCTGATCCACAATCTAATAGTGTTGCCGAATAAAGTGGTACCAGAGATTAATTGAAAAACGTATTATGTACAGTCCAGTTTATACAAATATAATAGGCATGTGTACAATTACATTTAATTAACCAATATGTACATTTTAAAGATCAAAATTGTTGAACATGAAAATTGTGATCCTCTCACTGTCCATTCATATTGTAACTCGCGCTTTTATTTTGAAGCCGCAAAAACGGCAAAAAGCGAAACCGGACATCTTAATGAGCGATATGGACCTTATTTGAGCCCAGAGAACACAGATGCGCTACACACTCTCACGTGATACTGGATCATGTGATACTACCAGCTAGAGAATGATCTGGGACTGGAGGTTAGAACTATGTAGGATACAGTGTCCAGCATGATGTCAATAAAACTAGGGCTGTCCATATTAATTCCTGTGTTAAAAAATCGATTACGGGCGTTATTTTTGTTTTAACGCCATTAACGCAATTTCCCCAGTTTGTAGCCTACCATGGTTTTATTTTCGCTGACCATGCGCATGGAGGGAGGCTGTCTTACAAAAATCTCTTTCTTAGCATCTTCACCCACACACTTTTATGGCGTTTATTAAATATAACAATGTATGACGTTGTGATTAAATGTTAAAAATAATAATGAAAAAAATAAGTCCGTTTTCATGACGGTTTTGGTAAAAAAAAACGTTCCTATTTTTAGAAACCCCGGTTTTCGGTTTAACCGTAAAACCATCCAACCCCAATCAGTGGCGGATACAGAAAGTGGCTGATGGGTAGGCCTGGAAAAATCTGGGTAGGCCTGAGTGAAACTCATCACCGCACGTTTTAGACCTATGTATGAGCAGCCAGATGGATGGAACACAACCGGGCTCGCGATCAGAGGCGCCCCGTCCATAGAGGCAACCAAGGCAATTGCTTGGGGCCACCAAACAAAAAGGGCCTCCAAATTTTTTTTCCAAAATTTTTTTTTCCTACTTTTTTTTCTCCAAATTTTTTTTTTTTCAGATGGGAGTGTTACATTAGTTTTCTTAAGATAGGAAAATAAATAAATCTGTTCAATGGGCATTTGCCAAAGTAGCCTACTGTTAATCAGTATTTATCCTGTATAGAATAGAACAGTGGCGGCTGGCCGATAGAGGGCGCTGGGGCGCCGCCCCCACCTTCACTTCCTAGTTTGGATTTGTAAAAGTTTTTTTTTTAAATAAACATTGTTTATTCACAAAATGCGGCTGATATTCTGTCGGCGCCTATCAGCATTCATTAAAAATCCTCCAATACAATAAACATTTTTATCTGTGTGTGTGTGTGTGTGTGTGTGTGTGTGTGTGTGTGTGTGTAAAACTCACTGTTAAAATACATAGGGGAGAACGCGGGGCGCCGTGTCAATGCAAGTCTATGCCAGGACGAATACTTTTCGCTTACACGTGAGCTGTAGCAGCGCTCCAATTGGCTGTCTCTATTTCTTGGCCAGGACGCACATTTGTGCGCCCTGGCCAAGAAATCTCCGGTTGTATTGCAGACAATGCATTATGCTGAGGACTCCCGACTTCCGGTTTTCCGGACTTCGGGCTTCCGGAGTATTTTAAATGAACATTCGTAATGTCTGTCTCTGATGTTCATGGTCAATTAAATCAGCCTATTTTGTGCAACTAATCATGTTCCCGCTAATGGGTTAACCAAGCAGCCTCGCACCTAACGTGCAAGCACCTATCTTCGAACTATTCATAGCAATATGCGCGGGGCAAGGCGGAGGTACAGGTAAACACGGCTCATGTTCTGTCATCAAAGGTAAGAGTTGGTTTTCTTTAACTCAGCTGATGCATTGTTGTGTTTCTGACATGGTCTGGTTGTGTTACAGACATGGTCTGGTTGTGTTTCTGACATGGTCTGGTTGTGTTACAGACATGGTCTGGTTGTGTTACAGACATGGTCTGGTTGTGTTTCTGACATGGTCTGGTTGTGTTTCTGACATGGTCTGGTTGTGTTACAGACATGGTCTGGTTGTGTTACAGACATGGTCTGGTTGTGTTACAGACATGGTCTGGTTGTGTTTCTGACATGGTCTGGTTGTGTTTCTGACATGGTCTGGTTGTGTTACAGACATGGTCTGGTTGTGTTACAGACATGGTCTGGTTGTGTTTCTGACATGGTCTGGTTGTGTTACAGACATGGTCTGGTTGTGTTACAGACATGGTCTGGTTGTGTTACAGACATGGTCTGGTTGTGTTTCTGACATGGTCTGGTTGTGTTACAGACATGGTCTGGTTGTGTTTCTGACATGGTCTGGTTGTGTTACCGACATGGTCTGGTTGTGTTACAGACATGGTCTGGTTGTGTTTCTGACATGGTCTGGTTGTGTTTCTGACATGGTCTGGTTGTGTTACAGACATGGTCTGGTTGTGTTACAGACATGGTCTGGTTGTGTTACAGACATGGTCTGGTTGTGTTTCTGACATGGTCTGGTTGTGTTTCTGACATGGTCTGGTTGTGTTTCTGACATGGTCTGGTTGTGTTACAGACATGGTCTGGTTGTGATACAGACATGGTCTGGTTGTGATACAGACATGGTCTGGTTGTGTTTCTGACATGGTCTGGTTGTGTTACAGACATGGTCTGGTTGTGTTACAGACATGGTCTGGTTGTGTTTCTGACATGGTCTGGTTGTGTTTCTGACATGGTCTGGTTGTGTTTCTGACATGGTCTGGTTGTGTTTCTGACATGGTCTGGTTGTGATACATCATTGAATGTGTTGACCACCATCACTCTCCATCATCATCCATCATGTGTCTATGAAATAGATGGTACTGTACTACTGACTGCAGCATTCATCTCTGCTCATTGATGTAGCCATGTCACACAGACACATAGTACACATATTCATCTGCTACCTTTATTAACCTGAGTGTAGCTGTGAGGCCTGTACTAGCCTTGTTGACTAGACTTCCTCCTTGTCTGACACTGGGTATTGGACCGTACCGACGTCCATAGACCGGTCACTCTTCCACCTCAGTGTCTGTAGTTGACAGGGTAACTTCTCCATGGCCCACACGGTCATTTTAAAGGTGAAAGTTGAAATTATACAATGGTTGTAACGCCAGTGCGTGTTTTATGCGCGTGCACGCGGGGGGGGGGAAATCGTGCACGCGGGAAAAAAATCCCCCGCCACACTGCTGTGCCCCACCCAAATTTTTTTGCACCAGCCGCCACTGCAATAGAATAGAATAGACTTTATTGTCGTTGTACAGTTGCCTATACAATGAAATTGTAGTGGCTCTTCCGAAGGTGCAAAAAAACAGAAAACATATTCACATATTCACAAACATATACACATATAAGATAAACATTTATGAACATGTCTTATGTCTACTGTTCAGTGTCTACTGTATGGTGTATATGAAGATGTTATGACGTTTTATCATGAAAATAATGAACAGCAAGCTCGATCCAAAACTAGGGCCGGTGGAGGAGGGCAATTGTCACATTGGACAGACTACCAAAACAGAAAAAAAAAGTATCTTAACGACAGCAAAAGTGATGGATGTCAGAAATACATTACCTGGAGATTCAATAAGGTACTTTTATATGGCAGGATATGGGTTAGGGTTATATGACACCTGTAGCGAGATAGATAGATAGAGCCAAAAGTAAAAAGTCGCTGAGAGACGCAACCAGGGTCTGGCTAGTAATGACGCGCCAAACAATCCGCTGAGATGAAAAGTACGTTTTAGAGCATTTATTGAATAGAACAATCAAACTTGGCGACGTACAAAAATAATCCATAAGCGATCAAAATAATAATAATATCTAAAAAGCACTACGGTTTTCTTATTTTATCGGATTAAAGTAGCGAAGACCAGAAATTCCCATTGACCGCCAGTCAAACTTCTCCCCTTCTATCACCCAAAAAGGGGCGTGATCATTCTGATGACAGGGAGATGACGCGCAATTGCTCTGATGAATTGTAGTTTATTGATAGCTGGCTAGTCTCGCGGTGCCAGCCGTTTCCACTTCCGCTTTGCTCTCGCTCCAAACGTCTGGAGACCTTTATCCATAGAACGGATTCTATGTGCCGCCCGGAGCGAGCGGCAAATCTAGGACACTGATAGGCCGGACCGATGGGAAGCACCGCCCCCCCGTCCTTGTCATTGGTTCAGCGGGGCAGTTTTTTTTTTTAAGTTAACTATTCATTTGTTACGTATTTATTTGACATCTGGGTACAAAATACAAATAGTTAATACATCATGTAGCCTATATTAAAGCCTTTAAAAATGATTCATGATAAGATCCATCATTTACATGCATTTACATGCATCATTTACATGCTCCATGTTGCATGTAATTTGTATGCTACTTGTGGTCCAGTATGTCGCAATGTGTACTAGGTGTGCTACTGTACCTGTGGTCATGTACTGTTTTTACTGTTTTTATGTAATGTGCTTTGCATGTTTTTATGTGCTTTTATTATGTCAAATGTAATTGTTGTATTGTGGCTGTCTTGGCCAGGGCTCCTTTGTAAAAGAGACGCTAGTCTTTCAGACTGTTTTTTTTACTTACACACACGAGCGCGCGCATTATGCGCGAACTTCGTAAAACCGTATTATATTTTAGTGTCAGGGAAATAAATACATTTTAAAATGTCCACATCGTCACCCGCCTAAGACCCTTACCAGGGGCCTCCATAATGTTGTTTGCTTAGGGCCCCCAAAAGTCTAGGGGCTCCACTGCTCGCGATCAGAGGCGCCGATTTATGTTTCTGCCCGTGGGTGCTCGAAACATTTGGGTACGACCAACACGCATGCACACACACGCACACACACGCACACGCACGCACGCGCACACGCAAAATATTCGCAGGGACTGGAGGAGATCACTATGCAGACCATGAAACGAACGGAAAATAAATAAAGTACCTGTCTACCCAGAGAATGCAACGGACAGCCAAACAAGTTATTATAATACACACACGCAAGGCATTCAAGCGCACGCAATAGTCAATGAATTAACCAATAACCATCAACTATGGAGGACCAAGTCTGACAGAATTAACAATAAATATATAGGTACATAAATGAATGTACCCAGTGAGCAATAGACGTCTTTTCAACCTCGCGTCTAGAATATAAACCAATATAGACCAGCTTTATTACGGCTATATTTTCTACTTATCTTAAATGCATGAAAACCGTTATTAAACCCCTCTAAACTGTCAGAATACGTCCCAGACGTCATGTAGTATGAGATTCCATGTAGTCTAGCATAGTTATTCATGCGGAAGTGGTGGTTTAAATTGCGTCTATACGTCGCTGTCCTTTAACCCAGATAAATGCGGTCTGTGTCTAAACCTGTTTTAGTCTAGCAGCACGTTGAGTTTAAATTAATACCCTAAACGCCTGTAGATTGTCAAAATATATACCAGACCGTCATTTATTCTGAGATTCCATGTAGTCCAGCATAGTTATTCATGCGGAAGTGGTGGTTTAAATTGCGTCTATACGTCGCTGTCCTTTAACCCAGATAAATGCGGTCTGTGTCTAAACATATTTTCTACTTATCTCAAATGCATTAAAACCGTTATTAAACCCCTCTAAACTGTCAGAATACGTCCCAGACGAGTTGATACATCCACACACGCACGTTTGACAGGCAGAGTGATAATGACACGTGGCTTTGGTGTGTGAAGCTTTTAATTGAATAAATGTGCTTGTTTTAAACATTTTAAACATTTTAAACATTTTAAACATTTTAAACATTTTATTCATTTATTCACTAGCATCTTCCAATCCCGGGCCATGGCTAGCTGTCCAGCTTCTGGTTTGGTTGGAGGATGGTTGGACTTTTTCTGTCCCTCTCGGATGAATGCTGGTGCCGTGATGGAATTGGTTGCTTTCAAGGGCAAGGAGTTGGTGGTATTCCTCTTGCTCTCAAGAGCTGCTGCCAGGCTCTTGAGGACCTGGTTGTGCCTCCAGGTGTAGCGGCCTTGTGTGAGGCTGGTCTTACAACCGGACAAGATGTGTTTGAGAGTCGCTGGAGTTGGGCAGAGGGCACAGGTTGGGTCCTCACCATACCACTGGTGAAGGTATTTTGGAGATGGGAGCACATCATAGGTAGCTCTGATGATGAAGCTGATGTTGCTTGCCTCCATTCCCCAGAGCTCCCTCCAGCTGAGCTTTCTCCTTTCCAGACCAGCAAAATCTTATTTTGGAGTTAACATCTCTTAACATTTTGTGTTAATTACAATGTACTCATTATAAATAAATGTCAGGTAGTCCCAATACACCTCCTGCTCATTATGAAGCACAGAAATGCCTGACAGGTCTGAGGGCCAATCACTCGTCCCCATTCTGCCTCTGTTAGCCAATGAATGAGCCAGAAAGGACAAAAGGGGGAGGGACTGAGGTGGCCTAGTATGACTTTTAAATTACTTGATGATTTTATTTCATTTCTTTAATTTCTTATTTTTATACATTTTACCCACTTATGGGATGATATATATTTATATATATCCATGTGCTGGCATTTTTACCATCACTTAATGAATAATAAAGTATTACTTGAGCAGAGCAGTTCAATGAAGCGTCGCTCTTACCATACGTCATCGCACCACACACCTCTCCACACACCTCTAATCCTCGCCGCGGAAGGTCACATAGCAGTTTCACCAGCGAAAACATCACATTTTCAGTGAAGCAAGTCGAAAACCCTGTCCTTTCACCACGAAGGTTTGTACAAATTCATTAACTGGGTATTTGAAGGGGTATTTGCGGGTGAGTACAAAAATATGTTGTTTTTACGTTGTACAAACCATGCTGTCGAAGAACGTAAATGAAACTAGCTAAGCGGTTAGCAAGTGCTAACCTACGACACAAAGCTACGTTAACGTTATCTAGATTTTTAGATACGTTTTTAGAGTTTTAGATAACGTTACTTGATTGTTTGTTAAACACTGCAGAAAAGAACGTAATGTCATTGCTATGAGTTTAACCAGCTTTGGGTGAATTGGAAGCTTAAGTTAGGGCTACTCTAGGAATCGCCATTGGCCGCGTGGAGCTAGCTAACGTTACAGGCTATGGCCTTGGTTTGTCTAACTGCAGGCAAATAGTGCTGGCTAGCTGCTGCCGATTTGCAATGAACGCAAGTGAAAGTGCGCCTATTAGGTAGCCTAAAATTTCGGATTTAAACCCAATGCTTAATAGGTACCTAAACATTGAGGTAACCTGTACACTTGAGCCATTTCTCCTTCTCTTTACTCTTGTCAGTGAAATGGCACCATTGTTTTTTACTGACTGAGAGCCACTGTTGCACTTGCTAATTGAGTGACAGGAGAGCAGATCAGACAGGCGATCTCATCCCAAACGAACTTTTTATTTGATGAAAGTGGGTGTTGATATGAGAATTTATTCATTTATTTATAAATACATATATATTTTACAATGGTATGTGTAACATTTGTGGTTGTGAGATTCATTGTGGGCATTTAATTTCTGTGTTTTTTTATTTTAAGTTATTGATTTTAAGGGTTATTGATAGGGGTGTAACGGATCACGGATAATCCACCCTCCACAGTTCGGAACGCATGTGTACCTGCGGAACAATAGCAAAATGTAATCAAGTAATAACATTACTTAATATTAGTTAATGTCTCTTGTAAATCACGACGTAGAGTTGCCATGAAGCTGTGTGCAACCTGATACTAGGGATGCTCCGATTTATCGGCCACCGATTTAAATCGGCCGATTTCACTCCAAATGACTCGATCGGTGATCGGCAAAAATGGCCGATCGCAAAAACCGATTTTTTTTTTTTTTTTTTTTTTTTTTTTTTCCCCTGGGGAAGACAGATAACTGAACAGAAAACATAGGAGGATGTAACAGTATGTAAACCATGAAGGCCACGTTTATGATGTCTTTTATACAGCCATATCACTGACTTGGGCTTCAGGCCCTAACTGGGTGATAGGCCAGACTTTTACTATGCCATAAAAATGGGTCTGCGTTTGCTTGGTGCCTAATGGATCAAAACTTTTGTCTAAAAAGCAAAAAATATGTAGGCTATCCAGTCAGTAGGCCTACAGTTATGTATTTTTAAAAAAATCGGTATCGGTATCGGTATCGGTTGATCTTGAGGAAAAATATCGGTGATCGGTATCGGCCCCAAAAATCCAGATCGGAGCATCCCTACCTGATACCCTGAAATCTGATACCCTGAGCCCTGCGAGAGAAAAAAATAATCTGTGACGTACTCACTGACTCGACATCACCCTGGTGTGTTGACCGGGGAGCAAGAAAAAGGTAGCTCAACAACTTCTCCAAATGTCATTTAAACAACCCATTCCTGCAGACTCAAACCGTGCTAAAGCCATTACAAATTCCATTGGGAAGTTTATCGCGACAGACATGAGGCCATACTCCGTTGTGGAGAACAGAGGGTTTCAAAATATGGTCAACGTGCTTGAGCCACGCTACCTGGCTGTGCCTGCTACTTCAGTTCCTAGCGAGAGATTATTCTCCACAGCAGGAGACATAGTGACTGCAAATAGATCTACCCTCTCCCCAGACAATGTGGACATCATCTTTTTGAAAATGAATATGAAGTTATAAACTTGAGGCTGCTTTGCTTTATTTGCTTTTTTTTATATACCATGTTTAAAGGATTTCACTTTATTATTTAGGTAAAGTTAGGTTTCACTTGGCAACCAGATTGCAGCAGTGATGTTCAAGGAAAAGGTAGTTTTTATAAAAAGATAAAAATGTTTTGTGTTAATCCGAAAATGATCCGATCCGTGACTCTAAATCCGTGACACGATCCGATCCGTGAGTTTGGTGATCCGTTACACCCCTAGTTATTGATTTAACTGGAATTTTTCTGTATGAATTTATGACCTGACTCATCCTTTGTAAATAGTCTCCATTTCAACCCTTAACGGGTTAAATGGACCCTTAGCGACCCTTAACAGTTGAATACAAATCATTCTATGTTTCAGGCTTGTCCAAGAAACGCCTGACTCCACAGAGGGCACAGAGCTCCAATGGTACTTCCTTTTGATAGTAAGAAGCTTACAGGTCTGTATTAGTGACCTGTATCACTAACATGTTTCATTCTCATTTCAATAGTGGCCCTCTCTGACTCTCCACCAGCACAGACCAGGACTCCTAGAGGTTCGTGTTCAAATCATGTTGTTGTTGTTGTTGTTGTTGTTGTTGTTGTTGTTTTGACACAGATGAAGTCAAAAGCAACCCATTGAAGTTGAATACAAATGATTCTATGTTTCAGACTTGACACATAGAAGGCTGAGTCAAATATCAAGGTCCAGGGCCCTCATTTCTTCACCAGCACAGACCAGGACTCCTAGAGGTTCGTGTTCAAATCACGTTGTCACAGCATGTCTTAGTTATTGTTGATGTTTTGACACAGATGAGGTCTAGAGCGACCCTTAACAGTTGAATACAAATCATTCTATGTTTCAGGCTTGTCCAAGAAACGCCTGACTCCACAGAGGGCACAGAGTTCCAATGGTACTTCCTTTTGATAGTAAGAAGCTTACAGGTCTGTATTAGTGACCTGTATCACTAACATGTTTCATTCTCATTTCAATAGTGGCCCTCTCTGACTCTCCACCAGCACAGACCAGGACTCCTAGAGGTTCGTGTTCAAATCATGTTGTTGTTGTTGTTGTTGTTGTTGTTGTTTTGACACAGATGAAGTCAAAAGCAACCCATTGAAGTTGAATACAAATGATTCTATGTTTCAGACTTGACACATAGAAGGCTGAGTCAAATATCAAGGTCCAGGGCCCTCATTTCTTCACCAGCACAGACCAGGACTCCTAGAGGTTCGTGTTCAAATCACGTTGTCACAGCATGTCTTAGTTATTGTTGATGTTTTGACACAGATGAGGTCTAGAGCGACCCTTAACAGTTGAATACAAATCATTCTATGTTTCAGGCTTGTCCAAGAAACGCCTGACTCCACAGAGGGCACAGAGCTCCAATGGTACTTCCTTTTGATAGTAAGAAGCTTACAGGTCTGTATTAGTGACCTGTATCACTAACATGTTTCATTCTCATTTCAATAGTGGCCCTCTCTGACTCTCCACCAGCACAGACCAGGACTCCTAGAGGTTCGTGTTCAAATCATGTTGTTGTTGGTACATGTTGTTGTTGGTACACCCCAGAAAAGCCTGACTCCCCCTAAACGTATGTATTCAAATGCATCTCACCATTATCTGCATGTTTGTGATTTTTTTCTTCTGCTCCAAACTGATTTAGCTAACTTGTTCGTATGCTCTCTATCTCAACAGGACCTAAAGACAAACACCCAGTCTCAGAGAACAGTAAGAATTCCAATTGAAGCTAGTAACATTTCATGTTATTTGACTTCAGTCCTGTTAAGTATGTGAAAATACAAAAGAAGAAGCTCCTTCCATTGCCTCAGTCAGAAATGGTTATATTTGTGAGATCTTTGCGGTTTGCTTAAGCACGGAATGTTTTCACTTTGTTTAACTTATTACATTGTGATTTACATCAGCATTCCAGAAGAGAGTTGTGGGCCTACTCCTCGAAATTTTGGACGAGGTGAGGAGGAGAGAGCCAGGGCAAACATTTTCACTGCGACAGCTGGGGACAGAAACAGAGTTCACAGAGCAGGAGGAGGAGCTGAAGAAGGAACATTTCCGACAAAGCATGGTGATAATTTAAAATAAAAGTTTACGGCTGCATTTACCGCGACAAATTTAAACCCCCAAAAATGTAATATACACGAAAATGAGTTCAATGTATAATACACCTGAAAATGAGTTCAATGGAGATGGCAAAATATTTAAACTTCAAAGGGTTGAAATGATTGTACGGAACAAGAGGGCCTTTGGGCAG
The DNA here is from genome assembly GCF_963989245.1 of Nansenia antarctica. Classification (NCBI taxonomy): domain Eukaryota; kingdom Metazoa; phylum Chordata; class Actinopteri; order Argentiniformes; family Microstomatidae; genus Nansenia; species Nansenia antarctica. Next base: position 41,748,808 of record NC_137674.1, read on the forward strand.
ACTGCCCTGTACCGTGTCATATTGGGTAGGTTGGAACCGATAACTGGGCAAGAAGCATTGTATCTGCAAGGGGTGGGGCTTTTTTCTTCTCTTCCTCTTGCTACCCTTTCTATAGTCCACAATCGGCTCCTTGGTCTTGTCGATGCTGAGGTAATTTTCCAGGCAGCATTATACTAGGTGGTTAACTTATCCTCTGTACTGTAGGCCGCCATGTTGTTGTTGATCAGGCCTGCACCGTCATCAGCTAACTTGACATGATCAAAAAGGTGTGCACTAAAGGTTTGTTGTCTATAGCAACGGCTTCAACTCTACTATCCATACACGGGGGTCTAGGGTGGGTGGTAGCATACTACAGATTATTTTGTGGCGAGTGTCAAACATTTGCTCACTATAGGAACAAGAGCTACAGGGCACCAGACATTCAAGCATATTACATTTTCTTTGGCACATAGTAGGCAATCCACAATTTATCTGGCTCTTTACTCTTGCTTTTTAAAGTTTTAAATGGGATTCTTCTGTGAAAATAACTTTTATTTTGCTTTATTTAATTACAGAGGCTGTCATGAAACTAAAAAAGGTCACAGAGGTGGAGGCAAGGGCGAGCATCGGAGATCACCTGAAGCAGGCCCCAGGCAGAATGGGCGGTGCTGGCTACAGACAGAAGACAACCTAAATGTTGTCTCATAACTGTCAATAAAAACTATTATGTTGTTAAATGTTCCTATTTAATTATTATGTTATTAAAAATATGTTGTTAAATGTTCCACAACAATCAACATTGTTATTATTTAATATTCTTTTTTCCTTATTTTTATTTTGTATTTACTAGTTAAATGTTTACTAGTTAAATGTTCCTATTTAATTGTTATTATGTTATTAAATATGTTATTATGTTGTTAAATGTTCCACAACAATCAACATTGTTAATATTTAATATTCTTTTTTCCTTATTTTTATTTCGTATTTACTAGTTCCCTAAATAAATACATGTTCCTATTCATATTTCCTTATTTATATTTACTTATTACTCATGAAAATTGTATTTGTCTACTTATACTAAGTGTTTAAACGTCTAGGCTATAACAAAGCTAAATTGATTGGAAATTGAAACGTCTGTTTAAACTGCATTTCAACAGCTATATATAGTCTGCCGTTGAAATGCCTATAGAAACAGTCGTTTCAATTTCACCTCCATTTGGCTTTGTTTTAGCCTAGACGTTTAAACACCGGTGTTTCAATGTCTAGGTTATAATTAAGCTAAATTTAGGCTAAATTGGAAATTGAAAGAACGTCTATGTTTAGACGTTGAAATGCCGTTGAAACATAGACAGGGAAACAACGTCTATGTTTCAACGGCATTTCAACGTCTAAACATAGACGTTTTTTAAATTTCCAATTTGGCGGATATTTAGCCTCGATTTCGCCTAGACGTCTACGGGCCATTTAGACGTTGTTTAGACGTCTAATCAACGTAAAATTGCTCACTGGGTATGAACAAATAAATGAACGAATACACACAGTATAACGAAATAAATTTCTATATGTATTTATTCTTATTAATACATGAATTATGAGCTTATTAGTGGTTAGTGGTTAGGGTTAGGTCCCTTGCCATATCTTGCTCCCTTTCGCATGATTCGCTCGTAAACACAGCCAGAGATACACGCGACTCACGAGAAGGGGAGCAAAATATTGATTGATTGATTGATTGATTATACGTTAATGTCCCCGAGGGGAAACTTTGCATAGAAAGGGGAACATGCAAATGAACATCATTGCCAAACCCGCCCTATTCACTAAGATCAGCGCTATATTGCCCCCCGCAGTTAAAGTGAAATTATTACTGCTGTCAGAGACAGTTAGTGCACTGACAGGGATACAAGCACAATTAAATAACCAATACAGTATGTCACAATTCATAACTCCCTCGCTTTTCAGAGGCTTCCTAATCTTAAACTTTTATTATAAAAAAATATGTATTTTTATGAATCTGACTGGGTGGGCCAGCTGTCAATCTGGGCGGGCCTAGGCCCACCCAGGCCCACCCATAGATCCGCGCCTGACCCCAATGTAGCCCACACAAGCTTCACTCTTTGCAAGACGTGGGCCCCTATAGTTAGTAATAGTTTTCATATAATGTTCATATATGTTCATATAAGGAATCTCATTTGTCCCAGTTACAGTAGGAGCATCGAGCATGTAGCCTACGAGATGTGCACATTGAGAAGGCAATAAAAACTGCCTCCATGCGGCTGCACTATCTCACGGTCATGGCAAGACACGGTCTACCTGCGGATGACCTCATCACCATCTACACCACTCTCATCAGGCCGTGTCTGGAATACAGCTCAGTGCTCTTGGTGGGCTGCTCTAAAAAACAACAGGCTGAGCTAGAGCGAGTCCAGACACGTGCCTGCAGAATTATCAGAAGGAGAGCTGGTGAGATCTCACAACCCCTACCATCACTCCAGACCAGGAGGGAGGAGGCTGCAGTGAAGCTGGTCAGGAACATGCATGACGAGCAACACCCTCTGCACGACCTGCTACCTCCAACACGAGGCAGCTGCACTGCCAGGACACTAATGGGGCTTTTCCACTAGAGGGCTGACCCGGGTCAGCCCGGGCTGGCCTGCTTCTTTGGCGCTTTTCCATTTGTCGGCCTGGGTCGGTTCGGGTCGGTTCGGGTCGCTTCTTTAGCTACCCTTCGATACCAGGAACCAAATTGAGACCCGGAACCTTTTTGCCAGGCTGCGTGTGATGTGTGACGCTGCACACCGTTGATTGGTCAATGGAAATCGTCACAACATCGTCATCGTTTGTGTTCACTGTACACCTCTAACTGGAAAATGTCACTACAGTTTCTGTAATAGCTTATTAATAAAGATTCGAAAAATTATGCTGACCATCGTATTATCTTAGTTTAATGTCATTTCAATGCATCATAGAACTTTTATTTACAACAAACATAACACAAAAATCGCTATTATGCACCGTCTTTGCCCGTGAATAACACCGGCTATGGAGGTGGTACAATCACAATACTCATTTGCTAACTTCACCATCGGTATACGGTCATTTTGAGCCCTTAACCACCGCGCTGACACCCCGAGAAGTTATGCTTTTAACCTTAAACTCAATGAACCGGGAGTTCACCCGCTGCTGCAAGCGTATCTATAACGAACGTGGAGATTGAATGAGCCCCGCGTCAGGCAGCCTTTCCGTAGAAATACATCACTCCGTTATATATCTAACGTTACATGTTTTAAGGCTGATCTGTGCATGATAGTGCTGCATTATGTTCATCTATTTATATCGATCTATTCTTGCCAATTCCTTATTACCAGTGGAAAGGGGGAAGGCTAAAACACTTTGAATGGGATAGATAGGACTTTCCGTTCAATGAAGCATTGATACTCGCGAGTTCATCTCGCTTTTCCCCCCGTTGATGTATTAAACAATCTAAGCAATCTAATCAGAGCACTTGTTATTATGTAATATTATTGATGGATGTGCCATTTTTGATGGACAGCAGTGAACGGATGACTTGATGTGAGCATGTATTTGACTAATGCCGATAGTAATAAATCAAGTAGAGATTCCGACCCGTGTTGAACATCCTATTTCCTTGTCAAATCGTGTATGCTGTGCACCTAATCTATCCTGAGATGACACAACGCATTTAAGATCACAATCCTCAATAGATTGATTCCATCGTTTTACAGACAAGAAGATTCTACAATCTATCAGCCTTTCCGTAGAAATACATCGCTCCCTGTATAACGATATATATATATAACGTTACATGTTTTAAGGCTGATCTGTGCATGATGGTGCTGCATTTTGACATAATTCTTATCACATTTCCCCCCGTTGTGCTGTGCTGTGCCGTTACGTAGTCCAGAGCTTCATCATCCCCCTCCTAAAACTGCCATCACCGGCGTCATGTTATCAATGAACGTGGTATTATACATATTTACATATTACATATTTGTTGTTATTTATGGAAGTGTCCGGTTGCTGGAGGAACCAGGACGCCGGCTACACTGCACAGTTTAGCCCGAAATAGAGAGAGTGCTTTACACCCCGAGAAGTTATGCTTTTAACCGTAAACTCAATGAACCCGCTGCTGCTCGCAGCACCGCGCCAGCTGGTTGAAACTCCCGTTGACAGCGCGGGGAGAGAAAAGTTTTAACAGGGAATTCGCTCCGCGCTGTGTCGACGGTGATAGCAGTGTCGTATCGACACCATTCAAATGGTTTTGGATTCCCTGTCCTCTCCCCTATCCGGACACGTTTGAATTGTTATCCTAACCCACGGTAAACCGAAGTTATTAACCCGCAAAGGGTGCCTCCGGGCACCGTGTTTGTCCGTGAATAACACGGCACACAATGATACTACAGTTCATAAAGCAGACAAGTGAAGGCAGTGGTTTTAAGGGTTCAAAAAACATGACTTTATTATGTGTACATAGCTTCCTCTCTCTCTTTTTCTTTCTCTCCAAAAAAAACACGGTTAATAATATACCACATGCCGAGGGAAAAGTATACGATAGCTTCAAGTTCCTCCATGTTGCTATTGTTGTGGCTGTGTTGTGTCTCGTGAAAATATACGTCACCACCATGGCGCGCTTTTATGACGCGTAACTCCGCCTACTATCGCCTACTCCTCCTACTCGTTCCTGGTCTGTTGTGTATAGTGGAAAACCAGAACTGTTCAAAAGCGTGCCGAAGCGAGCCGACCCGAACCGACCCGAAGCGATCCGGGCCGCTGGTGGAAAAGCGCCATAAGGAACCAGCACAAGCTGGCTGAACCAAAGGCCAAGACCAGCAGGCTGAAAAACTCAACCCTTCATACTGCAGTTAGGCTGTACAATGACAGTATCTAGACCCACAAAAAACACAGCATGGCTACCATGACTGCTACCTGCCCTTGCTTTGCCGCCAATATTTTTAACCTTAAAATTGTTGTGTAGTATACGCTGCTAATATTTTTTGTCATGTATAAATTATCTCTTGTCATGTAAGTTCTGCAGTTTTTCAGTGGGGCCTTGGCTCCACTGCAAGCATGAATTAATCAAATCAAATAATAAAAAAAAATAATCAAAGCATACAGTGATGTGTTTTAGGGGCTCCATTCAGACAGATCAGGGGTGGATAACAAGTTATAATGGGGTCTTCATGAACCACTTAAAATAAATGCCATATAAACAGCTAATTTCTGTGTGTGAATAGCTTCTAATGCTATCATAAGGTCTAGTTTTGGTGGGGCCCAATACTATATTCTTTCATAGGGCCCAAAATTCAACCAACGTTCCTGCAACAAGAAATGCAAAGGGCCCCTTGAGCTCTTGGGCCCCTGGGCCTGGGCCCGGTAGGCCCGTTTGGTAATATGTCTTTTGTCATTTTGTCATCATAAGAAAAACAAATCTATGCTCAGACCAGGGGCCGTCACAATGCTAGAGGAAGGAAGAATTAATATTATTTTAATCTATTTACAGGAGAGAAACTGTACAGGTGGGTAGTCTTTAGGATCCCCATGAGAAAGTCTTTAGGATCCCCATTCCAAACCTGAGGTGGCTTGCTTAGCTTTGTTTTGATGAAACAACATTTAAGTTGTTCTAGTATGCTCAGACTGAAATGTTTAGAAATGTTGTATATAGTGTATTCAATATAAAATATATATATACAATTATAAAATATATATCATGTATATATATATATACATTTTTAATATAAAATAAAAAATAAAAGAATAATAATATAAGTTGATCTGCAGGACTGGTACTCATAGCACCGCAGAGAGTGTATGATGGTGTGATCCTATAAGTATTTCTGTTATTTCAAATAAAACACACACAGGAGACCTCTCCTTTATCGACATGCTCTCTTCGCTTTGGATAAAAGCATCTGCTAAATGGTAAAAATGTAACAGATTAATAACCTGTCAAACATGCATGACACTCGTGTTGTTGAAAATCAATGACACACTTGCTAGTCAACTAACACAGCTTGTGAGCCTGCTAACAATATAAAGGTAGTACGTAGTAGTAGGAACACTAATAATAAAGAACACACACCCAGGATGAGGTGCTGACTAGCAGTACATAACTCAAAATGTAATGAAAATGAAATTCAAACTTCTTGACATTTATTCAGCTCACCAGCATTGTCACTGCATTTACATTGCATTTCTACATTTTAGACATTTAGCAGACACCTTTATCCAAAGCGACTTACAACTAATACATTTGACTGATTGTGATCTATCCACCAGTCACCAGTCATAGCAGGAAAAAGTCATCTATGCTCAGGCCAGGGGCCATTGGCAGTCGTAATGCTAGAAGAAGGAAGTTCATAGATATAATTGACATATTAACAGTAGAGAAACTGTACTGAGAAAGGCTAGTGAGACAGTAATGTGAATTGTTCTTTGGTTGGGTCAAGAGGACCCAAATAATGGTCGCCTTTAACATGTTCTAATTAGAGCTATTTAGTGTTTTTCTTTTAGGAATGACACAGTCTCCTCTTGTGGAAGTCTGGGTAGTTGTTGTTTTGTTCAGAGCTTAAAACACTAATACAGCAATCAACAAGACACAATTCATTCAAAAATATTTATTTTGCTAATGTCTTGAGAGAGGAAATGTGGGTGGGTATGTGGTAAGTAGGTAGGTAGGTATTGTATGGGATAGGTAGGTGTGTGTGGGTAGGTAGGTGTGTGTGTGTGTGTGTGTGTGTGTGTGTGTGTGTGTGTGTGTAGGAAGAAAGCTAGGTAGGGGTACCTCTGTGTAAGGTAAGAGGTATGCATGTTAAGTAAGTGTCTGTGTGTCTGTCTGTCTGTCTGTCTGTCAGTGTGTGTGAAGGTGGGTATGTGGTAGGTTACCGTATGTAGGAAGGGAGGTAGTTAAGTAGTTATGTGTACGTGTGTCCGTGTGTGTAGGTCTGGTGATCATTTTGTTAGGAGGGAGGTAGATGAGTGGATAGGTGTCCATTACGCCAATTTACGCAGCAGCCAACGGATAATCCTGAAATAAACACAGTAGTTACCAACACAATAACAACCTATCACCTTGTTATGATACCACCTGTATTTACCCTACTTTTATTTCAGTCATCACCTTTCTTTCAGACTCTTTTTGCCTGGTTTCTGAACTTCCTTCTCAACCTCGTTGTTTGTCTCCTGCTGCTGTTCCATCTCTTCCTTCACTTGTTTTTTCCCTGCCTTCTTCTTTTTGCTTTTCACTTTCTGAATGACAATATGAGGACAACACAAGCTTTATATGACTGTAACTCTCTGGCTTATAACTTAACTCTTCTGAGCTGAAAATGACTTGCTTTTCCCATCCCATAATTTCATTGTAAACGCTAAGTGAAATGCTTTTGACGGTCCGACTCTGTCACCCCATTAGAGTTGAGATTTAAAACCGTTACAGTTCAGTTACTGTTATGGTTAAGTTTAGGATAAGGGTTAAGGTTTGGTTAGAATTATGGTTAAGTTTAGGGTAAGGGATAAAGTTAGGTTAGAATTATGGTTAAGTTTAGGGTAAGGGTTAAGGTTCAGTTAGAATTATGGTTAAGTTTAGGATAAAGGTTATGGTTAGGTTTAGGGTAGGGTCGTCCCAAGGATCCCACTTAGCATCTAGCATCATTTCACTAACCTGTGGGGCCGGGGTCACGTCCAAGACGGCCCCTCCCATGAGGAGCTTTCTGCCTCTCACGCTCTGGTTCGTGATGGGCGGCAGGAGGGGGCCGCGGTGGCAGTGGAAGGGCTCAGGAGTAGGGGGCAGGAGGGTAGGGCGTGGTACGTTCATTTCATAAATATCGTCATGAAATGGAACCACAATGGTGGTTTGGGCATCATCGCCTGCTGCGTTGCAGGGCTCTGGGGACATAGCAGACTGACTAGTCTCAGAGAGCCTGTCGCGAGGCTCATCCGGTGTCCAACACGCACGGCTCTGTGGGGGTAAAAGACAAAGAAAATTAGACTCCTGCTGCTGTTCCATCTCTTCCTTCACTTTTTTTTTTACCTGCCTTCTTCTTTTTGCTTTTCACTTTCTGAATGACAATATGAGGACAATACAAGCTTTATATGACTGTAACTCTCTGGCTTATAACTTAACTCTTCTGAGCTGAAAATGACTTGCTTTTCCCATCCCATAATTTCATTGAAAACGCTAAGTGAAATGCTTTTGACGGTCCGACTCTGTCACCCCATTAGAGTTGAGATTTAAAACCGTTACAGTTCAGTTACTGTTATGGTTAAGTTTAGGATAAGGGTTAAGGTTTGGTTAGAATTATGGTTAAGTTTAGGGTAAGGGATAAAGTTAGGTTAGAATTATGGTTAAGTTTAGGGTAAGGGTTAAGGTTAGGTTAGAATTATGGTTAAGTTTAGGGTAAGGGTTAAGGTTAGGTTAGAATTATGGTTAAGTTTAGGGTAAGGGTTAAGGTTAAGGTTCAGTTAGAATTATGGTTAAGTTTAGGATAAAGGTTAAGGTTAGGTTTAGGGTAGGGTCGTCCCAAGGATCCCACTTAGCATCTAGCATCATTTCACTAACCTGTGGGGCCGGGGTCACGTCCAAGACGGCCCCTCCCATGAGGAGCTTTCTGCCTCTCACGCTCTGGTTCGTGATGGGCGGCAGGAGGGGGCCGCGGTGGCAGTGGAAGGGCTCAGGAGTAGGGGGCAGGAGGGTAGGGCGTGGTACGTTCATTTCATAAATATCGTCATGAAATGGAACCACAATGGTGGTTTGGGCATCATCGCCTGCTGCGTTACAGGGCTCTGGGGACATAGCAGACTGACTAGTCTCAGAGAGCCTGTCGCGAGGCTCATCCGGTGTCCAACACGCACGGCTCTGTGGGGGTAAAAGACAAAGAAAATTAGAATTAGTCATACGTCATACCAGTCTTGAGATATTATATCTGTCCTGTCTTTACCCATTTGATATATATATATATATATATATATATATATATATATATATATATACTGTATATATACTGTATATATATATATTTATCTATTACATGTATGGATTACCTATCTGCTCTATTCATGAATAACTTTTAATTTATAGATTTTATTAAACTTACGAAGCACTGGGCAGCTTTCTCCTTCTCTGCAATCAGGAGTTTGGCAATCACCAGGTCTTCCTTGAGTCTCTTGCAGGTCAACTTCAACTCCAGCAACTCCTGCCTCTCCTGCGTGTTGTTCCCCTCCACCTCCTCCACCAGGATCTCCACCCGCTTCCTCCCAAACAGCTTTCTCCTCAGGCCTCTCAGACAGCCGCCGTCCGTCCTGCCTGGGTCATTCTCCTCCTGGAAGTCCTCGGTGTGGTAGGCCCATTCGCTATCCAGGTCTTTGCTGAGGATGGTCTCCTGCATGGCCTCTCTGTCCTGCAGCTCCTTGTAGGACTGATCCGTGAAAGGGAGGATATAAAGGATTAAGTACAGAGGTGTGAAGAAGAAAAAATACCCAAAGACTGTAAAATAGGAAATATAAAGTACCGGTAATAGTGAGAATGAAAGACTTTGAGACACACACACACACACACACTGTTCGTAGGACACTCTTAGGCTCTCGAGACATACCCTCGGTTCATCTGGAAGGACTATGACATCTTCATCAGCGAGGCTGCCATCAGCGGAATGCAAAGTCTGTACAAGAGAGGTCCAGTTGCGGTCACCATGCATGCCTTCTCCACAGTCAGACATCAGATAGGACACCATGCATGCCTTCTCCATAGTCAGACATCAGATAGGACACCATGCATGCCTTCTCCATAGTCAGACATCAGATAGGACACCATGCATGCCTTCTCCATAGTCAGACATCAGATAGGACACCATGCATGCCTCCTCCATAGTCAGACATCAGATAGGACACCATGCATGCCTTCTCCATAGTCAGACATCAGATAGGACACCATGCATGCCTTCTCCATAGTCAGACATCAGATAGGACATTGCACAAAGGTATGAAGGGATGGAAACAAATCTGCTCACCTGCAATTCAGATTCAGCACCAGAGGACAAGGAGTAGGTCTCATCCTCAGCCTCATGACTCACTGTTGTCTGATGCTGCCTCCCTTTCTCATCTTCAACCTAAAGAAGGGGAGAGACATTACTCTCAAAAAGTTACAGTTTAACAGTGAACTGAAATAATGCATCTCAATAGTCTGTTATGGCTTCCTCTCCTTGTCCCCTAGATCAGTGTTTCTCAACCCTCTCCTCGGGGCGCCCCAGCCGCTCCACATATTTGATCTGATCCACCACCAGCTCACCTGATTCAACTAATCAAGTACAAACCATAATTGCTTTGTACTTGATTAGTGGAATCAGGTGAGCTGGTGGTGGAACAGATCAAATATGTGGTGCGGCTGGGGCGCCCCGAGGAGAGGGTTGAGAAACACTGCCCTAGATGCCCTATGATGTGAAAGCACAAGCCAACATATTAGTTGTTATCTTGTTGTCCTGTGTGTTTTCAGTGCTGGTTAAGGCAAGGAGACTAGAAGGGGGAAACCACTTTGGTAGAATGAGATGAACCCTCTTAGTAGGGTCTGTCAGTGGTAGAATGAGATGAACCCTCTTAGTAGGGTCTGTCAGTGGTAGAATGAGATGAACCCTCTTAGTAGGGTCTGTCAGTGGCAGGGTCTGACCTGGGCAGGAGTCTCTGTGTTGGCTGTGGTGCTGACCCCGTCGCCAGAGGCCATGAACAATGATTCTGTGAATGTAATGTCCTCCTGAATGGGAGTCTGTGAAGACATAGAAAATAGCTGCTTCAGAATTGCTGGTCACTGCATCTACTATTAGAATTGTTGAATTTCCAAAATTAATTTACCAGCCGTCTCTGGAACCTTGTTGTGTTGGGCCGCCTCTCACAATCCCTTCGTGGACCAGTATGAAGCTATAAATAGAGCACTCAATGTAATGTGAGGAGATACTGTATTGTATGCATAGTTAACGAAATAAACATAAAATAAATCATTTTCTGTAGCTTGTCCTTTCCATACATTTGACATACATACAGAACCCAATTGCATAATCCAAATATAAGTTAGTTGAGTAACCACAGAGTGTCAGAAACATGACATGATAATAATAATAATAATAATAATAATAATGATAATAATTATACAAATTATACTAATAATAATAACTTGTATTCGTATAGCACTTTTCCTGCAAACGTTGCAGCTCAAAGTGCTTTAATCATTAATATAATCATAATTTTATTATCATTAGTCATTTAAAAGCAATATTAAAATACGTACAGGGTTACGGCGAGTTTTCAGAAACCTTCTGCGCATTTCAGCGCTACTGACACGCTCCATTTTCAATCTCTTGGGAGAAACAGCGGAGTGACAAATTCATGTGAATGTCTCCTCCTCAATGTATCTGCTGTATACCTATCTCTGTGTTTTGATTTGAAGCCCACATTCGATGCAGAATGACGTCACTGACGCTGATTGTGACGTTATTGACCCGTTAAGAAGTTGTGACCAGTTATTTTCCACGTGAGAGAGCCGATTGTCCACCACGATGACATCGGGGAGAGGACTAATAGATCGGGTCTACGTCCCTTATGTCACACAATTCTGAAAAAGTCACATGCTTTGCATAGACGGATTATGAAAAACTGGCCCCTGGACGTGTAGAAAGCGTCACCCTCCTCCCCAGCGCACACACACACACACACACACACACAACATTTTACCGCGCACATAAACATAATGCCAACAGCATGACATAGCCAACATTCACCTGCATCTCAACAGGATTTACGCAGGAACACTCAAAGCCAACAGCACAACAACTAGAAATGGAAGCGTCCGGTTAACCGGGATTCAAAATGACATTGTTGAGCCGCCAATTTCAAATAATGTAGCCCTATTATACTATTACAATACGTTAACACAACTAGACTACTTCATAGTTTCATAAATATAAGTGAATATGCAAACCGTATACCATCCATTACTGTAATACACAGTTTAATGCGCATACACAGGTAGCCTACCTGGCCTCTGTGATTGGCTTTGTTGACAGGTTCCGTGATTTATCTCCGATGGTCACTTACATGTGACACGTCTTTTTAGACAGTTCATTTATAGACAAAATATAACCAACATTGTGATAATCATTTTTACAGAAAATATTATTATCCACAAAACCAATACATTACTTAACACACACTTTTGTTAATTTTTATAAAACACCCCTATATGTGTAAATCATTTCAGATACGCTGCATTTTAATGTAGTTATCATGGGTTAGATTCATCACAATATCTGCCTGGATCAGTGGAGGGTGGGAGAGGGAGAAATCGGTGGACAGGCTCACTGTAATGCATGGAATGAATAAGGAATGGTATCAAATGGCCCTTTACCCCATTACCCCCTCTGACTATAATCCCGGACACAATGCCCCATGAGTTATTATAATGAATGTTCTGAAAAGAAGTGTATACTGTACATCACAACTGCTCATAAAGAAAATAGCCACAGACAAACTGTGCACAAACTGTCACATGCAGAACTATTAACACTCCATACTATCTGCAGCTCTACCAGATCAACAAGGAGGGAGAGATTGAGATTCTACTCGCAGAGGAGAAACCACACGTCAGCTGACTGCAGTGGAGTGGCAGCTGAGTGCAGCCAAGAGTAGCTGAATGAGCAGTGGCGTGGCAACGGAGTGCAGCAGCGTGGCAGCTGATTGCAGCAGAGTTGCAGTTGGGTGCAGTGGAATGTTTGTGGTAAGCAAATAAGATAATGTGGTATTACATTAAGATGAAATACAATACAGTTTTTATGACTGTACTGTTCTATTCTCTTGTCTGTTTACAGCCTGCTGGGCTTCTGATAATAGATAGATAGATAGATAGATAGATAGATAGATAGATAGACTTTATTTGTCATTGCTACAGTACAGGTACCAAACAACGAAATTTAGGAGGGGAGGCTCCCCTGGTGTTTAGGAAAGGAAAAAGAAACACATTTGGGAAAAAGCATAGATGCATAAAATCACAAGAATGGTGAGCAGTATTTGAGAGGTAGCAGAAGGCTGCAAAGTTGCAGCTGAGTGGAAGCTGAGTGCAGTGGAGTGGCAGCTAAATGCAGTGGTGGTCAGTACTTTGAGACCATTTACTTAGTGTCTCGTTCAACAGATACACTTTTGACATGTTTAATCTTTGTGGACACAGGTCTTTGATCTACAGTATGTCTCACATGGAAAATGGTTATGTTTTATTCAATTTTTTCAGATAATGGAGATACACATGGTGATTTTCAAAGAAATGCAAAAGCTGACATACATGCTAATTTTCCTGCGACAACGCTGAGCCTATGTATTGAAAAGCTACTTTAAAAGATCTCACTATGCTGCATTTGTGTGCGAGCACAAAAATAGGCAGACACGCCTTATTTAAAGGTGAGCATGACGAGGAAGGGGGAAATCCAGGTTAGAAAACTTTACACAGACACCAGACGGGCAGCAGCGTTCTGGATGAGCTGCAGAGGTCTGATGGCGGAGGCGGGGAGCTCAGCCAGGAGTGCGTTGCAGTAGTCAAGGCGGGAAATGACCAGTGACTAGGTCAAGAGTTGCATTGCTTCTCTGGTGAGGAATGGATGTATCCTTCTGATGTTGTAAAGGAAGAATCTGCAGGAGCATGCTGTCGCCGCGATGTTCTCCGCACAGGATAGTCGATATCCAGGATCACTCCAATGTTCTTGGCTGTCTGGGGGTTACAGGGGGTTACAGTAGAGTCAAATTCAATAGTTAATCACATAAGCCCAGACTGTACGAATAACAAATATAAAGGCCAATGCATACAGCGTGCGATTTTGTCACCGAAGTGTGTGGGTGTGAATTGAGAATCGAATGTTGTCGTGCGACAATATCGCATCGCACGCCGTGTGCATTGTCTCATTCAAAACAATGGAATCGAATTCGCGGTGCGACAAAATCGCACGCCGTGTGCATTGCCCTTAATGCAGCAAATGTGTTACCCCCATGCATTATGACTCACAGGAAGATTACATTTTGAATCAAAACAAGTGATTGAAGTGGGATAATCTGCAACACCATATGCAATTACATCAATTGCAATAGTCCCATCTACTGAGCAATTACAGTGTATAAGATGAAGTTTATTTGATCCGAGTAGTGAAAGAAAGAAAGAACAAATGAAAAAAAAGAAAGCTAATCTGAAACAGAGCTGCCGCTGTAACATAGACAGACACACCCACAATATCTGTGGTCAATTAGCAGCACAGTAAATACAAGAAGCCTACTGCACACCTGACTGTACCTGAGATACAGGAGATGAAGAGCAATACTGTCCCACTAAGCATCAAGGCAACATTTGAATTTATTCAGCTAAGCTTTCAGTCGCAAGAGCCTGAATTGATCCTGAGTGTCTGAGACTTTCTGCTATGACAATTAGCAGCACAGTAAAATGGTATGTGTGGTTACATGCGGTTATGGTGTTCACCACTCCACTCCAAATACCAGTGTCAACTCTGTCCTGACATTAGCTGAAGCCATGTCCCATGTGCCCTCTCATCCCCTGGAGAAGCACAGTGAGAAGCCCGGTAAAATTCCCTCATTACTGTTTGTAAAATAAAGAGTAAAGAGTCAATCACATACACAAACACAATAACATGTGTTGTGTATGTCTTCACAGTAAAATCCTGTCCTGCCCTGAGTGAAAGAGTTGAACTCTTCACTATCCATCCATGATGAGCCTATCCTGCACACTGCCCAGTATTCCCTATCATATTGTAATGACCCTGTATAAGGCCCGTTAGTAGTTCCGCCAAGAGAGTTAACTCGAGTAGCTAGCAAGTAGCTAGCGCGGCCAGTTTGTAAATGGAAGGTTGTGATTTCCATACCTGCATAGGACAAGCTACTCTAACCCGCAGTTCGCTACATTGGTGTTAGGGGTGGGATGGTGCCTGTGAGGCCATCAGAGAGGCATTTGAGGGACATGAGGCACTTGGTATCCAGTGAAGTGTGAGGGCATGCTCTCCCAAATGGAGATACCCTGTATAAGGCCTGTTAGCAGCTCTGCTAAGGGAGTTAACTCTCTTGGTGTTGTAGCTGGCGCTGCCAGGAAGATAGTAAGTTTAATACCCGCTTATGGCAAGCTGCTCTACCCTGCCTTTCACTACAATATTTTACTATAGCCTACATGTCTTTCAAACGGTTCAAATAATTTGTAATTTTCATGTTCTCCTCTCCATCTTATGTTCTGCTGTGTGATTCAGACGTGTATTTTGAGGGCGTATGCGATGTAGCAAAGTACCACTTGATGTCAGTGTTGTCCAAGCAAATGATCAAAAGCATTTCTGCTAGTGCCCAACATTAGTTACCATTATCTTCACAGTTATAAGTAGGGCCTATGGGTATATTCCTCTCATGCCCGCAAGTACACACACACACACACACACACACACACACACACACACACACACACACACACACACACACAAACATGATTCCATTTAGGCCCTGACGAAGGCTCAAGCTGCAGCTCTAACTTGTTTTTGTGGATTGTGGACTCTTTTTTTTCTGACAATGTTATTCTGTTGCCTTACCTGTGGCTGCCAAAATGTGCTTGCTGTCTTGATGCTAAATTAATTTCAAAGGCTTTGATTATGGAGCTACTTACTTTATAAATGTGCATATTACACACAATCTTAGAGTGGCAGCCACTTGAAAGGAATTCAATTTGGGCAGTGCTTTGGTCCATTGCCTGTCACTTATTAGAGAAGCTTGCCAGACTGAAGATTTAGATTTAAACTGTCCTCTATTGGACTGCCAAGCACAAGACCGGCATTCAAATTACACTGCTTGTAAAATGCCACATAACTGCAGTATGTGTTGTAAAGTGAGAATGAATTAAACCAGCTATATTTGTGCAGGCCTTTAGCTTGTGTGCAAGCAAGCTCCATAAATGCATGAAAAGTGATCAGAAAGGTTTAAGAGCAGTTGAATGAAACCATTTGTGAAACATTTGCATACTGTGACATTTTAAGACTGGCAGGTAGGGAAGAGTCACAGTAAGGAAACAGTTTCTTTGTGCACCTGTCAACTTGTTCTGCTCTTTACTTTCAAAAGTCACTACTGTATTTTTATTAATCACATCAGATTTTAGGGATTTCTAAGCCTCAGTTTAATGTTCATGATATCCTATGTGGAGTATAACATTGTGGATGTTAAGTCACATTCATACTGATATGGTAATGACATCTTATTCAATGACATCAAAGGATGTTTTGTTGCAGTTATGTCATTGTGTGTGTTTACTATGGTATCAAATATTCATATCTCCATTCTAGCTGACATCTTCTCCGGAAGATATCTCCCCCCTTAAAATCCATAGGGAATACTCCATGAGGTGACCAGGAGGACAGGAGCTGGGAGGGGAAATATGAACACACTAAAGTTGTACTTGAGTCTAATGGTAGTCACGGATGAAGCATGGTTAAAAAGTCCGCAAGTAGGGCAAAATTATTTTTCAGTTTTTTCCAGATTATGAAAGGGTAGATTGTTTGTAAGCTTTAAAATGATGTATCATACATTGAAATCTGAAACAAGTTGAAGAAGTCATGGATATTTGAATGTTGATACCCCCTGAACCACTGAACTGAGATATCCAGCCTCAAAGTCTTCAGAGACATTTTTCACAGAAGTAATGGGTGGGAACAATAGCTGGTTAACTCCACCCTAATCACTCCCTCAAGACAACCACACCCTCAAGACAACCACTCCCCCATTACACTACCTGTCATTACCTACCTGTCATCTGTCAGTGGGGTTGTCAGCTAACCCTAAGGTAACAAAATTGCAGGGCTGACACGTTTAAATAGCTAAATAATAATAATAATAATAATAATAATTCAAGATTCATGATTTTTTATTGCCATGTGTGCCAAAAGTTTATTACATCCCATTACAAGTACAAGAGAGTAAAATTCATGGCAATGGAAAACATTTGGCAAGATACAATTGAGCAATACAATAATAGAATGATAAAAAAATAATAATGTTGTCCGTGTGCACATGCATTTATCATTATAGTCCATAAAGCATCTAGTGGGACTTCGGCGTAGTTCCTTCCCATCCCATCTGGGCATCAAAGCTGTAATAAAAAAAGAAGACAGTACATTTAAAATGATTGCCCACTGTTACCAACACCACTTTTACGAAATAGCCTACTACTATCTTCATAAAATAGAATTGCTTATACAATGACAATGACAAATACCTGAAGTGCTGGTGACTCTCATCAAGGTGTCATCTCTCAGAACCTCTCACCTCGTCATTCTGTAACACACATTTCAGGTCAGAGGTGTGGACTCTTCTCTAGTATAGGTTTTCCATAGACTCAGTGTACTGTACTTGTACTGAAGTAGGCTAGTGAAATCATTTCAATTCACAGTATTATTCTACAGCAAATCAAATCAATGAATAAATCATTATTTTTGATTCCACATAACATTACCGTTCATTACAAAAGCATTTACTTTTTCTAAAATCTATTACATCTCTAACAAAGCTAGCTAGCTAGCTAGCTAACAAGCTAACACTTGTTTGGCTAGCTAGCTAACAAGCTAACACTTGTTTGGCTAGCTAGCTGGTACACACAAACACACTAAAATGGTGCATGAAACATATTACACTATGTTGCATGTTTAGTAGGTCTCCAACAAATGTATTTATTAATTATGTTTTATCTTTGACAACGTATTTCTTCCTCCCACCATCTCATTAGTTGTGTAGAGGGGTGGCATGATTGTGGTGAGCAGTTTCAGTGGTCTGATAACTGATGCTAACAAAGACGTTATCTACCTTACTCACAAAACAACAAATAACTGTTTGGCTATCCTAAGTAAACAACACAAAATCCTAGTAAACACATGTAACTCACTAAAACTTACCCAAGAACACAGCAGAAGGTCTGTCTGCAGACGACTGTCCCATGAAAGTGAAGTGGAGATCAATGTCTGAAATTCCGTTGTCATCTGTCATCATCAGATTCGGAGTTCGGAGTTCCCGTTATGTATAGTCCAATATGAAGGAGTTCATTAATTGCTCACTGTCGATTTTTTTACATTTTTTAATATATATATATTTTTGTTATTATGTTTCCAAAGATTCAAACATTTTTACAATATAATTGAACACATTTGTTCTTGTTTCCCCGCCCCCATGTATCCACCCCTCCCCCCCCCCCCCACCCACCATTGTGCAGGAACGCCCAACGACAACACAACAAAAAGATAATAATAATAAGACAAAACACACATGCCTACATACACACACACACACACACACACACACACACACACACACACACACACAATAATGCATTCATTAGGGATGCGCTATGATATTAACAGCAATTCACATCACCGTGCATCCCTACAAGAAACACTGTCCATCAAACAATAGTACCTGAAGCTGCCCTTCTTGCCATAAAATCTATTATGTGGTTGCCATATTTTTACAAAGTCCTGACTCTTATGTCTTATATTATAGTATATTTTATCTAATGGAATGTAGCTAGAGATTTCATTTAACCAATGTGATATTGTAGGAGAGTAATCGGATTTCCAATGGATTGCAATACACTTCTTTGCAGCAATCAAAGCAAGATCAATATATATTTTTTGAAATTCATTCCAAGGATCCATATTGATTGTGCCTAAAAGACACAAGCGAGATGATTTTGCAATGTGAATATTTAAACATAATGCTATCGTGTCAATTCCAAAACGTTAACAACAAATTACATGACCAAAACATATGGTAAAACTCCCCTTTCTGTTTTTTGCAGCGCCAGCACAAAAAGTACATTTCATTATTCATTTTATAACGTTTTGCAGGTGTATAATAAGTTCTATGCAACATTTTAAAAAGAAGGAGTTTGTGCCTCATATTGTAAGAACATTTATGAACTTTAAGACAAAAGAAAGACCAGTCCTCTTTACTTATATCCATGTCTAAATCCTTTTCCCATTTACACCTCGTAGCATCTGTACTTGTAGACAAGCATTCAAGCAGAGATAAATAAACTTGAGAAATACATTTAGAACTTTGAACCTCCTTATTGATAAGGCCTTCTATTTTGGAGGGCTTGGGTTCTTCAAGAGTGCCTTGAGTTGTCTGTATCATATGGCGGATTTGAAAAATTCGAAATAAATGTGTGGAAGATAAATTATATTTTGACTTTAACTGAAGGAAAGAAACAAATGTACCACTGTCGTAAATATGTGTTATTTCCCTTATCCCCTTGTCGTACCAAGACTTGAAGGTGTCATCATTAAAACAAGATGTAAAATTGGGGTTTCTCCAGATAGGAGTATAGGGCAAAAGGTGTTCCTTGTGACCCATACGTTTATGGGAGTTCTTCCATATTAGTAAACTGTTAATAATAATAGGATTATTTGTGATTTTTTTTAACCTGTTGTAAACCAATATAAGGCAGGTATCTCAGTTCATATGGAAGAATGTCATTAGATTCCAGTCTTGACCATGCACTAGATGAGCTAGAGAACCACTGCCTAATCTGGGTACGTTGGGCAGCCAGAAAGTAAATGTTAAGGTTCGGTAGGTTTAAGCCACCATCATTATATATGGAAGTTGTAAAACTTGTTGGCTAATCCTTGGTGACTTACTCTCCCAAATGAAAGAAGAGAAGATGCTCTGCATCTTTTTGAAGAAAAGTAGCGGAGGGGAAAATGGAATGTTTTGAAACAAAAAAAGAAATTTGGGTAAAATAGACATCTTAATAATGTTGGTTCTGCCCATAAGAGATATAGGAAGTAAATTCATCTTTTTCAGATCATTTGTAACTTTCTCAATTAATGGAGAATAATTCAGGTGAAGGTGTCATCTATTTTGTTAGGAATATATATGCCCAAATACTTCATATAATCTGGAGACCATTTCAAATAAAAATTAGGAAATTGGCATAATTTCGGTTTTGGACAGGTTGACTTTGTAGCCCGATAGATCGCCAAACTGATCCAGTATTGTAAACAGTATTGGAATTGAGTACAAAGGGTCACGTAAATAAAGTAAAATATCATCTGCATATAATGAAATAACATGATTTTCGCTTCCAATTTTAATGCCCTGTAGGTAATTATGTGATCTTATTATTGCAGCCAGAGCTTCAATAGCTAGAGCAAATAATGATGGAGACATCGGACAGCCTTGTCTTGTCCCTCGTGATAGCTTAAAGGGGGATGAGTGCTGATTGTTTGTCTTAATGATTGCCATAGGGAGATTATAAATAATGCGAATCCAATAAATAAAAATGGGTCCAAAATTATATCTTGATAAAATGGCTATTAAGTATTCCCATTCTAATCTATCAAATGCTTTTTCAGCATCGATAGAAATAGCCACCATAGGAGTAGTACAGTCTTTGGTGTGAAACAAAATATCAAAATACCTACGAATATTATCAGACAGTAGACGACCCTGAACAAAACCTGTTTGGTCCGAATGAATAAGATTAGATACCACTGATTCAAGGCGTAGAGTTAGAATTTTAGTGATGATCTTATAATCGACATTTAACAGTGAAACTGGCCTATAAGAAGCACACAACATTGGATCTTTATCTTTTTTTTAAAAGTAGAATAATAACTGCTACGTAAAGAGATTGAGGGAGTAATCTTTTCTGAAGACTGGTTGAAATCATAGAATGAAAAAAAGGCATTAGCTGCTGAGAAAACTGTCTATAAAATTCCACTGGAAGACCATCCAATCCCGGTGCCTTGCCCTTTTGAAGAGAGTACATAGCCTTCAAAATCTCCTCTGAGGTTATATCTTTATCTAACTGGGACCTCCTTTCAGTTGTCAGAGAAGGGAGAGGAATGTCTTTCAGAAAAGTATTTAAGGTCTCCTCACTACAATGACACTCCGATTCATACAATTCACTATAAAAGCTTTTGAATGAATGAATGAATGAATGAATGGTCTTTATTGTCATTGCTATAGTACAGGTACCAAACAACGAAATTTAGGAGGGGTGGCTCCCCTGGTGTTAGGAAAGAAAAAAAAAAACTTTAAAAAAACACTTTAAAAAAACACAAGAAGGGAAGGAGCTGGTTTACATAAATAAAGGCTATGTACACTATCCACTATACTATACTGTACAGATAGACGACTAGGGTTGTCATATTGCACATAGTGTTATTGCACATTTATTTTAAGTGTCGCAGTTTGCAGGCTTGAAATGTACATATTTGTGCCTCAGCCCTACACCTGATTTTTTCAGTCCAGCAGCTGCCATCAATCCGTCCAGACTGTCCAGGGCCCAGAACCTAGGTCTTTGCTGTGTTCAGGGCCTGGACGGCCCTGGGGTAGAAGCTGTTCTTCAGTCTGTTTGTCCTTGCGGCCATGGTCCTGAACCGCCTTTTCGAGGGAATGTATCATTAATCTCTACGGGATCCATTATAACGCAACCATCGGCCCCTTTAATTCGCAAAATAGCTCGATCTTCTGATTCTTTCTTTATTTGCCATGCTAGTAATTTACCTGCCATTTCGCCTTGCTCGACAGACCTTTGCTTTGTTTTTAAAATATTCAATTCAATAAAATGTGTGTTTATATTATTGTATTTCATTTTCAAATTGTCAAGCTGGCAAAGGATCTTTGGATCACAATGCAGAATCACAATGCACAATGCAGGATCTTTGGATACACAATGGTGTTTCTCTAACTTCTTAATCTGCTTGTTCGATATACTGTAATTCATCTTTGGTTTTGGCCTTAAGGGAGGAAGAGAATGCTATAATCATCCCTCTAATATAGGCTTTCAATGTGTCCCAAACTATTAAAGGACAAACTGTTGAATCCTGATGTACAGCAGAAAAAGTGTCCAAATGGGCGTCCATAAATTAAATAAACTGTTGGTTGGCTAACAATGATGTATTGAACCTCCAATTTTTAGATGGTGCCGGAGGCCCATCAAAATCAATTGAAAAAAGTAATGCAGAATGGTCTGATAAGATTCTCGCCAAATACACACATTTTGATATCTTGGAAACAAAAGATGAAGATACAAAGAAAAAATCAATTCTTGAATAAGTGTTGTGCACAGGGGAGTAGAATGAAAAATCTCTGTCATTAGGATGAATAGTTCTCCAAGTCTCATAAAGGCCCAATTCCTGAGTGTTTTTGGCCAAAGCAATAGACATATTGGATAGGGAGTAATTAGTGGTCGAAGATCTGTCCAAATTAGCATCTAGAATGCAATTAAAGTCACCCCCCCCAAAAATAGGAATTTTACATTTTGCCACCATTAATGTAAGGTCATTAATACATTTGGGGTCATCATGATTAGGACAATAACAATAATTTTTTTTTTACTTCGACTTGGTCCAGCAAGCCCCTAACAAAAATATATCTACCATTTTTATCAGATTTAACTTCTTCAGGGAGAAATAATACATTATGTCTGATGAGAATTACAACACCTCTTGAGTTGGAAGCAAATGAGGAATGAAATACCTTACCAACCCATCCGGATTTGAGCTGTTCATGAGTTGAGAATAGGAGATGAGATTCTTGTAAAAAGGCTACATCCACTTATTGTTTGTTCAGGTATGTCATAATTGTCTTCCTTTTAACCAAACCCCCCATTCCTTTAACATTATAAGTTATGAAGTTGTATCTAGGCATTTAGAATAATCCGAAGGAACAACTGACAGGACAAGAAAATACAAGACAGGACAGAAAAATAAATAAAATAAAACAAAACAAAACAAAAAAACAACAATCCCACACACACACAGACATCCCGCACTCTCCCACTCACCCATTTGATACCTCCTGAGTATATCCTGCCCTGTACACTACAGGGTGCAGCATATTAACAAGAATGACATGCTCTCCCATCGTTATCAAATACATTTACAGTACAGGCCAAAAGTTTGGACACACCCGTCCAAACCAGCTGCCTCATGACCAAAAATGCCCCAAACTGCACAAACCCGTCCACAAACACCCAACACTTAACCACATGATATGTGCACCCACACAATCAGACAATCACACGTGAACCGCACCCAAGAGCAACACTTCTAAACCAAAACGGCAATCCTGCAAGTACACCGGGAGGGGCGGGGGGCGCACCGCTCCGTCACCCAAATATATTGGCACACACCGGTGTCAACGACGACCTCCACCCCAACAGGCGCCCCAGAACCCGCAGAACCCCCCATACCCAAAAGAAACAAAGACCACCCGCCACATTCAAAAACGCATGGGCTCCAATCCCACACCAGCCCCACCACACGCAGCACCATGTATTTCCAATGGAAGGGAGATGGGTGAAACCGATGCGGGACCAGAGCCCACGCACCTCCAAACACGGCGAGCGGTCTCCACCCCCTCCAAACACGAAAAACCCCACAGGCCCTGGAGCACCCGCCAAGACAGACGCCACCACCAACACCAGCATGCACCAACACATCCAAACAAGAAAACAATGCACCCCCCCACCCGTCCCAACGCACCCACAAAACCATCATTCCAACTCAAAAATACCACTCCTGAACGCAACCCACGCACGACCATCCGACCATACAAGTACACACACCATACAACCAAACATCAAGTGTCTATAGACAAGTCCACACAGTCCATATTTCTGTCGATATTTCTGCCTGCTTATGAAATTCTGTTGATAGCATTAGCGAGAGCTTCAGCCTCCATCTTGTAAACTTGTCAACAAACGCAGATGGCTCCTTACATACAGTTGGGGTGGGCGGGGCTACACACACTGCCACACTAATACCCCCCACCCGACTTTGCTAACTAAATGTAGGTATTTAGTGAATGTAAAACTGTTGGATCTGATATCGAGTGGGTTCTTCATCGCTTCAATTTTCATCCTATGCCAAAACCCGGAAAACACATTTTTTCACAACAAGACTTGTTTGGCTCGATTGCGAGCTTTCACAATTGCCGAGATGGGGACCTTTTAATGAAACCCTGTCACATATACGTTTCATGCCTTAGATTCACAGTAAGCGCCGGTCAAAGGCAAGATACAATATGAAAAAGCATGCTCAGAAACAGATGACCCTCCCAATTTAGGTTTTGAAATATTAGTGGTATTTTTGACTATTGAAACAATAATAGGCTACATAATAGGCTACATACTGTAAGTAGATAATCTTATATACTCAATTGACGGGAGTACGTACAGTGGGGGAAATAAGTATTCAACACATCAATAACTTTTTAATTCAACATATTTCCATTGCAGATATTCACATGAAATTTAGACCAGACATTGGTATTAATTCAATACAACTACACAGCTAAAGAAATTGTAACACTCCAATCCATTAAAAAAGTTGCAATAAACAAGTGCAATAAAAGGGAATGACACAGGAAAGAAGTATTGAACACGCTGAACACAATTGAAATGTATTTAGTACTTGGTGGAGAAGCCTTTGTTTCCAATGACCGCTTGAACAAACTAATCTCCCACAGTGATCAGGTGGGATTCTGGCCCATTCTTCAACACACACTGTCTTTAAATCTTGAAGATTCTGGGGGCCCACTGGTGAATCTTTATCTTCAGTTCCTTACACAAATGTTCTATTGGATTTAAGTCTTGCTATTGATTAGGCCAGTCTAACACTTTTATTTTCTTCCCCTTGAACCAATTGAGGATCGTTGTCCTGCTGGAAGATCCATTCGGGTCTCATCCTTATCATCCTGTTGAAAGGCAACAGATTCCTGTCAAGAGTTTCACGGTACATGGCTCCATTCTCCTTCCCTTCTTTCATTTGGATTCCACCAATACCATGTGAAGAGAAACAGCCCGATACCATGATGCTTCTACCTCCGAACTTCACTCTAGGTATGGTATTTTTAGGATGATATGCAGAGCCATTTCTCCTCCAAACATGGTGTAAAGTATTTATACCGAAAAGTTCAATTTTTCTCTCATCTGACCAGACTACATTCTCCCAAATGTTTTTTTGCAAACTTCAACCAAACTTCAACATGCCTTTTCTTCAGTAATGGAGTCTTCTGGGGTGATCACCAATGGAGTCGGTGGAGTGCATTGCCAACTGTTTTCTTTGTGACAACTGTACCCACTGCTAAAATGAAGAATTATTTCCCCCCAGTGTACTTAATACGATTTTATACTGTGTTGGACTCAGCGTAATGTAATTGTTTTTATGTCCTGAGTCATCTTCACTTGCAACAAATCACTCATGATGCTCACACCACCCTGGCATTCAGCCAGATGGCACAGTCCTGATGTCAGTGGTAACCTATCCCCTCCACTGTAATTGCACAGCACCACGGGGAGGATACCACTGAGGGCATCTACGGTCTCACAGCTGCGTGGTACGGTGTTGTTCAGACTGCAAACTGGTGCTGTAGCTATCGACTGATAAAAAACAACATAAGCGAGCGAGTCCTTAAGACCGAAAGAAGAACGATACACTCACTGATAATAGCTGAGGGCTGGTTGTGTAGGAGTGTGTGTGTGTGTGACAGGACCCGAGGGAGGCGGCTGTGTTTCGTGCACTGATTGTCTGCTCCCCAAGGGCCGAGGGGGGTAAGTCAGTAAGCGCCCCCTCGGTGTGACAGTGTCCCCTCGCTGTGCAAGGCGCTGCAAATGATGAGCCGTGCATGATGAACCAAATACTGAGCCTACACTTCTCTAGTTTCAAAGAAATGACTTATCAGCGGATGTTTTGGTATTCCTAATTTGAAGATTATGCATAAAAACATCTACTTGTAGAGTTGTTTATTTCTAAGCTATTATTTTATTTAATTATACTTGGTGATAAGGTTTATGCATATGTGCCCTGTATTTGTGAGTTGATGATAAGCTGTGTTAGTTGACTAGCTGGTAGGCAAACTGGTTAGTAGTCGCTCTATGAGTAGAGGGCTGCAAGGGAATTTTCCTGGCTACATATTGTACAGGTTTTTACTTTTGCCTGCTTGCGGCTCTGTCAGTATGTGAAGCGCATTGAGTTGCATCTTGTAAGAAATGCGCTATACAAATAAAATTTGTTTTGATTTGATTTGATTTAGCGATGTGTCATTGATTTGGAATTGATTGGAAATGTATTCACATTTTTCCAAAGAAAAGTCTGATCATTACATCGGATCCCAACATGAGGACCAAAGCATTACAGTGTCACATTTGTCTAGGTTTAATATTGCATTAGCATCACAGCATGCAGTCAAAAGGTACTATTAGCTGTGCATGCCATCATTACCACCACCATCATCGTCAAAGTTGCCTTCTTCTCCGTAATCATCATCATCATCATCATCATTTACATCATCATTATCATCATGACCTCATCATCATCATCATCAGAACCAAAGGGCGCCCATTCAATCTCACGTCTCCCAAGTGTCTATATTGCCTAAACCACTCTCCTAGCCCCTCAGGGATTCCTCCTCTTGTTTTGCTCTTAGTTACTCGAGTGTATGCCCTTTTCAAATGTTAATATGCACAAGGGTATAGCTATCAGGGACGAGCTACACCTTGTCTGGGACTCAGACAGCCTGCTGTCATGACAAGTCTTTGTATATCAATGCGCAAATGCAAGCTGTGCAATGTGATACAAACAACAACAGTAGACATAAAATGGACTGACTTATGTAGCACCTTATTCCAAAGCGCTTCACAATGGTCTCTCATTCACACACCAATGGCAGCAAGCTACCATGCAAGGCACCGGCCCGCTCGTTGTGAGCAATTTTAGGGTTCAGTATCTTGCCCAAGGACACCTCGACATGTGGCCAGCCGGGGTTCGAACTGCCACCCTTTATACCCTCCTCCCACCCTGTATTCCAGCAAGGCCCCTAAGGTCAGCTGAGACTAATCATTTAATCATTCCAAGAGTGAAAAAAAAACAGCAGCAACTTTCAGTCACTCTGCCGCATGCTCCTGGAACAAACTCCCTGAAAAAATCAAACAGGCCCAAACTCTAATGTTTTCTGGCCTGAATTGCACAAAACAAGAATTAGGACTGCATGAAAAGATATTTCATTGTGATCACGAATACCTTGACAACAGGTCAAGGTTACAGATTAAATTCAGAATTAAAATGCTATGCTTCAGAAAATGATTTTATCTTCTACAGTAGGTTAACCCAGTGGTGTGTGTGTGTGTATCTGTGTGTGTGTTTCTTTTTTTAAATCAAGTACAAAAATCAATTTGACTTCAATTGAATCCTCATGGCTACCAGATAACCTTTTCAATGATGGCTGCTACCGTATATCACTGCTCTACAGGGATATGAAATGTTCAGGGACATTGATGAAGTTATAACACCATTTACTTTAACCAAATGTTCTGTAATTCTTTCAGACTGTATGATGACCTATTTGTTAGGAAGGAAACGTTTCCATACACTATCCACTTGTGTAGTGTATGATAGTGCTGTGTGTGTGTGTGCGTGCGTGTGTGTGTACAGTACAGTGTGTGTGTGTGTGTGTGTGTGTGTGTGCACATGTTTGTGTCAGATGTTTGTGTGTGAGATGTTTTAGTACCTTTGGGTGTTACTGTAATTGGCCTTCTCTGTGAGATGGTGCTTCTACATTGAAATTAAATATTTATTTTGATAGCTTTGATTTTGGCAAACTGATACTTGCCATTGATTTGATGATGACCACTGGACATGTTTACATGTCTGCATAACCATTGCTGAATTCCAACTGCTTTAATAACCATTTCTTGTAAATATAGGCTTGAGGCCAAAAGCAAGATGACAATCTATATTTGATATTTTCGACCATCTATTTCGACCACTATTACAAAAATATTCAATCCACATTGTGAACCATCTTCAAACTGAATATATGGCCTGTATTATAAGACCAACGTGATATGACTACCAGCACACAGTGATAGTACAACCATGATGAAATAAATGGTATAAAAAAGTGGATCCAGTTTAGAATTACGGGAGTTATCGAGATGGCACTTTACTAAAGCTGCTCACCGATGCCAATGAATAATTTTCGTATCGATATAGTGGGAATTTTACGATGAGCATTATTCCATTCAGGGGGCCAGCTTATGAGTCTGTGATAGCAGGAGTTTCTCGTCAGTATAAAACTGATTAAATGCTGATACCTGGATAAGCAGGTGACGTTGGCATGGTAAGCTATCCGAGCGGTGTCGGCCGCTAGCTAGCCGCGGGCAGGATTAGCACCCTATCAGCAGTCGTTTATTGGCATCCGCTGTCTCTGAGATCATGGGTGAGATAATTTCCAGCTAAACACCTTCGTTGTCAGCCCCCTCCCGATGCCTGCCTCCCGTCCTCTCCTCCCCTAAAGCCATAATGTATATACTTATCGGTGTCGTTCTCCCACACTGTAGCTGTGCTCCTACACTCTAGGCCTGTTCAGGAGTACGAGTGCAGTATGCACCTGCATGTTGTGGGTGTGCTCAATGGCCCAGGCATAAAACGAGTCTGGGCCAATATGGAGGATAGGGTGTGCTCATCCATTCTCACTGCTCTTTCTATCTCTCTTTCTCACACTCTCTCTCTCCCTCACCGTTTGTTATTCTATTAATTCCCACAGCTATCTCTCTCTTTCTCCCTCTCTCTCCGTTTCTTATTCTGTCAATTTCCACTGATGTCTCTCTCACTCTTTCTCTGTCTCTCACCTTTTCTTATTCTATCGATTTCCACTGATATCTCCCCTAACCCTAACCCCTTCTCGCTCTCGCTCTCTCTCACACACACACACACACACACACACACACACACACACACACACACACACACACACACACACACACACAACCTTTCACAGTCCACCCATTTCCACTGACATCTCTCTTTCTCCTTCTCTTGGAATAAATAAACTAAACTAAGTTTGTGTATTGTATGTTATTGTGAAATTCAGACCAGACATTCGTATTAACTCAATAAAACTACACAGCTAAAGAAATTGTAACAATCCAATCCATAAAAAAAGCTATATGCAATATAGAGAATTGACACAGTAAAAAAGTATTCAACACAGTAAGTAAAAGCACTAAACCGCCACTAATGGGTTCTCCTACCTAGGGTTTGGAGGTAATAATATATTACCATATACCGCAGTATTTGAAAATATCATCGGTGTCTGTTTGTCCGTCATAAAATAAATTCTGCTTTGCAATCTATATATATATATACATAGACAAGACTGTCTAATTTGTCCCACCATAGTCTCTATATGAACCAAAAGTATTCAAAAGGATAACGTAGGTGGGGGGGGGGGGGTTCCGGCTGGCAGTAGGGGATCCGTCCGTTCAGGGTAGGGGTGTGGTGCTCTACCGTGCTCTCTGTGCTCCGGGGGGGTACTCTGTACCTCTCACCGGCTATTCTGTAGTTCTCCGTCTCGTCGTCACTCGAGCTCCTGTCACCTGGGCTCTCCACTCACAAAAGACACATCCGTTATTATAAACCTCACAATTTGTATTTGTCACCATAAAGCAGTCATCACCCTTCTCCTTGGCTCGCACAGCTGTTCCCTGTCCGCTTAATGAGCCCGCGCTCGCCGCTGTTTTGATTGGCGGACGCGGTTCAGCTGTGCGAGCAGATAGTAGCAGGCGTTGATCACTCTGCCTAGGGGCTCGGGGCGCGGTCCGTGGTACGTAGTCCCCGGCTTACAGGGGTTGGTAAGAGGGATGCCACGATATATGTGTGGTGGCCTGGGAAAACCCGTCGGATGTCGCTGGCGTTCGTTTGTGGCAAAGAGCAAAAATAGACGGAAATCGCGATTTTGGCGATTTTGATATTATGTGGTATTCTAGTACTTTGAACTCCATACTACATTATGGTGAATAAACATTTTAAGAAAACAAAAGAGAAAGTACTTGTTTTATACCGACGAGGCGAGCAGACTAACACCGCATCACAAGCAGACAAACGAGACCGGCCGATCTGCATAGGCTCCTCCCCCGACCCGGAGGAGAAAGGGGTCGGGGGCAGCATGGGGGCAGCATTTCTCACCTTTCACTTTTTTTGACATGATACATTAAAATGCTCATAACTTTTTAAAATAAAGGGCTATCTCAGTCATTCAACCAGTTATGAATAGCTGAGAACTTCTAATTTATGGAAATATAAAAAAATGAAAATGTCAAAATGCCACCATGTGAAGGGTTTTCCCAGGCCACCACACATATATATGATAGAATGCAGGAAAGGGTACAACACAATCGCTGCCAGAGGGTGGAAACACAAAAAGTGTGTACAACAACAACAACAACAACAACAACAACAACAACAACAACAACAACAACAACAACAGCCTTTCAGGGAAGAGAATGCATACAGTTTAAGTGCAACCCACGGGTACAAACCAGAGCATGTCTGATCTTCTCCTGGGCCACACAGTAATATCTGAAATGTTCTGATCAGGGGCATGTGAGGAAGCATGTGTGTCAGGACAGGAATTTGGCCGTGGGTGCCCTACTGATGGTGTGGCCGTGGGTACCCTTGGAGAATACAAGTCGCCTTTTCAAAAGGCTGGCATATTTTTTTACCCAGAGATTTATAGCAATCCCTCCAATGAAATCATGCTCTGTTTACTTTTCACCATCTCTACCTAGCTACAACTACCTCAGCTCCACCCAGTGATCCATAAAAAAATAAAAACGCTTAAAAGCACCGACGTCGGGAGCCCTACCAGCCTCGCGTGCGAACGCGCCGCCATCGTGGAATTCAAGAGGAAAAAATCTGAGGTCCAGCCCATGCTCGATGAAGGGAGCGTGGAGAGAGTCTCAACCCTCCGATTCCTGGGGGTGCACATACAGGATGACCTGTCCTGGAAGACCAACACAGCAGCCATCATCAAGAAGGCACAACAGCGGCTCTACTTCCTGAGAGTCCTCAGGAAATACCACCTCAAACAGGAGCTGCTTGTGACCTTCTACCGCTGCACAGTGGAGAGCATCCTCACCTACTGCATCTGCGTGTGGTTCTCCAGCTGCACAGCCTCAGAGAGGAAAGCGCTACAGAGAGTCGTGAGATCGGCCCAGAAGATCATCGGCACCCCCCTCCCCTCTCTGGAAGAGCTGTACAACACACGCTGCCTCAGGAAGGCCTACAAGATCTCCAGAGACCCATCCCACCCTGGGAACTTTGTTCGGCTGCCCTCGGGCAGGCGGTTCAGGACCATGTCCGCAAGGACAAATAGACTGAAGCTCAGCTTCTACCCCAGGGCCATTCAGGCCCGGAACACAGCAAAGACCTAGGTTCTAGGCCCTGGACAATCTAGACAATTTGATGGCAGCTACTAGATTGTAATCAAGTGCAATACTGAAACACAACTGTGAACATTTCAAACCTGCAAACTGCGACACTTGAATGTGCAATAATACTATGTGCAATATGACAACCCTCGGGTACATAAGGTTAAGAGATAGGAAATGTTAGGATATTTATAGCATAGCATAGAGTACAGCACAGTGTTTTATTTGTATAGTATAGTATAGTGGATAGTGTATATAGCCTTTATTTATGTAAACCAGCTCTTTTCCCTTCTTGTTTTTAGTAAAAATTCCCAAATTTCGTTGTATGGTACCTGTACTATATCAATGACAATAAAGACCATTCATTCATTCATTCATTTATTCATTCATTCATTCATTCATTCATTCATTCATTCATCCATTGCAAACCAATCTTGTCTTTCACTTGATACAGATGTCATTTTGTCATTTTATCAGAGCCAATGTTCATTGCAATGTGTTGTTCCTCTCAGGCTCTGTGTTGAAGGTGAATGTTGATGTAAAGACTTTTGAGTGTCTCAGTCTCAGTTATATTTTTATTCGCTCGACCTTCACAGTAGCCTGCTGGCTAGTGCATTTACTAGGCCACTAAATACAACACTGAATAGATTACCTGGTAGGTTACTGGGCTGTGCTAGACGGTAGAAGAAGGGCTAGGCTATAGCATCATTATAGATGATTAGCGATATTAAGCAGCTTTATTTAGTTTCCAAGGCTTTTTCTGAACGACATTACGTTGCACGTTTGCTCCAAAAGAGACAGTCCCTATTGGGTTTTAGCAACTTTAATTAAATCTATTTTTAATAAGTTTAGGTATCAGGTGGCATTTGCAGTGGATATTTAATTTCCTCATGTCACAAATAATCTCCTATGTCACCTATCATCTATTAAAAGCCCAATGCAATATTTCAACTTTTTAAATTGTTAACAGACAATTGTAGCCTATGGCTTGTAGCTTATATTCACAATGTAAAAAAGAGTGTGGGAGGGAGAGAGAAATAGAAAATAAAAGAATTACAATGTTTTTGACAAATGACAAACAAAGGCTAAGTTATGTGTGGGTTGAGCATGGAACTGGTTAAATGAACAACATTGAAACAGCCTTACCCGACAATGCCATGATGTTCAACAAATGTTAGAAATATGACTGACAGAATGATGTTGAAACGTTTAGCCTCTTACTCACTCGCACACACGCACGCACACACACACACACACACACACACACACACACGCGCACACACACACACACACACACACACACACACACACACACACACACACACACACACACACACACACACACACACACACACACAGACAGTGGGGCAAATTAAACCCAGCAGTCAATGTGTTTTGTGAGCCTGCTAACAATGTAAAGTAGTGTTAAGGCCGATTTAAACTTCTGCGTAAAATCGACGCCGTAGCCTTGCGTCGGCCCGCGTGGGCCCGCCTTGCCTACGGAGAGGGTTGACATGCACATCTCCAAAAATGTAAGAACGCGTCAGTTTCTACGCAACAGTAAGCTCTGTGATTGGTCCGCTTGGTAGCACATGATTCCGACAAGATTCCGACTCTCTCGTCGGCCAAAATGCGGAAGCCATGACAGAAATGTCATTTACTTTTTCTGTAATGACTTATTAATAAAGATTTGAAAAATTATGATAACCATCGTATTATCTTAGTTTAATGTCATTTCAATGCATCATAGAACTTTTATTTACAACAAGCATTACAACAAAAAGATCGCTATTATGCCGCTTTGAGCTTTGAGCTCCGTTGAGTTCCTAACCGGAAGAGGCACAGCACAGGGGCATAGAAAACACACTGCCACCTAGCGATGTGATGGTGTAATTGCAGCACGGCCTACGCAGAAGTGTAAAGTGCAAGACCCCTTACGTAGATTACATAAGCTACGCACGTAAATTCGACGCAGAACTTTAAATCGGCCTTTATAGTTAACTAGGTAGCAGTGGGGATTACTCGCAGAATCCATTGCATTGCAGTATTTTGGCTTGACTACTGAGTTTGTGTTGTGATACTCAACAATGTTTAAATGTATTTCTGTGTTTCAAAATAATAGTGTGAACATTTTGATTGGTTGCCGACATGCGGACCAAAACACTAAAATGTGTCACAAATAAGAAAGTTGTTGACATTGCTAAGGTGTGAGGTCTCCTTGCTGTAAATTGCTTTATGGATCGATACTCATGGCAGCCTGATACAGGATCGATTCTCATAGTTTTAGCCCTGTTATGTTGTCATCGCTAATGCTAACTACAAAGCACAGGAAAGCATACGTTGCAATGCGTACACATGCCCAAGTGAGTTAAACATTTTGAAAAGAAGATGAAAAAAGATGGCTACTACAATTCATCACCACCTAATGAGACATTACTTTGGAATGCTCGAAGAACCTTGTGAAAAATTGTCATGGCAGAAATCCATTAGTTGTCAGCTGTTTGGGAGAATGTGGGACATTGGACCCAAGGGGATATGATTGAGCCAACAACAGGGTCAACAAAGGCCTGTTTCATCTCTACCTCTGGGAAA
Organism: Nansenia antarctica; assembly: GCF_963989245.1. Taxonomy (NCBI): domain Eukaryota; kingdom Metazoa; phylum Chordata; class Actinopteri; order Argentiniformes; family Microstomatidae; genus Nansenia; species Nansenia antarctica. Next base: position 41,782,661 of record NC_137674.1, read on the forward strand.
ATGGGCCTGCGATCAATTGGAGATGCCTAAGAAAAGCACTCGTTCCAGAGGGCCGACAGTTTTACTCAATATCTTATATGAGTTTGATGTAGAGTTGATGTATGTTCAGCTTTATGGCACTGGACCAAATACAATTGCAGTATCTTTGCTGAAACATGTAACACACTCCGATGCCACATTGTGTTGTACTGAGCCAGACTTTTTGAATATGTAGCAATTGCAGAAAGCAAACGTGTGGTGCACTTTGGTCAATCAAATTGTCCTCCACATTATGAATGATATGAATACAACGTCATACTCATCTTGAACCATTTTTCTGTAATTATTTGAATCATAAGAATTCAATGAATGGACCACAGGACCACCAGGCTTGCTGAATGACACACACCACTTTTCTTAATCACCCATCTGGACTGTTCCTTCATTTAACCCCAATCTTATCAGCCTGTGGTGAGGAAGGACAACACGGAGCACTGAACATCAGACGAGCAACTCCAGTCAGCCAGCCAACCAGCAGGGCCCAACATCTGACAGCAATGCTTGGCAATGACAACTCACCTTGAACAAAATAACATTGAACAGCCTTGAACAGCAGCTTCTGAGGTGGTTAGCGAAACATCCACCACAGACATTTATTTGTGGTTTTCCCCAAGAGATAATGGTCTAAAATAAAAGTGTAACTGTGAACTATTGTTTTGTGTACTTTTCTGTTGCTGTGTGTGGTATGAAACATTTATTTTGGATTTAGGGTTTTGCTTGTTGGCATCAGTTGGAGTTTGTTGATTTGAAAAATTGAGGATGGAATACTTGACTGATGGCAATGTCTGGCATGAGCCGCACATTGATGGTAAAGCTTGTTTCTAATTACACATTATTTTTATCTAAATTAAAAAATCGAATTAAAGACATGTATACTCAAATATGATTGACAATGGGACAGGATGGATGGATGATGAATACCTCAACTCAATGAATAGCTCAACTCTTCCACTCAGGGCAGGACAGGATTTTAGTGTGAAGACACAGTAAATGTGTATTTGATTGCATACAGTTATGAGATAATTTGACAGGGCTACTCACAGTGCTTGGAGAGGAAACATGAATGCCCCAGGACCCAGTTGTTCAAAACGTTTAATCTGGATCAGCATGATCCCGATTCTTTTTTGCTATCCAGGAACAGATCAAGCTGGCTGATTTCTCCTATACGACTCAAAATCAGTCAGATAGATCTGATCGTGGATAGCAAAAAATAATCAGGATCATTCTGATCCAGATTAAATGTTTTGAACAACTGGGCCCAGGGGATGAGAGGGCACACAGGATATGTCAGGAGAGAGTTGACACTGGTATTTGGAGTGGATTGGTCATCATCAGAATATTCAATACAACTTGCAAGATACAGTAGAGTAGATAGTCAGATGGCTGTTTATAGCACGTCTTTGTATCAGCGTGATGTCATGTTATTTCAGTGTCCAAAAAAGAAAGAAACAACTACAGTGTGACTCAGCAATGGCAGCCTAAAAGGGAACTGTCTTTTCAACAAACTTCATTAGCTTTAAGAAATAACTCATAACATTTAACATTTCCCTCTAAGTAAGTAACCTCTGCATCTCATGTATTAGACTTAATTGATTCCGCTCCCGCCCATAGCCCAAAGCATGAATCGGATGTCCTGCTTACTGAGCATGATACACGTTGTAACTTAAATTCCTTCTTGTGATTTAATACACAATAACAAAGTGGTCTCCCTGGCACATTCTTTTGGTAAACAGCTGAGGCATAGGGCTGGAGAATTGTAACCACTCTCAATGTTATAGACAGAGCTATGGATGCAATGACTGATCATCCATGAGATCAAAATTATAGTTGTATCCATGTTTTGAAGCTATAAAGTGTTTGTTTACAAACATTGTAAAACAAGCTTATATTTTGGGTTCAGATGGTATAAGACAGTTGAACTAAGCTTATAGGGCATTTCTAAGTAGTATTCTTCCAAAATCATACTGTATATCATTACAGGTTTTCTCAATTGCTAATTCCTGCAACAACTCACCATTTGCTCAAATCTTCCTACACAATTTTAAAAAGATACAAACATCTCACTTCTGGGTCCCAATTCAAACTTTGGCCTCAAATAACACACACAACAAACACATACACTACATGACATTGTTACACACTGGGGGGATTAATTAAAAACACTACTACTAAAATGTTTAGAGTAGATTCAAAGAAATAATTTTGAACTTTCTAAAATCTCAGCATTAACCAGATTACCCTTTCAGAAACACCCTGGCGAGATACATTCAAAACAGTACTGTAATAAAAAACCTGACCTTTGAAATGTCACGCTGACAGAACATGTAAGGAAGAATCCATGCCTTAATCCATGCACAGTCAAATACCCCATTTACCAACTTTATTTCCAAATGCAGCAAATGTACAGGATACTCAGCATCAGCGTTCTCATCATCTCGTCTCAGGTTTGGGTCAGGCCATAATATCTCATCAACGTCACACATTATGTTTGCTCTTGGCAGGCAGCATGGAGGAAATGCCCTTGTGTGCCTTAGAAAACCCTGGATAGACTCCACACACACACACACACACACACACACACACACACACACACACACACACACACACACACACACACATCACCACAGGCGTCCACCATTGCAGTGAACTTGGGGTGGTCATTGAACCATGTGCGAACCAGAGCAGCCCGATGGAAATTCAAGTTATCCCAAATGACAACATATTGGGCTTGCTCTGTTTGCCCTGGCTCCCCTTCCTGTTGAAGAATGTTATTATGCAGCTAATCTAGACATGTAAGGAGTTGTGCCATGTTGTATGCACTTTGGAATGGAATGGAATGGAATGGACTTTATTGTCATTGCTACAGTACAGGTACCAAACAACGAAATTTAGGATTCTTTGACATGGCGGTGGAGGACGCCACAATTGCTGATGGCTGCACATAGGATGACATTGCCTCTGGCCAGGAACTTGTATGAAGGCACAGTGACCAATGATGTTGCGCCCCCTTTTACGCCTTTTTGATAGGTTGAACCCTGCCTCGTCGATGAAGTTGTATTCATGTCGGTCAGCCATGGCATCCAGCTCAAAGATTCTCTACAGAAGTAAAAAGAAAAAACACATATACTACAAATATAGTACTGTAATATAGTACTGTAGTGTACTGTGGTTACTGTAACACATTACTATACAGTACTGTATTGATATGCTGGAGAGATGGGCCATACTCTACATACTGTAAAAATGATGTATTGTATAGCAATTACCCGCACATATTGGAGTCGTTAACTCTGTTTGAATTCCTTTCAAAAGGCACACAGTACAGCTGCTTTGCCCTTATGTGGTTCTTCTCAACGAAATGGTCAATGGTGGAAATGCTGATGCTGTCAATCCCTTGGAAGATTTCCTGGTCTTCAACTGTTTGTGTTTATATTTCCCTCAAACGGATGGCATTATTAACAATCACATACATATTCACCAGGGCGAGATTAGATTACTTGTCATTGTCATTGTCATCCTCATCCTCGTCCTGTCTGTCTTGCAACTCCGGCATTGTTACGATCCATTGTTCCAAAGCACGTGGACATGCATTTGATCTCCATTTCTGGTGAAGAATGTTGAGAGGTTTTCAAGAGAGGCCAAGAGCATCTTCCCATGGGCAAGCGCTGCATCTCTGCAGACAGAACTGATGTGGCTTTGAGTGAAGTGAAATGTGACCCTGTGATGTTCTGGACAAGTTCCAGCAGCAAATTCTCCCAACCTCCAGAAGGTGGCCATCTTTGTGCTCACCATGTTCGGTCCCACATATCGGTGTGAGTCTGCATTCTCCACAATTAATGTGGTTAAAAGGTAATTTCAGAGCAGCTTGACCAATGAACATCTGGATCACAATCACACCTTTTGTGCCTAGGTTCAAGCAACTGATTGCAAGCAAACAATGACATTTCTCCCACTAGGCTTGAATGTATTTTGACTATCTTGACTTTCTTGAACTTGAGTGTATGTTGATGCGGACGTTTGAGAACCCCTGCTCTAGACCTTATTTATTGACCCTGCATTTCTGATTGGTGTGTTAACAATTTTGAGGCTCAGTGTTTGCACCTGGAGAAATGTGTGCGCTTTGAGTGTATGTTGTGAGCTTGAGTTATATTAATTAGATTGAGAGCATTGCTTGATGAACATATAGTGCAATTAATTATTTTGCCACTTTCGTGTAAGGTTTTTGCAGAAGGAGTTTTCAATATTGAAACATGTGTGGAAACAGGTTAACAGTGTTTATGGTTATGGGAAATGTATATATATATATATATATATATTTGGTTCATCCCAGCAGCCAAAAAAATACAAAGACTACACATATTTCAGGAAATAATGGTTCCTATTTAGTCCCAAATACATTTGCATAACTGCATGATCTGAATGCAAACAGATGGTCGGCTTAGTTAGTTATGATTGCGTCTATCTCTGGACTTTGATATTCACAAGCACCAAACAAGCTCAAATTCTCACATTCCTCTCACTTTGTATGAGAGAGGTGATTCTCTCTCTTGGCACTGGGAAAAAGAAAGGGGGTTTCTTTCAACTGTATTATCAATGTCATAAGGGGATTGTATGTGTTCACTGGTGTCTCAAGATTGTGCTGTTCAGAGCCTTATACTTGTTCAGAGACAATACTTAAGAGGACTAACAGAGAATTTAGAGGCTAATATATGTTTTGGGATTACAATACAGGATTTGGTCCGCTGCAGCTTTTAAGGCAAATCAAATTGAGGCACAAATGTTATCACACAGGATAAGGGATCAAATGGATTTGAGTAGGTTCTACATTTGGCTGTGAAGTGTCAGGGGAATTTTTTCAAGAAACATTTTTAATTCTTAATTAAAACAATGTCCTCATGTACCTCTCCAATTACGGACTTTCAGCAGTGGCCCTTGTCTAGCCAGATACATTGTATGAAGAGGGTGGAGTGGAAGGGTGGTAGTGGTGGTGGTGGTGGTGGTGGTGGTGGTGGTGGTGGTGGTGGTGGTGTGTGTGTGTGTGTGGGGGGGGGGGGGGGGGGTTGGGGGGGACGAGTGGATATGCGTCATGGTGAGTTGCTAGCACAACAAATGAACTCAGTTTTAATTACCTCACTTCAATCGTTTCCACTCACTAAGGACTAAGGACATGCATTTGTCCTAATTGCTTACACAGTGGCTACATACTGTACACTTATGGTGCCCATGTCTCTGTTTACACCATCATAGGCTCTGCAAATGGCCCTCAAGTCACAATACATTCAGTAAAACTGAAAATGAATCAAACTTCAAATACAGTAAAAGTCACATATGGGTAAAATGTATGTCCTATTTGGGAAACTGCCCTCAGGGCCCATCCCTGAAACTGATCTGGGGACATCCATGTTGCATTGTCTAAAATATCTACAGCCCTACTATGAACAAATGGCTCAAAAAGTCTGCCTCAAATATTATTGCAGTGCTGTTACCTGCATTATGTGTCGATCACTGCGTTGTGTCGATCACTGCGTTGTGTCGATCACTGCGTTGTGTGTCTGTGTTGTTTGCCTGATTACTGATGTTGGCAAGAAAACTTGTCTTACACACATGCAGCGGCAATATCCAGAGTTGCAGCAGCTGCGTAGTGCTGTGTGGGGAGGGAGTGTTAGCGTTTAGCAAGGGGGATCCTCTGATGAAAGATGAGTATCACCAGGCACCCCAGGAAGCCTCAGCGCTAATAAGCATTTTCATTTAAAAAAAAGTATCTTATTAATCTCCCTAGCACATTCACCGACTGGTCCGATGAATATAATATATTACAAGTGCAAATGAGTTATAGGAAACAAACACATTAATACGCAGACAGCGTGGAGGAATTTATTAGGAACACACTTTTATTAATCTCAAAATACTGCTGAAATATACTCTAGGGTTGTAGGTATTAGTAGTTCCAGTAATGAGAAAAATTGTATTTGATTAAGTGTATTTGTAGACACCAGTTACCACAGGGGTCCATCTCTAGTGTTGACTGTATATCTCCCCTCATGTAATCATGGCAAATCCCCTCATGTAATCAGGCAAATCATGTGAGTCCCACACCAGCCTGTATGGCCACATGCAATGACACACAAACCGAACACAAAACAATAATCCAACATTCACAGAAGCACCGCCATCATTCTGATTCTGATTCTGATCATCATCACCTCTGCAAACGTTATTGTTTTGATTAGGTTCAACCTCCTCAGATATATTAGCAGTAGAGAGGCAGGTCCTAAAGGCGGTCGACGAATCATTGTAACTATTGTCCTGCTCCAGTTCACCACATCCAAGTATAGAGATGTTATTTACTATAAGAGCTTGAGTAGTATTGACCTGGCACCTGGTGTTGGTGTCCTTGTCAACACGTTCCTCATTGTCCACCATGTATTTTTCACAGATTGTATTTGTTCATGTATTTATCCGCTACTTTCCCCTTCTCTGTGCTCATGGATGTCTGTTTAGTGCTCTGAACTGGTTTGGGAATATCAATGAGTAGACCACACTGATAAGTCACATGAGTACTCTTCTACATATTCCCACTGACTGAGTAACCATGGTCTAAGTGTAAATGGAAACAGGTAATACAGCAGCATGTTCCAGTCCTGATACCATATTTCATAGTATTGTAGTGACTACATTATGGGTTCATGTTCTCCTCTTACTGTTGGTTGTGTAGTGGGAGGGAACCAGTTCTGGCACTAGGGGCAGAGGGGAGGATTATTAACGTTGCACCTTCCTGTTTAGATACACGAGTTTTGGTAACCATTTTCTGGTCCTGTACTGAGAGTACAAGTTGTTGTTTTGATTAAACAGTTATCATTACGTTGCCTACGTCTTTCCTTTTTCCTCCGGCACTACACTGGTGACCCGACGTGGATTGTTGTTAACGTAATTGTGTACAAAAACCAGCGACGAACATTACAATCCTGCAAAATGTCCGGGCGAGGAAGACGTTCAAACCAGCGGCAGCCATCACCATCCCCTGTCAGGGTAACGCGTGGTGCGCACACTCCCACTCTCAAGCTACCAGAATTCTGGGACTCAACGCCTGCTGCATGGTTTGCTATTGTAGAGGCACATTTCAATAAAAGTGACATCGATGACGACGACGACCGGTACAACCATGCTGTGGCAATGTTGGGCAGCTCCACCGCAGCTCGAGTGGTAGGTTTTTTGTCTGCTCCCCCGACGACGAACAAATATGAGCGCCTCAAGGCCCTGCTTCTAGAGACATTTGAACTGTCCACTGCGGAGAGGGTGCGTCGCCTATTTGCCATGTCGGACTTGGGTGACGAGAGGCCTTCTGCGAGCATGGAGAGGATGCTAAACCTGCTCGGTACAGAAGACCCCATGATCCTCTTCACAGAGCTGTTCATGCGCACATTGCCAGCTCAAGTTAGGATGGCGCTGGCCAACACCGCCATCATGGAGCCCCGCGCCCTGGCCAGGGAGGCGGACCGGTTCGTCTTGGCCATGCCTCAACGGTCCCCCGACCTGCTCGCTCCCGCGGCCGCCCCGCCACCCGACCGTCGCAGGAGAGCGAAGGATGACGCCAGACCTTCTGGCCAGCAGGGTAACGCTGCGGGCCATTGTTTCTACCACGCCACTTTTGGCGCCAAGGCCAAACGGTGCCGCTCACCCTGCACCTTCGGACCGACGGGAAACGGCGGGGCCGGCGCTCAGTAGTGGCCCTGAGCGCTGGCGTCACCAACAGGCTGCTCTTCATACAAGACACCGCCTCTGGTCGCAGTTTCCTTTGTGACACAGGTGCCCAGTGGAGCATCATTCCGGCAGAGAGATCGGATATGGCGAAGGAGGAGCGTGGTCCGCAGTTGGCAGGCGCGGACGGCACACCTATCTGCTCTTACGGCACTAGGGCGGTGGACGTGTGCTTCGGAGGGCAATGTTTTTCGTGGGATTTCGTCATAGCGGCTGTCACATTTCCCCTCCTTGGTGCGGATTTTCTGTGCGCCCACAACCTGTTGGTGGACGTGGGGAACAGGCGCCTGGTCAACTCACAGACTTTCGCTTCATTCGCCTGTACGCAGGGGGAGGCGGTCTACAGCGGGTGGTCCAATACGCTCGCCGAAAGTGACCAGTACCTTCGGCTGCTCGCCGAATTCCCCGACCTTACCAAGCCCACCTTCTCCGCGCCCACGGTGAAACACGGAGTGGAGCACCACATCGAGACCGAGGGGCCTCCCCTCCACGCCAGGGCCAGGCGCCTCAACCCGGAGAAGCTGGCCATCGCCAGGGCGGAGTTTGCGCATATGGAGCAGGTGGGCATCGTTCGGCGCTCGAGCAGCCCCTGGGCGTCTCCCCTGCACATCGTCCCTAAGTCAGACGGCGGGTGGCGCCCATGTGGGGACTACCGCCGCCTCAACGACGCGTCCAAGCCTGACCGCTACCCGGTCCCACATGTCCAGGACTTTTCAGCGAACCTGGCAGGCAAACGCTTCTTCTCCAAAGTGGACCTGGTACGGGGGTACCATCAGGTGCCGGTGCACCCCGAGGACGTCCCTAAGACGGCCGTAATCACGCCATTTGGGCTCTTCGAGTTTCTGCGGATGCCGTTCGGCCTGAAGAACGCGGCGCAGACCTTCCAACGCCTCATGCACTCGGTGCTCCGGGACCTACCATTCCTCTTCGTCTACTTGGATGACATCCTCGTCGCAAGCACCACGGAGGAGGAGCACCTGTCCCACCTCCGGGCCCTTTTCACACGGCTCAGCCAACATGGGCTGATTGTCAATCCGGCGAAGTGTGAGTTCGGACGGAACGCCATCGACTTTCTCGGGCACCGGGTCTCCGCAGAGGGGGTGACCCCCCTCCCCTCGAAGGTAGAAGCTGTCGCTGCTTTCCCGCGCCCCAGCACAATCAGCGAGCTCAAGGGGTTCATCGGGATGGTAACCTTCTACTATCGCTTCCTCCACCACATCGCTCACATCCTGCGGCCTCTGTACGATGCCCAGAAGGGCAAGACTCTGAAGCAGCCGGTGGACTGGACGGCGGAGCGTGTCAAAGCCTTTCAGGACACCAAGGCGGCCCTGGCCCGCGCTGCCATGTTGGCCCACCCCTCGCCCTCGGCACCCACTGCTCTCACCACGGACGCCTCTGACTTTGCTGTGGGAGCGGTGTACGAACAGTGGGTTGGGGACGCCTGGCAGCCTCTTGCATTCTTCAGCCGCCAGCTGTCTCCCAGAGAGCAAAGGTACAGCACATTCGACAGGGAGCTCCTCGGGCTGTGGCTTGCTGTCAGACACTTCCGTTTTTTACTGGAGGGCCGCGAGTTTACGGCCTACGTGGACCACAAGCCACTCACGCACGCCATGTCCAAGGTGGCGGAGCCGTGGTCCGACCGCCAACAGCGCCAGCTCGCCTACATATCCGAGTTCACCACAGACATCCAGCACGTTGCTGGGAAGTCCAACCAGGTCGCGGATTGTCTCTCCAGGGCGGTGGTTGGTGCGGTCCAACTGGGTTTGGACTACGCGCGCATGGCTGCAGACCAGGCCGCCGACCCCGCCGTCCAGGCTCTCAAGTTGTCGGACACAGGACTGCGCCTAGAAGAGGTGGTTTTCGGTGACGCAGGGGCCACGCTCCTGTGCGACGTCTCCATGGGTCAGCCACGACCGGTGGTCCCCGCCAACTGGAGGCGCCCCGCCTTCGAGGCGATACACGGCTTGTCTCACCCTGGTAGGAAACCGTCCTCACGGCTGGTGTCAGAGAAATTCGTCTGGCATGGGCTCAAGAGGGATGTGAGGGCCTGGGTTGACACGTGCATCGCCTGCCAGCGCGCCAAGGTGCATCGACACGTCAAGGCCCCCCTGGAGCAGTTCTCTGTGCCTGAGCGGAGGTTCGATCATGTAAACGTGGACCTGGTAGGGCCGCTGCCCCCCTCGCACGGATACACCTATCTCTTTACCATGGTGGACAGGACGACTCGCTGGCCGGAGGCAGTTCCGCTCTCCTCAACGACAGCCCCCGACCTGGCCCGGGCGTTCATCGCGGTGTGGGTCTCCCGCTACGGCACCCCTGCTGATCTCTCCTCTGACCGTGGCTCACAGTTTACTTCAGAGCTGTGGGCAGCGGTGGCGGAGAATCTGGGGGTCAAGCTCCACCGCACAACCGCCTATCACCCGCAGGCGAACGGGCTCTGTGAGCGTTTCCATCGATCCATGAAGGCCGCCCTTCGAGCCAGCCTCACGGACAGCGACTGGCTTGACAAGCTGCCGTGGGTCATGCTGGGGCTCAGGACAGCGCCTAAGGAGGACCTCCAGTCGTCGTCCGCTGAGCTGGTGTTTGGACAGCCGCTGCGGGTCCCCGGTGACTTCATTCCCAAGTCAACGGAGCCCTGGTCCGCCGCCGCTCAGCGCGCCTCCCTGCTGGACAGCGCCAGGACCTTCGTCCCGGTCCCGACTACGCAGCATGGTGTCCCTACTTCGAGGGTGCCCCCGGAGCTGCACTCAGCGAGGTTCGTTTTCATTCGTCATGATGGCCACAGGACTCCACTACGTCCTCCTTATGACGGGCCTTTCCGTGTCATCGAGGCCGGAGCCAAGAACTTCATGGTTGACATGGGGGGTAGGCCTGAGTGTGTGTCCGTTGATCGCCTCAAACCGGCCCACTTGGACCTTGAACTGCCCCTGGACTTGGCCCTGCCACCGCGCAGAGGCCGGCCTCCAGTCCTACCTCCCCTGCCGCGCCCTGGCCATTCCCCCCTCCGACCCCGACAACCCCCCGCAGCTCGCGAGCCCCCGGTCGTCGCTGCCCCCCGTCCTTCCCTGCAGGAGGACGTGATGGGCGATGTCACACCTCCTCCCGCACCTCCTGACTTTACCTACGATCGTAGGGGCCGGGCCATACGCCCTCCTCGCCGTGAGGATTTCCAATATTGAGGTGAACACTGGGGGGGCTGGTGTAGTGACTACATTATGGGTTCATGTTCTCCTCTTACTGTTGGTTGTGTAGTGGGAGGGAACCAGTTCTGGCACTAGGGGCAGAGGGGAGGATTATTAACGTTGCACCTTCCTGTTTAGATACACGAGTTTTGGTAACCATTTTCTGGTCCTGTACTGAGAGTACAAGTTGTTGTTTTGATTAAACAGTTATCATTACGTTGCCTACGTCTTTCCTTTTTCCTCCGGCACTACAGTATCTACCATCTCTGTTCAAGCATCTTTCATGCAAAATAATTACATGGAAACTACAACAACAACAAAAAAAACGTACCATGTAATAACAAGGTCATTGTTTTTCTTATTACTGGTTACTACTAGTAATTACCATGGTTTTAATTATCACCAATTTATTCCGAGCTAATTTAAAGTACTACCCATCATATTATGTTATAATATAATATATTATATTATGTCATTTTGGGTGAATGTGTTGTATAATATTGGTTGTTTCTCTGGCAAACTGAGAACTGAATATGAAGTGTTTTGTGACAACCCTCTCATAACAGAGACACCATCTCACGCTCGAGACTGAAGACTGTAGCGTCCGTTCATTCATTACCAACATCATTAACAGCCAGCCTTTGTGTTTAATGTTCTGCTTAACTACCCCATTGAATGCTTTCGACGCCTGAAATTTAATAGGCGTATCAAAATAATCCATTTAATTTCAGACCAAATGCATTATTTTGTTAATGCTGCAAGTGGGTAAGAAAACTGAGGGGATTAACTCAATGTCCTGTCCTCATAATACAGTCTTACAGACAATAGACTAATGCCTCATTTCAGTTGGAGCTTCGAGAGGTGTGCTGGTTTATAAACCCACTCAGAAATGAACATGATTGAATAAAGCAACAGATTATATCATTCTCTCATTAGCCTTTGACCCGAAATGTGTTGAGTAATAGGTTTGATTTATGTTTGGCTCCTGGTGTAGAATTCACCAACATTCCAAACCCCAATAAAACCATGGCCTGCGATCCTCACGCCAAGTTCCCTCCTTAATGAGGCAGAAATTAGTGGATGCATGTAATTATGAGGGTTCAGGCACTAGGATTGTGGCGGGGTGTAATTTCCTGCACTTCTGCTACAATAAATGCATGTTTTACGGCCATTATAAAGTATTCATGATGCATGGATGATGGTGGCAGTGTTACAGGTTTTGCCCCGGCTGAGACTAATCTAACCAATAAAGCCGAAACGGAGCATAAATGGAGGAATATTCTGAGCTTTGAGTATAGCTCCGAATCCCTACCAGTAGTCAGTTAAATAATTTCACCCCAGCTTAATGTCTCACATGAATCACACAATAAAGAAGTGCTGTGTTTCCCGAAACTTAACACACCTGCTGTCTTTATTCAGTTCTCAACTGCACAGAGAGCACTTGAATAATTTCTCTCTTGTCTTTCTCTGTAGCTGCACATCACTGACAAATGACTTGAAGGTGAACCTGCGGAGGGGGAGAGAGAGAGGAATGTTTATGAGCTCGGGAAAGTGGAAGTAAATCTGCTTTTCGCCCGAAGTGACAGTCGTGATGATCTGTCTCTTTTCACCACTCTCATTAATGTTAAAACATGCAAAAACTCTGTCTCTACACTCGATTGGGAACAATACCGCCATGTCAGCTCTTCAGGATAATGCCATGACAGATACGCCAGCTCTTCATGTTCCCCTAATCCCCTCTGGAAGTTCAGCTAGCTGCTTTGACTTACTGCATCAAGGAACACATCTGATCTTCACATTATGCAGAATATCTTTCTTTTTACCAATACTTTTCACCCCCTTCATATTTTTTTTTACAAGAGTTTTGGAATGACAAGTCATGGCAAGACATTATGGATGGCAATGTAGTTAGGATAGAAGTGAATGAAAATGATGGAATAATAATAGGCTGTGTGGAGGGAAGTTAATGATAGGTTCAAGACTGAGGTCATTCCTTGTGGCAACTTGTTTATTTGTTTGCGCTGTCATTATCTCTCGCCTTATATATCTTGTACTGGCTTGTTGTGAGTGAATTGATGATATTGCAACATCAAAGATGTCATTTTTGAATCCTCTCCTGAAATTGCTATTCATGAACGGTTGGTTAAGCAGTAGCACAGGTTTGCTAAGGCCCAGTAATTGTTTAATGAGATTTTCAAGATCCATCTGAAGCTTTCATTTCATGCATCACTTTCAATTATCTTTTGATATTGTACAGGATTAAAATAGGCTCGCTATCGGGACAGGCAACACTTTTGTGATCAAACCACTCTTTTCCACACAGGATGGTGGTGAAATGAATGAAATGTTGTGCAGTGATTGCAGAGGCAGGATTGGATGTGTCCCAATAATATAAAATGTCTTCCTTTCCATATCTTCGGTTCCACTGTGTATATGTACAGTGTACACTGGAGAGCTAGTGTATTATGGAGAAGTAAAGACAATAGGCTACAGCAAACAATATGGCAGAATACCAACATTTTCCCATTAACATCAATGCACAGATTGAGTGAAATGTGGGTTGAGTGAATTGCGCACACCAGGGGATGTTGGTAGAGGCAGAAATTGGAGGCTAATTTTATTCCATTCCACGCATACCTCAAGTTAAGATTTGAGTGTTAGACATTGTTCTCATGACAGATATGTTAGCATCAAGGAAAGGAGAAAAGGGAAAAAAGCTGCAAAACAGTTGGGTATACTCCTAAAAATAAGAAAACACTCTCTAGGGTTTGAGGTAATTACTGTACCAGAAACTAGAACATTGTCTGAGAATTTGTATGCATCCCGTTTAGAGTTAAGCCAGAGAACTGAATACTCCAGCAGTTTTGGCAAGCTCCAGAGAATGGGATTTTGTCCAGCGTTTGGCTATAAATTAAGAATGTGTGCCCAGGAAAATATGTTAATTACTAATTATGAAAAGAGAACTTCAGACCCAGTCTGAGCAAATCGGTTGTGGGAGGCAACGACCTGCCTGACCTCTTCTAAAAGGTGAAAAGTAATTCAAAAGCATGAAGGATCTACAGTACCACAATATGCTATTCATCCAAATGAATTGAATGTGGTGATACAATTGAGGTACAAACACACTCGATACTCAAGATAAAGTTGCTCTTTTTAAATTTAATTCATAATGCAGAATGCATATAATATATAACCCATATCATTAGCTTGCCAGATATTACATGCGAGTGATACATACAATTACACATTTTATAGGTTTTGTTTTGCAGGAAGAGTACAGCACATCTTCCAGTAGCTAGAAGATGGCCTCATATAGTCTTGTGGGGGTGGATGGCACTAAAGCGTTGCAGGTAAACTTCTGTGTGTCCTCTGAGGGATGTGGAGAAAAAAAAGCACCCACACTGTGTCTTTGTGCAACCAAAAGCCGACACTCCTTCTATTTCTCTGTCTCTCCCACACAACTCATCCACAGAGAACTATGGAGCCAGGGAGATAAATTGGAATTGAACTGAGAGAGAGAGAGAAAGAAAGAGGGGGAGAGAGAGAGAGGGAGAGAGAGAGAGAGAGGGAGAGAGAGAGATAGAGAGAGAGAGTGAGAGAGAGAGAGAGAGAGGGAGAGAGGGAGAGAGAGAGAGAGAGAGAGAGAGAGAGAGAGAGAGAGAGAGAGAGAGAGAGAGAGAGAGAGAGAGAGAACCTCAGCCACCCACCACTGTAACACATTTATTAACTTTAGGAGCTTGTGAAGGTCTCCAGCCATTGATTCAACTACATTCATGACTCAATCAATATGGACTGATCAAAGTATGGTGCAGACGGTGTCAAGCTGTAAATCTGATGTTTGCGCTAGGAATCGGCCACGTCTTTCTCTATTCTTGTTCTATCACTTGGCGGTTCTTTTGTCAGCTTCAGAGAGAGAAAGAGAGAGAGAGAGAGAGAGAGAGAGAGAGAGAGAGAGAGAGAGAGAGAGAGAGAGAGAGAGAGAGAGAGAGAGAGAGAGAGAGAGAGAAAGGGAGAGAAAGAAATGCTGCCTCTCTCCTTGTTCCTTTACCAAGCCCCAAGGCTTTATGTTCCAGTAGAAAGGGATGTTTTGCTTTTATTGAAATCAAAACCTCTTTTGTATAAATGCTGGGTAGATGCACATTTCAAATACAAATGGTGTGCCTATCAAACTGAAACATATTGCATATTGTGCATTATGATGTGGGGAACACAGCTCTGGAAAATGTGAAAACATGCTATTTTTCTCCTTCATCCCCAGGCGTGATGTAAATGTTGGAGGTGAGAGGGACGAGTGGGATGTTTCAAAGTGTATACCACAAAGCGTTCAATTTGACACACAGACTAAATGCATGTGTCATGCTGACTCTTCATAGAAACAGCTTTTACAAGGGAACAAAATGTATCCAAACCCTGGTTAATCTATTGAATGGATGGCACAACAACAATCTCTTCTTGCCCCTTCACCATTTGTTCTCCGCTTTGTAACTGGGCTAATGGTTTGGTTCCCCCTTAAAAAATAACTCAATGTGTGTAAATGAGTGAGTTTGACTTCTGAGATACAGTACTGTGTGATGCCATGACGTGAAGGATTGGAATGAATAACCATTATGGAAAAATACAATATTTTGAAGCATTCATCAGATCCATTGCCAGAGTTTGGTTAACCCCAAATGGAGGAAACCATAATCATACTGGGATGGAGTTCAAGTCTCCCTGTCAATAATTGCCATGTTTTTCTTTTCCAAAGCAGAGAACTATATTCAGGCATTGTTAGTGTTTCTGTTTATTTAATTTGAAAAGCAGTCTCAGTTTCAGATACTTTCATCTACCATATCAGTATTCAACAAAGCCTTGGTCATCATTGCGTAGCCACAGTGGTCTATGCCAAGACTTCTCTGCAGGAAAAAGTGTACTGCATAATTGGCTGAAAAAGTATTCATGCTATTTGAGAGGATCTCTTACCTTCCCTCCAGCTGTCTGTGATTTCCCCTCAGGCCCATATGGTTGTTAACGAGTGCAGAGCAAGATCATAACACTTATTAAACATTTACCACGCTACTGCCGTTGTCTCCATTCTCCCCAGGCTTGTAGGGGGTTATGTGATGTGAAGTAATCGGCTAAAACTATACAAATAAGAACCTGACACTGAATGGAGGAGTTTGATATGGGGGCTGGTGAAATGTTGTACTGTGTAATGGGTACTTGGGTACTTTACTGTTCTAACAATGACTTTGAAAACATATACTATATAAATATATAATTATAATTATAATAGTTTAGCAGGTAACAGACAAGCTAGTCTGAAATTGTCAGAATGAATGTCAGTATATTCCCTTCAAATAACTTAATAAATTACATTGATTATGTGAAAGTTAAATAGTAAAAAGCTTTAGGATGGTGTTGTCTTTATCTCTCATTATCTTTCTCACATGCTCAGCAAACAAACACACGCACACGCGCGCGCACACACACACACACACACACACACACACACACACACACACACACACACACACACACACACACACACACACGGAATGAGAAGAAGGTGGTAGAAGAAGGTTTCTCCTTCTATCAATGGCCCCGGGCCTGAGCTAGATTACTCTTCCTGCCACGAATGGTGGACTGATGATTCACATGCTTAGCATTCAAATGTATTGATTGTAAGTCGCTTTGGAATAAGGCGTCTGCTAAATGCCAAAAATGTAAATGTAAATGGAATGCCCCATGTCTGAAGCATATCATCAAACACACATGGTATGGCTTGGCCAGTGTGCGAACCCCGATACTGCTTTGCTTGTAGAACGACTCTGAGGAGTAAAATCCTTGTCAATCCACTGCGCAGTTAAACTGGTGAGAGACATTGGGCTGACACTGCTAGTACAAATATCAGTGGTGAAGCTGAAGGCCGAAGTGTCCTGCAACAGGCTGTTGATGTGCTTTTTCTCAAAGTCATGCAGGTTTGTTGTGCCGTTTTCCTACTCCCCCGCAGGTTTCACCTCCCCTTCGTGTTCGCATTCACTTCTTTTTTAGCTATTAGTATTATGCTCACATTAACTTTGAGGCCATTTCTATGCTAGTAACAGAGGAGCTTGCTATTAAGAGAAAGTGTTTAGAAAGTGTTATCTTTTCATACTAAATACTGTATATTTATTTCAGATACTGTACTGGAAGATATCCTCATTTCCAGTGAATTAGCCACCATCTTGTTGTGACATTTTGGTTTATTCCACCCCTTTGTCACTTTGATTGGTTTCTTGGTCCAAATAACTATTATACTGTATCTTACTTTGGCCAATGAGACTGATGGGAGTAGGAATCTGTGGGGGAGTAGGAAAACGGCACAACACCGTAAAGTGGAATCGGGGTGGATGTATCGGGGTAGTTTTACGAGTATGTGAGCATGGTATCGGGTACGAGTACATTTACATTTACATTTTTGGCATTTAGCAGACGCCTTATTCCAAAGCGACTTACAATCAATACATTTGAATACTAAGCATGTGAATCATCAGTCCACCATTCGTGGCAGGAAGAGTAATCTAGCTCAGGCCCGGGGCCATTGATAGAAGGAGAAACCTTCTTCTAAAACGTATTATTAAATACCGGAGGAACAGAGAAACAGTACAAGGGGGCGATATAAGTTCTTAGGGACACAGTAGAGGGAAAAGCGGACGTCTTTAGGAGAGGTAGTGCTGAGGGCAGAAGTTGTCTCAGGAGGAGCAGTTAAGGTGTAACCTGAAGAGGTGGGTCTTCAGTCTACGACGGAAGATGGGTAGTGACTCTGCCGTTCTGACAGCCGTGGGGAGCTCATTCCACCAGCGGGGAGCCAGAGTTGTGAAGAGACGTGATCGGGCAGCACGACTGCTGTGCAGAGGTGGTGGGGCCAGTCGGCCAGCCGAGGTGGAGGAGCGGAGTGAGCGGGCTGGAGTTTGGGGGGTTACCATTTCCTTCAGGTAGGCAGGGGCTGTCCCTTTAGCTGCCTGATATGCAATCATCAGGGTCTTGAATCTGATGCGAGCTGCTATCGGGAGCCAGAGCAGGGTGCGAAGGAGAGGGGTGACATGAGAGTATTTGGGGAGGTTGAATACCAGACGTGCAGCAGCGTTCTGGATGAGCTGCAGAGGTCTAATGGCGGAGGCGGGGAGACCAGCCAGTAGTACGTTGCAGTAATCCAGGCGGGAGATGACCAGTGCCTGGGTCAAGAGTTGCGCTGCCTCTCTGGTAAGGAATGGTCATATCCTTCTGATGTTAGAGGAAGAATCTGCAGGAGCGAGCCGTTGCTGCAATGTTCTCCGCACAGGATAGTCGGTTATCCAGGATCACTCCAAGGTTCTTCGCTGTCAGGGAGGGGGTTACAGTAGAGCTCTCCACTGTGATAGAGAAGTCTTGGAGAGGGCAGGCTTTCCCGGGGATGAAGAGGAGCTCGGTCTTGTTAAGATTGAGCTTGAGATGGTGGTCAGCCATCCATGTTGAAATGTCAGCGAGACATGCAGAGATACGGGTTGCCACTTGTACATCAGACGGGGGGAAGGACAGGAAGAGTTGAGTGTCGTCTGCGTAGCTGTGGTAGGAGAGCCCATGTGAAGAGATTACCGAGCCAAGAGACTTGGTGTAGAGAGAGAAAAGTAGGGGCCCTAGGACAGAACCCTGGGTACCCCAGTGGAGAGGGTTCATATAGAAGACAGCGATTCTCTCCAGGTCACCTGGTAGGAGCGGCCCGCCAGGTAGGAAGAAAACCAGGAGTGTGCGGTGCCAGAGATGCCCAGTTCTGAGAGGATGGAGAGAAGGATCTGGTGATTGACTGTGTCGAAGGCAGCAGACAGGTCAAGGAGAATGAGAACAGAGGAGAGGGAGGAAGCTTGAGCAGAGTGGAGGGCTTCTGTGACAGCAAGGAGCGCAGTCTCAGTGGAGTGCCCAGCCTTGAAGCCGGATTGGAGGGGGTCTAAGTGATCCATCTTCCGGAGATAGTCAGTCAGTTGTTTAGATGCCGCGTGCTCAAGGGTTTTGGAAGGGAAGGAGAGAAGGGATACAGGTCTGTAATTGTGGACAGATGAGGGGTCAAGGGTAGGTTTCTTAAGGAGAGGCTTGACTGGCTATTTTGAAGGCCGCTGGGACAGATCCTGTGGATAGGGAGGAGTTGATTAGGGTGGTACGGTAAGGAAGGATGTCGGCGGAAATGGATTGGAGAAGAGGGGAGGGGATGGGGTCAAGAGGGCAAGTGGTTGCCCGCTTTGATGTGATAAGTGTGAGAATCTCATCGGGGGAGAGGGGGGAAAAAGATGACAAGCCAGAGACCGAGTGTCGAGGAGAGAGTTTGGAAGGGGTGTTAGCATCGTTAGTAGGAGGAGGGAGAGGTGGGGGGGAAAAGGTGCTGCTGATGTCGTCTACCTTTTTTTCAAAGTAGGTGACAAAGTCATCGGCAGACAGGGAGGAAGGAGGAGGGGGAGGAGGTGGGTTAAGGAGTGAGGAGAAAGTGGAGAAAGTGAGGAGTGAGGAGAAAGTGGAGAAAGGAGAAAGTGGAGAACAGTTTTCAACAGAGTACAAGTACTGGTATCAGTATCGGTGCATCCCTAGTGAGAGACAGGACTTGATAATGAAAGCGACCCTAGTACTGTGTGGGATTATATCAGACTATACAACAATACTCTGAGAAGAATTATTCTGATACTTCAGAAGAGATTTAGTTCCAGGTCCATTTGTATTCTGTCTATTCATCTCCCATACTGGGCATTTGGATTGATATTCATACATATTCATATTCATACTAACCCAACCAAAACATCCTAAACCTCACACATAAAGTGTAGTCCAATCGATAACCATATTTCTACTACACATAAACACTCATTTACTTCAAATTAGTTTTCATAACACAAATAATTTTATTCTTAAAGGAAAGCCCACTGGGTCTTCCAAGTAGTCAATCAATGATATGTGGACTCCAGCACTTCAGGGTTTGTGTGTAGGAAAATCCTATCCAAAAATAAATGCAGAAAAAAAGAGTGGAGGGGGCATAAATCAAAACGGAAGCCTCAGATGTGCGATGCGTGGAAATGGATCGGTTATCGGCGAACAGTGGACAGCACATCGTCACAACAGAGAGGTACTGTGGCATTCGCGGAGGAGGTCAACAGTGCTACTGCATTGCCTGAGGGCTGCCGACAGGATTTTCCCATGAGACAGCAGGAATAGAGAATGGTATTAAAAATTTGTTCTGCCGGAAAATCTCCAGGCTCCGTTGTCATCAGTAGAATATTTAATATATTAGCCTTGGTTATTGCCAAGTGGGAGCTGTTGTCAAGGCAAATTAGGACATTCAGAAGCACACTGCGACAGATGTGAGAAGAATATGGAGACAACGTTCAAGATATATCAAAAGCCTTAATTTGTTTGTGTACTGTCTGCCAATAATAAACCAGAATATTCTGTTAGCAAAGCAAACACTTTCATTGCTGCTTTTACACAGCCATTACTGTGTTGCATTCATACCATAACACCATAACATTAATGAATGAATGTTCTGTTATTATGGCAGGTAAAAATGGGTCGAGACATTACATTGCATTTCACAATTAAAACTTAGAAATTGCTTTGTAGTCATGTACACCAAGGAAGACATAGAGATTCTCTCCAACTACAATGGGTTACAAATACAAGGATACAGTGTGTTCAAATGATGTTAACCTTCATAGTAGCAATAAACCAACAGTTACCACACATTTACTTAGTGTCAAATGTATTGGGACTTGGAACCAGACCTGGGTTGAAAAGTATTTCACACTTTAAGAGTTTACTTCTGCCAGCCTGGAGTGCCTATTTTATTTATTTGTTAGCATTTTTGGGACAATTTAATTGGTTCAATTGTGAGGTAAGCACATCCCAATTTCCCCAATAGCACTTATCCCTTAAATACCCTTCAAAAGGAGGCGTTATACATGTGGAAAGTTTCAGCTCTCGCCAGGCAAAAGGTCTTCCTTGACATGTCCTTAAATTACCCACAAAACCCTGAGTGTCAGGGAGAAATTGTACTCCTGACCTTTATTTCCTGTAATTTGGGATGAGACTATTATGAGGAAGTTACTGTACCTCGAAGGAAAAGGCAGAGGAGATATGTATGGGAGTCTTTTCAGGACATATTTTAAATGTTGGCGTTTATTTCACATACTTTCCAATGTCCTTACCGCATCTTAGAAGGTTGCCTAGCGCTATAAGGAGGAATAACACTTTATATATCTGGGACTGGATTGAAAAGACCCTGAAAACGTGCTAGCCCCCTAGGGTTGTCTAGGCTTGCCTAGGCTTTAGCTTAGTGGGCTAAGGTGCATGTCTTTCATGTGGGAGACACAAGTTATGAGTTACCATGTAGAGATGTGTGAGAAGAATGTTCTGACTAGTGATTAGGCTTTGATAGTTGTGCCATACAATAGCTGAAGTGGTAATGCACTATGCATTCCACTCAAAGCAACTCAATTTCCTGAATTGCTGACCCAGCAAGTATTTTACTATCACAACTAAGGTTGCACAATTATCCAAATCATGGTAACTTACCAGTAATGTTGGGAATCTTTAGAAAATAAAATGTATTCTTAAAATAATACTCTGCAAATGTAAAATACATGTTCGGAGTGCTGCTCGTGTCTGTGAGTTACAAAACATTTTTGTTATGGAGGAATATGCCATTTAAGTCAGATTGCTAGCTAACAGTGGAAGTCAAATCATCCCACAAACAGATATGGGGGTTGTCATCTGTTTTAAAATGATGTGTAAACCTGATGTTTACCCTCGTTAGAGCACATTTCAACAGCAACAGAAAATTGTTAAACCTTATTTAAACTTAAACAGTATTTTTTGTTATAAACTGTTATAAACTCCTCCAAAAAAGTATGGAATTTGTTATTTCGGTCGATTATTCCTCCCCTTTGATAATACCAATTGGTATTGTTTTTTATATCATTGGAAAGCCTGATTAGTCACCTTTACAACGAGGTACAACTTGTAAGGATCATGCATTCGTGGTAGGAGCAACACAGTTAAATGTGTGGGTAGAGGCCCAAAAATGTTTGCCAAAATCCCCTGCAAAACAGAACTTGTCATCATTGAAGGCAATCTCAATGCAGTGAGATATCGGAATGATATTCTGGAGCCAGTGGCGATCCTATATCTCTAGAATCTAGAGGATCCTAACTCCATCCTCCATGATGACAACGCTCGCCCCCACAGAGCCAGGATCATCACAGAGTACCTCCAGAATTTGGGAGTGGAGAGGATGGAATGGCCTGCCGTGAGTCCAGACCTCAACCCAATTGAACACTTGTGGGATCAGCTTGGGCGTGCTGTACGTGCCAGAGTGACCAACGCAACCATGTTAGCTGACTTGCGGCAAATCCTGGTTGAGGAATGGGATGCCATCCCACAGCAGTGTGTGACCAGGCTGGTGACCAGCATGAGGAGAAGGTGCCAAGCTGTTGTGACTGCGTATGGATCTTCCACACGCTACTGAGGTCCCTGACAGTGTAAAATGAATAAAGTATAAAAATGTCAATATGTGTTGTTTTTTCCTTATTACTGTGGGAGAGTGCAATCATCCAATCCACCAAGCAACTCAAAACGAGAGTGAATACCAACAGAAGAATATTGCAGGGGATTCCCCCTACCCACACATTTAGCTGTGTTGCTCCTTCCACGAATGGATGATCCTTACAAGTTGTACCTCGTTGTAAAAGTGACTAATCAGGCTTTCCAACGATATAAAATACAATACCAATTGCTATTATTAAAGGGGAGGAATAATCAACCGAAATAACATTTCCGAACTTTTTTTGAGGAGTTTAGTAATGTTGCTGGCTTTGAACATGTCGATTTAAAGACAACATTGTAATAGCAGGTAGATAAATAGTAGGTAGGTAGACAATCTGCACTCTATGTCTGTCTTTAGCTATGTCTGTATGCTAATAGTACAATATATCTAGTAATTGTTTAGGAAAGGGATGCAGTGTGCGAAATCGAAGCAAAATGTAGTTTGCTTAATGTCTGCCAGTGTTTAATGAGATGCCAGTGTGCTATAAATTCATTGCACAGCATTCAGGAAGTAAATGTGATTTCAGTCCCACAATTCAATGGAACTGGCATAAAGCAATAAAGATGGACAGCAGGCTACATCAAAATTACAATAGGCCTAACCTCTGTAGGTAAAGATGGAGATTACATTTTTTAGTTTTGTTAGAAATGTCCTGTGACAAGAGACAAGATGAGTTGATTTTATACATACACCAATACATTTATACCATGAGGGTCTTCATTTCATACTTCAATTAATGAACATTTTAATGTGTACAGTATGTAAGCATTGTCCATTTCAACATTGCCCTGTAGAATCTACATTTATTGTACAATTACTTAGAGCTGTTAATCTCTGTTCCTTTCATGTGACAAAAATAGATCCTTAAAAGCTCACAAGATTGTTCACTGTCACAATGACCCAAAACACTGTGGTATGAAACAGTAGTTTATTTTCTCCCACTGTGTGTGTGTGTGTGTGCGCATGTGTGTGTGTGTGTTTTAAGACCTTATTGGTGATGTCATTCATCATTATTCAAATGGCATATCGGCAGGAGCTGCGGCACTCTCGGAAGGGCAGGTCAGTGTTTTTGAGATGGTAATGTGAGGTGATTGAGCGGTTCAACAAGCATAATTCTGCCCGGGGGGGTGTGTCTTCTTCTTCCTTCTCTCTGGTGCTTCCCCGTTCCTCCACCCGCCACCCTCCCTCGACATGTCTCGGCGGGGTAATTTGGAGAGGGAGAGAAGAGGCGCTGCTCATTACCGTGGCCTTGCCTGCCGGGCTCAGTAGACAGAGCAGCCATAGCTCAGTGGTCATGCCTCTGCCAGGGGCTGGGGCGGGGGGGGGGGGGGGGGGGGGGGGGGGGTGGGGGGGACCGGGAGTTGGGGGGTGTAGGGGGGTATTGATTCGCTGCCAGGGCACCTAATTTAGATCCCCGCAGGCAAACGCCATGGCCACCCGTACATCATCCTGAAAACGGTCCTCTGAGTCTGACTCGGCACTCTTCTCCTACTTTTAACGGAGGGACTAACGAGCGGTACCCCCTACCTGTCCTTAAAAGGCCTGGCTCTTTTTTAATTAGTCCAGAGGTCTGCCTGCCAAGCCTCCTACATGCGCACACTTCCTGTGCCCTTTTTGCTCCCCAGTTCTAGTCTTTCTCCTTGGAGACGAGAGCTCTTAAATCTCCTGAGACGAGCGAGCAAACAACATCAGCAGCACCACTCGCTAATAATGGCGAGAGGGCATAATCCCTTCAGAGGCCTGAGGGGGCCAGAGTGTAATACGGAGAGCTTGTGGATGCTGGTAGAAATGCTGTCAACAACAAGTCTCTGTGTCTCGTTGTTGTTGCTGCGGTGCTGCTGACGCATGCAGGGATATGTTCTGTTAATTAGAGGCAAATTACAAAGCTGTTATTCATTGGTGTCTTTTCATTGCTGTGTCACTTTGTTGAGAGCCTTGCATTCTAATTGCAAAGCTCTGTACTCCTCCGCATAGTTTGTACAGTGCTGCGTACATTAGCACCTTGTTGTTCTTGAACATGGCCGGAGACAGTGGATCTGATGATGATTGCTGCAAGGTCTGTGTGTGTGTGTGTGTGTGTGTGTGTGTGTGTCTGTGTGTGTGTGTGTGTGTGTGTGTGGGGGGGGGGGGGGAGAGAGAGAGAGAGAGAGAGAGAGAGGCTGCAACCAGCAGGTCTGACAGATGGACAGGCTGCCAGAAGTTTGCACGCGTATGCGTGTGTGTAGAATTTAGCCTCGGGCCGTGACAGGTAGTTCTGGAAACTGACCAGGGGAGTTCTGCCAGATTAATTTGCATTATCAAGTACCGTGCCAAATGGCAGTCTGTTCTAGGTCCCCTGATAAAACAGACAGAGACTCCCAGCAAAACAATGCTACGGCCGTCAATTAAATGCTGAATATGAAGGGAAAATATACCCATTGTCTGTAATTCATTTTAGGGTTCATGTTCTTTTGACCATGGAGGGAACTGGGCCAACAGAGCACTCATGATCTTTACTTGGGCCCTGAGTAGGGACCAAAATAGTTCAGTTGTTAAACTAGGCCATCTTTTGGAGGTTTTCTTAGATGGATGTGGTGTTGGGTTTCTCGCTGAAAAGGTTAGCTGTATTATTTCAAATGAGCGAATCCCATACATTTGCATGGCTTATAGCCTCTCTACCAGCTTCATCTTGTATCATTGCAGTTTTCTTTTTGGTTGGCTCAGAAAAAGGCCACCTCATTATGCAGTGATGAATTATCAAATGAAAACAACAAAAGGTTCCTCTAGAAAGGTGCAGCCCTCAATTGGTCAACTTAGATTCATGAAGCCATGAATCAGGAATAAGTAGCATGTTTGTGAACATCTGGTTCACACAAATATCCATATATTTGTTATGTTGCTCCAGCAATGCTAGAGTAAATGTGCTAATTAGAACTGGTAGGCTAATTGCTAATTGTGTCCATCCCCAATTCCCTACTGCAATTTTTTCATAGGTATTCATCCATTTATCCTCCCTTTTTTGTGTTTCTTTTAAAATGCTCATCTCTCTCTCTGTCATCCTGCTCATCATCAATGGAATGCATACCAACTCACATTCAGATACACAAAGGCACACAGACATTCGTCTTAGCAGAGGAAAGCATTGTGTTTCACCATTATTCTTATAGTTTAGCTTGATTATCATGCCAGTTGATCAAGCTAGCGGTTCATTGTGAACATTTTACCACAGGACTATTATGTTATTACACAACTTTGTTTACTTCTCCTTGCAGTTGTTCTCACCATCCAAATTACAACAGAGGCACATCTAATGCAGCTCTCTCTCAAAAGAGAGATAAGCTTATAAAAAAAACTATGTGCTGCACCCACAAATACAGAGCCACCTAATGAATAATCAATTATTTCCAGACACAAAGTAAAGCTTCAAACTCTTTGATTAAAGTTACTCAGCTGTTTTTGCCGAGTCTGTGTTATACCCCCTTGCCTGTAATTGAGATGCTATGTGGCGCGTAATTCCTCTCTCTTATTTTTTCCCTGTGTATTCACGTTCAGATTTGCAACACTCTTATTTCATATTTGTTGTTTCAAAGCAATTCCAATTAAGTACAATTAGTCATGGCATTTCAGATTTCAGTGTCTTGTTGAGGTATTGTACAGTTTGTCTATGAAGGACATCACTTTGCTGTAATAAACCATCACATCCTTTTTAGAATGCTCCTTTTCCATTTTCTGCTTCACTGAACTGCAGAGAAGGAAAAATAATATGGAGAATGATTTAGTTAAAGGGGCAATCTGGGATTCAAACAACAACAAATCCGTCACCTCGCCACTTTTTTGGTAAACAGCTGAGGGATTGGGCTGGAGAAGTGTAACTGTACTGTATACTGTAGAGGTAGAGGACATGTATACTGTAGAGGTAGAGGACATGGGGGTGGTGGTGGTGATGGGGGGGGGGCACTCAGCGGTTCCATTGTGGCCAAGACAGACTTGTAATCTAATCCTTATCTGAAACATTGTCACCAGATTCAATCAGCAGACTCCAACAGACCCTAAACAATGGATTACTGGCTTTGCATCAGAAGGTGCCAAATGACCAGCACAAACACCACATCCTGAAGAAGGTGTGGGAGATGGAACTTTCAAAGGGGGAGGCAGACACTAATGGCGCTTTTCCATTGACCAGACCGGTACGGCTCGGTACGGCACGCATTTGAAAAGTTCGGATACGCGTCTCCATTATACACAACAGACCTGGAGCGAGTGGCGACAGTAGGAGGAGTTAAGTGTCATAAGAGCACTTCACTTTAATAAGTGCCGCTATACAGCTCAACGGGGGGAAATGCGATAAGAACTATGTCAAAATGCAGCACTATCATGCACAGATCAGCCTTAAAACATGTAACGTTAGATATATAACGTTAGACAGGGAGCGATGTATTTCTACGGAAAGGCTGTGCTTGACGCTTTCATTGGACTGACGCCGGGGCTCATACAATCTCTGTGTTTGTTACAGATACGAGTGCTCCGGTGTCTTGCTGGTAGTCAAATATATTTATTTATACAGCATATGGACGATATGTGCCTGTTACTTGCCGCTTTCAGTTCTAGTAGATCTAGTAGTTCTAGTAGATCTAGCAAAAAGGGAAACACCGACATGTGTTAAAGGGAGCAAGACGCGAATCTACCGGCATTTGGCTCATGAGTGAACGGCGAAAATGCCTGGTCGGCACAGCTTGGGATTCCATGGTAATTATAGGGAACTATGTGTGAAAGAGGCTTAAATGTTGACATAACAGTAATACCATGTTCATTGATAAAATGACATAAGGGATGAAAAGGGAGGATAGCAGTTGTAGAAGGGGGATGATGAAGCGTGCTGGACTGAGGAACGGTCTAGCATAGGCACAGCACATCGCCATAATAGCGATTTTGTTGTTATGCTTGTTGTAAATAAAAGTTATATGATGCATTGAAATGACATTAAACTAAGATAATAAGATGGTTATCATTTCAAATCTTTATTAATAAGTTATTACAAAAACAGTAAGTGGCATTTTCCGAGAGCGAAATCTGTTGTGGTATTTAAAAATGGCGGTTAGCGGTGAACTCTCTAAACATGGGATGACGATGTTGAGGATTTCCATTGACCAATCAACGGTCTGCAGCGTCACACGTCACACACAGCCTGGCCATAAAAGTACCTTTCGCTCCTGGTCAGGAAGGGTAGCTAAAACAGCCCGGCTCGGTTGGCAGTGGAGAAAGCAAAACAAACCGGGCTCACACGGTACGGTACGGTACGGTAGTGGAAAAGTGCCATAGGGGGCTGATGGTTATTTATTAAGGAATAAAAGGCTATATACCATTAATAAAGTCCAAAAATGTATCTACCAATCCCAGATTGCCCCTTTAAGCAGAGTTCGTCCATGCATTGTTGCTGAACTGACAACACTGCACACATACAGTATTCAAAGCAGGTGGTGCACATCATAATAACGCCTCAGGTTTACATTTTTCACTCTTTGATAACTCATTTCCTTTTTTCCATGGATCTAAAGGAGAACAGGGGAATTGTATCTTTCATACTCCTTTTTTGCTTAATGCTTTACTTAAAAATTCCTCTGAAGTTCCTTTTAATGTGTAGGACAGTCAGGGAAAGTTACGTTTCTTGCACCACACCATCGTAGCATTGTGTAGGCACAACTGCTGTGGATATAGCTAGTCCATGACAGTAATACTGTAGTATACTGTAAGAGTGTTGCACTAGGTCTAGAGGACGTGTAAGAAAGACAAATTATACAATATGATTTTCCAAACTGAGCTGAAGTGTCCAAAAGTTAGGGAATGTTTGCTGTGTACACAGTGGAGTAAGAGTAAGGATAAGGATAAGGAATGATATCAGTGTTCCATTCAATTCCATGCATTACAATGAGTCAATCCTCCGATTTCTACCTCTCCCAGCCTCCCTTGGTCTCTTTCATTCCCTGACGAAGGCCAGTGACATTCATTGAGTTCCAATGCTGCATTTATCTATCAGACCTTGGTTTAGTGGTTCCAACTTAGTAAAATAACTGGCTAAGAGTTGTTTGGTTGAATTTAATTGGAATGATTAAAGCATATGATAAGTCCATAATGTTCACAGTAAAGGAAACAAATACTTTATGAGTGGAACTTTCAATTTAGCCTTAGCCAACCTAGCTTTCACCTTTGTGCCCTGAAGATAAAGATCTTTCTAGAATGGCAGGACAAGTTAATGTTCACATTTCATTCCCCTTTACGTTCAACCCCAACCTTGATCTTTCACACCTGATTACATTTGTGGACTGTGTGTTTTCAATTCAAACTCAATAATACAAACACTATTGGACGATTTCCTCCCCTTTTGACACACACACACACACACACACACACACACACACACACACACACACAGACACAGACACAGACACAGACACAGACACAGACACAGACACAGACACAGACACAGACACACACAGACACAGACACACACACACACACACACACACACACACACACACACACACACACACACACACAGTCTCATTTCAATCTTCACCGGGGTTTATAGGTTGCCTTTTAAATCTCTTTTCTGTGGTTTGGAGCACATGCTAGGCTTCAAATAAATGGACTGCCTCTCCCGGAAACAATACACATTTTTCAGCTCTGACAAAGATCAATCATGGCTTGTGAGCGAGGGAGGCATTTGGACTCTGCCAGCTGGGTGCTATGCACTCTGCTTCTATAGAAACCATGGGCCTTTATAGACAAACACACAAATCTCCTGCTCTCTTTCTCCATCTACGTCCTCTCCATCTCTCTCTCTCTCTCTCTCTCTCTCTCTCTCTCTCTCTCTCTCTCTCTCTCTCTCTCTCTCTCCCTCCCTCTCATTCACTCTACAAATCTTGCATTCAAATTATGTTTCACTAAGGATGAATGCCAATGTTTATAAAGTGAGCATACAAGCTGCCTGCATAGAAAGATGGATTTGAAGAACCATACTATCCAATTATCCATCTGCTACACTTGGAGCTGAACTTTCAAGTGGACAGGTAGGCATGGCAGATCTGTGTCAACGTCTAAATGTGAGATGTCAGAGGTAACCAAGGAGAGATAATGGCCTCTCTTTCACCCGACCTGGGCAGAAGAGCAACCCAGTCCAGACAGAAAAAGTGCTTGCTGCTCACATCAGAAATTACTGTCAGGGTAAATTGCCATCAGTCAGTGTTATCAAGGTCGTCACCTCTGCATCAAAAAGTATCAAAAGTGACATAAGCCAGTCCCAGTCGGACACAAACGTTCACAGGGTCTAAATTTAGCACATCAAATGCTGAAAAGGCTTTTTATAAGGGCTATATCCCACCACATCTCCCTGAAGATTTAAACATCAGGGGGAGAGATAAAATTGACACCATTTCTCATAGAAAGTAAAGAAGTCAGAGCTTCTTCTAAAAGCCACAGGCAAAAAGCATCTGGTACATTTATTCTATTTCAAAAGGTTTTCATGGCGTTTTGAGGCCTGAGTATCCGATTTAATTCCAATCCATTTGTCGTATATATCCCACCAAGTTCCAACAGACTTAATACCCAGGAATGCTGCCATCTTTTGTTTGCCAGCTCTATTCCCACTGAGGGTGTAGGATTTCATTTCAGCTCCCATGAGACAGATTGTGTGAGCCAGAGATTACTGAAAGTCACCAGACTGCTTCATAGAATATAACTAAAGAAGAACACACTACAGTGTAACCCAAGAGAAAAGACATCCAAAATCCTCACTCTCTCACAGTCTGACCACTTTGCACTGTGTGTGGGGGCAAATATGGCACCTGTTAAATTGTGCCCGTTGTTGCCAACAGTGTTTAGCTTCAAAGTGAGAAGGCAGATTGGGAGAATTAGACTCACGGTGGGCAGTGAGCGTGGCATAGAGAGAGAGAGGTGCCTGCTGGTGTGTGACTGGGCCAGCTCACATTGGCAACGAGATGGCTACATGCCACGGTTCTCTCTTTCACTTAACGAGCTCAGAGGATCCACAACACTACTTCTCAATTTACCGTCCCAGAATGAAAAAAGAACCTTCATGACCTATTTTCTATTATAGACCACATCTATTAAACATCTCAATGATTCAGTTTGGTGGATTAACAAGGTGCTAGAGTCATTAAGGTAGCGGATGTAATCCACACATAGACCCCATATCAAATATGTGATAAAAAATGGTTTTAAGTACAATATAGTCCATGCCTCATATATCACATCACCTGTGGTATAAAGTAAGGTTACAGTATGTGTAGCATGTTATATAAGGTCTAGGTCTTAGGGACGGCTGTGGCTAAGGAGGTAGAGCAAGTGTCTAATGATCACAAGGTTGGCGGTTCTATCCCCGGCTGGCCATGTGTCGAGGTGTACTTGGGCAAGACACTCAACCCCACTGAATCCCAAATCGCTCCCAAGGGCCGGCGCCTTGCATGGTAGCTTGCAGCCATTGGTGTGTAAATGTGTCTGTGAATACGAGGCCACTGTAAAGCACTTTGGAATAAGGCTATAAGTGCAGTCCATTTACTATGTGACACGGTCTGATCAATTGGTCCGCATGTCGGGATCCGATGTAATGATCAGACTTTTCTTTCGAAACATTTTAATACATTTCCGCGTTGTTAAAAATCCAGGCAGGCTCAAGCAAATGCAAAGTATTTGAAAAGTCAACGCAGATCTGATTTTCATTACTATGTTGTCTGGGGAAGTCAGTAACCCTGGTTTAATGTGAACAAATATGCTCTTTCCGAAATATGATTAAAGAGTATGCCCTTCCAAGTCTGAATTGATACCATCTGAACGGAAAGACACATTTATTCCATATACATCTGTAGGAAATTGTAATTAAAAATGCAGAGAAGTAATGGTCCAGAAATTATATGGGACTGTTCCCTGCCCCTTTATAGATTTAATAGGACTGACATTTACCACTTTAATTCAAAGTAAATGGACAATAAATTTCAGAGATCATTAAACTCAAGAAAAGTAATTCCCTTCACTAATCTAAATGTATTTCCCAGTGACACAGTTAGACATGTTGTATTTGGCCCCTACTACTGTACTTAATGAAAATAGGTTTTTCAACAGTGATTTTTTGGGCAGGTTTACTCTATTTGTATGCAGTATTCTCCAAATACTGATTTAGTATTTAAAATGACTGGAATAGCGACTTAGTGATTTATGAGTCGCTGTAACTAAGTACTATATAACGCAGAGGAAAAGATATGTTCGGAACTGATGTATTTTAAAAGTTGTGAATATTATCACTGTGTCACTGCTTAGCTGTCTTAAGGGATTTGACAGAAGTGCCAGAGAAAAAAGAGGGGAATGGAATAAGATTACTAGGCAACACTTTCAAGTTTTGAATGTTAAACACAGTCTGGGATTTAACTTCTGATTCATGAAAACAGAACCAAACAAAAATATGACTACATGAAATGTTCAGAGATATTCACCTGTATACACTCAGTTGCTGTGTACTGTAAGCCCTGTCAAAAAAGCATTAGATAGTCCAGACAGGCCCAACACAATGCAAATTACATCTGCAAAAGGATTGAGAAGTGAACTCTGAGGAATATGGTCTCAAAAGTTAAAAGCTGTGCAGTGGCAGCCCTTAAGCACTTTTATAAGACATTTCAAACACTTTTTGTGACTTCTCTGCTTAGCTGGGTCGACCTCTTGCTGACATTTCTGTCACCCTCACTTTACCATCTACATTTATATGGTATACCTCAACTATTCTAAATCTACCAGCATGATGTAAATTATCTGGGTCTGGCCAACCATAAAATTCCCACAGATAAAACTTTCAGGGCCTGAGGATTGGAGGATGAGTATGGGAGAGTCGACTGGCCGGTATTTTGTTTTTTATTTCCAGTGAAAGTGTAATTAAAAGATATGATCTTTATTCTAAGCCCTCTCACACCTCTTCTGCTCTGTCAGTAGGTTATCTCCAGTGGCTGCCACTAGGAGAACATGGCAATGAGCAAAGACCTTAAGTTAGGGCCTTAACGCATTGCATCGCTTTACTGTATTTGTTTATCTATCATGCCCAGTTTGCCAACAGAAGGAATATGTTGAAATGGTAAAGAGAAGATGTTGTTGTTGCCATCATTTGGGTGGGGCATGATGATGATGATGACTTGATACTTCGACCCAATCCATGTTGGTAAACAAACACGATGCAAGCACAGATTTGGGGTAAAAAAGCAACATACGTGTCTTTGATGAATGTTACGTTTATATCAGTTATATTGTGCATGGGGCAAGGTACTCAGTGATGGTGGGTCAATGCAGCTCCTCAATGACCTGGCCAAGGATTACTATAGCTCATTTGTAATAATAAGCACGGCTCCTCAAATTGTTTTCTATTGCTGGCACATCATGGGCATTTAGATTGATGTAAGACCATAGAATCAGCACCATGGACAAAGCCACATTTTTACTCTACAGGGCATTGATTATTCAGCAAAAGCAACATCCCCTTTATATATTAGATAGATAGGTAAAGTATAATAGATAGGTAAATTGACATTTACATATTGGATAGGTGAAAAAATAATCAGGCCATGAAATATAAAGAGACCAACAGTGGCATTGAAATAGCAAAGCAGGTAGGTGAATCTAAAACGGGGCTATAGGGGTGGATTGCCATTTAACCAACTAGGCTACTAAATGTTGTATTTAACCTTAATTTTTCCAGGTTAGTAAAATATTCATGTATATCACAATGACTGTACAGTAAGACGACACTTCCTGGAACTGGTGTGTTTGATTCGTATTTCATCGCTGTGCCAATTCCACTGACAAACCAATCAAATGGCTAAATTGTGTAATCGATCATAACCCAATCCCTCACCCTGTATAAGCTCTGGTCGCAGACCCCTCCAAGCCTCATTTATGCAGAGCCATAATCATATCTCAGAACTGGGAGGGGGGTGGGATAAGCATTTGCATGAGATACAGTTCGATACATGGCCCTGTGCCACACTCCATCAGAGGCACAAGGTTAAAAGGAAGGACGGTAACTTTGGTTTGCCAGTAATTGCCATTAGGATCAATGGACTGTGATCAAGCTGAGAATCATTGATCACCTGTTGACTATTTATGGACATAGGTTTTCGACCCATTTAACATTTCTGTTTAAAACCATTTTAAGTATGTACATATAAGTATAGAATATATTTAGACCCTATAGAATAAGGGTTAAGATTTTGCAGAAATGTTATATATGAGTAATTTTCTAATTTGGGCTTCATGATTATTCATTTTCACTCATATTTGTTAATCAAAGCTGGCAATTAGGCGTACATTTCAGGCTGTTTTGACATTTACCTGTGATTAGCATTCCAAAGGGACAGCCATTTACATTATCTTCATCATATTAAAGCAACATCATAACTTTTTTGTAATGCATGGGAATTATTAATCCAATTGAGGATATTTCCACACAATGCATACATACATACATACATACATACATACATACATACATACATACATACATACATACATACATACATACATACATACATACATACAGTATTGAGTTGCTCTAACTGGCATTTCAATGTTCCACCCTTTTACAAATAGCATTCTCTACAGGCCCTAGAGAAATATTATCTTGCTCTGTCTGCATAAAAGGCCTTTTTGTTCAGTGGGTGAGCTACTTTGCCAAAGGCCTCTCACTACAAAATGGAATAACATGACAATAGATCATTTCACAATAGATTCATATTTACTTAAAGGAGTCATAATATACTCTTTTTCAAGTTAATATAGGTCTCTGGGGTCCCCAAAACATGTAATTGAAGTTTTTTGCTGAAAATACCATTCAGATTCTAATCTAAAGGCATTCTAACATGCCTCTACAACTTGGGTGTTACACAGTGTTGCCACGCAAAGGAATTCCTGCAGTTTGAGCATATATTTGTCACACATGTATCATTAAACTGACACTGCAACGTTATTTACACTGTTCGTGCTAGCTAATGCTAACAACGCTAGTGATAGGTTTAGCTACTGCTCCACACCGAAAGAAACTTATAGCACAATTATTTTTTAAATACTAACCTTTACCTCGTCTGCAGTTTTGTCACAGAGAGTTGGTATTGAATGCTGTTTCAGGGAAAGTTGCATGGCCAGTCCTACTTTGTACTGACCCAGGTTGGAAAGGTAATCATACACAAAATAGTTAGCACAGTTTTTTTCTATTAGTAGCTGGGACGTTGCCATCAAAAATAAACTTTATCCATGTACCTCGTTTGTCCTGCAAGGCTGGGGGGTGGTGTAGTGATGTGTGCTGGTCAGTGCAGCCAACAGCTGAGCAGTTGCCATGCTTAGTTCTTAGGGGTGGTATAATTCTAATGAGACCCCAGCTTACGTAGGTGGGGTCAGCCTAAATGGCTTGTTGAATGATAGGCCTATGTTTTCTATAATAGGCAGCCCACAAAAAAACTGACTGGGTGGTTTTATTTCGCAGTTTGTCGGCCCATCAAGGACCCAAATATAAGTCCACAAGTACTGAAAAAGTCAGTTGATATAATATAGGATATAATAATATAGGACCTTTAATTCTTATACAATTGGGCTATTACAATACATCTACCACATTGCGCGGTACAATCAAGACCTTCTAGTTTCAGCATGGTAATTTTGTGACATTTCCGATGGGGAAAAGCTACATATTGCACTATTAAGGAAGTAAAGTGCTCTGATTGCCATTAACCTAATAGTGCCAAGAAAAAAAATCTACCTGAACCGAAATAATTGAGAACAATTTGGGATTTCAGAATTTTAACAATTCTACAGGTTGCGATTGCACCACCAGCAATACATTTTTGTGCTGATAATTACAGTTTTTCTCAATCGCTTTAACACATTTTCTCAAAGCATAGCTCATTTTCTCTTAACTCTAAATCCCAAAACTCACACACAAAACCCTAAACTCCACAAATATCTTGCAAGTGTTACATCTATTAAAAATAATGTTAACACACACATAGACATGTGTAGATATTATGTACACATTCATAGACCTTCTGTAAGGATTCTGATAACAAGGGGGGTTTTATGAATTAGCATTCCTTTGTCTTAGAAGTCCATTTCATGTTCAAGATGGCTGTTTGTGTATGATATGATGCAGCAATGATGACAGAGACGTGTATCAAGTTCAACCATGTAATATCAAAGTGGAGGGAACAGGCACCTACACACGGGTCATGCAGAAACAACCAAACAAGTCGATAGCCGATGGCATCGATCTAAGTAGACCCGTAACAATGGCCTCCCTTTCTGTGACCTGCCCCCTGCCCTTTGACCTGCTGTAACCTAACCCCTTTTCACACCCTGATCATTGGGGGTATAAATGTGTGAAGAAAGGCAAATTCTTTCTCTTTCCTTCCACCCAGCATCATTGACAATCTACATCATCAGAGAGGAGTGCTGTAACCTGTAATGTACCTTTGATTGAATAAATAGTATTTAACTCAGAAGTTTTACTTGTGATCTATTTCAACCAAATTCTTTAAAGTAAATATACTACATGACAAACACACCATCAAATGAATAGACACTTGTAACAACCAGTTGAACACTGATGTGCACAATGGAAAACACTATGATCAGCGGAAAACAGTTGATAAGATTATCAGTAGGCCTTTTGCATTTCCAGTGTTACACTACATACGTACAGTAGGCTTTTATAAACGTTTATGTTTTCATACTCAAATATAAAACACACAAATACAAGAATAGAATGTTTTTTTATTTTGAAATACTGTAACACATCTCAGCAATTACAGTTGGATTTGTAAAGTGTTCTTCATACAGAACAAACAAGAGAAAAAAGAAAATAAGCCTTCTGCATATACTCTACACAAAGGCCACAAGACCATGTCAACATCACAGGTAATGTCCTTCCTGGCCAAGCAGAGGGGAAAGTATCGCCTGGCATGACGAATCCAGCCCTGATATACTTCAGATACTGTATATTTCAACATAGGAGAGCTCACCGTTGGCCCTTTTATTGCTAAAGCTATGATTGCTAATTCAAATGCAATAGGTGTTTGCCCATATCAGGAATGTGATTGTGTAATTGGTGGTTTGAGTTTAGCATTCTGAATGGTGGTGTTTTCAATGTGAACTGTGATTTTATCAAGGAAGAATGTGCCAAATGTAGAGAATTGTATTTTGTGTTTTGTTAACTGTGTGGATTAGAGTGGCAAAATGAGTGATAAGCAAGAAATGTGTTTGTCATTGTGAAGAATTGGTGTGAGATAAAAATACACCAGTTTCAGGTTTTGGTCATTGTGTTTGGATGTTAGTGTTAAAGCGGTAGAGAAAAACTATAACAATAATTAGTATGTAGTAATGTAGAGTTCCAAACTCACCTTGAATAAATTGGTTCATCCAGTCTTTTAGGATTTTCTTTTTCATTATCGTCACTATTTAGCAGAAGCAAAATGGAGCACAGAATGTTAAATCATAGATTTCTTTCTAACCCAGCTATACATTGTGATTGCCAATGGACAAATGACAAACCTTTCCTGAGTGGGAGGATATGGGAGCTTAGAGAGGGGGGTTTATTTCAAGGCTGCGCTACAGGCCTCTAGCGCTTCCAGGAATTATATGAAACCGTTTGAGGTAAAATCTGGTGGAGCAATGTTGAGGGCATTTGGAATTGATATTGTAATTTTTCTTCACCACAATTATTCATGGTTTGTTCTCATGTTACTCCTCCTCAGGAACTTAGTAAATGATTTACATCTTGGAAACATTTCTCCCAACAATATGAATTAATAATATACAAGGTATCTTTTTTTTCTATGACAACAAGATAAATTAGCCCCCTAGCACAACTTAAAGATAAAC
This sequence comes from Nansenia antarctica, assembly GCF_963989245.1. Lineage (NCBI taxonomy): Eukaryota > Metazoa > Chordata > Actinopteri > Argentiniformes > Microstomatidae > Nansenia > Nansenia antarctica. The sequence goes on from NC_137674.1 coordinate 41,820,119, forward strand.
TGTGCTGGTTGAATTTTATTGTGCTTGTATGGCAGTGGAAAATAGACTTGCATAATTGAATAGGCTTTCTCAGTGGCACCATGACTTACGAGTCTTATAAAAAAGCATAGTACTTTGCAGAACTCTCCATACTTTCAATTAAACAATTGTGTTTGTTTTCATCTCCCTTGACAGTGTTATTCATAGCCTTGTCATATTACATTGTACAATCAGTAACAGACAAATATATACTTTACCTTATGCCTACAGTTCCAATGATGTCTTACTTAGAGTGTCATGTGGAGTTTGGGTTTGGCTTTACTGCAGTCTGCGTTTGGATATTGGTTTCAGAATTGCAGTCCTATTTTTAGTAGCCTACCATCTTCTTTATTCATGCCAGTTTGATTTGCAACAAATGACAAACCAATAGCATAGGTTTAATACTAGGATGTACTACTGTATTGAAATCAGTGTATCTCTGTGTTGCTCCAGCTTACATTATCTCCTTTACTACACCAACCTCTCTCTTCTCTGGTTTTCGACCTAAATGCCGATGATACAATATACAAGGAGAAGGTCACAGTCAGCGTACTTGCTGCTAGCGAATCAGAGATCGGCTCTCTCCGGACGCCCTTTCTGCTGATGTCCTGCTTGCGTCGTCAACTTACACTCCACCCTCCACTGTCACTGCCCAGCTTTGTTTTGTCCTACCTGGGGGAAGGGTCTCTGTTTTAAGGTTAATTGCATGGGGAATGAATGAATGAATGAATGGACTTTAGAGGAGGTTTGCTAGAAGAGGTATGTTGTCAGAGAGAACTGCACTACCCAGAAAATCTTCCTCATTTTCACCATGCTAGTTTAATTTACCATTGTCTGTCACACTATTAACAGAATTTAAAAGATTATTTATGTTCAGTGCAAAATCTATTATTAGGTGCATAATTACTTTGGCCTATTGTCAAAAGACTCAAGGAAAGCATTGATACTCACAATAATAGCTTTTTCCAGATGTAGTTTCTCAGAGCGGATGATTAAGTTTCAATTATAAAATTATACAACAACTGGAATATACATTAAAAAGAAATTACAACACTCATGATTGGCCAATTTGAAAATTATACTGTAAAATAATCATATGTGAACCATGCATTATCATTTCCCCAAAATATCAGTTTTCCGTCAATGTCTAAATCAGTCTTGATCAGTTTGACAATCCTACCACCTCTGTGATAAAATGTACCATCAGTAGCAGGACAAAAGAGGAGGACACATTAGCTTCAAATTAGAACATTAGAACTGACATGATCAGATTTATGGCATGCCTGTGTTATTTACATATGGTTTATATAGAACCATGTGGTCATTTGCATAAAATAAGCATACAGTGTTTGCTGACGGAGGCAATATGTGGTTAGCCAGTTTTATGAAAGTGAAAACCAATAGCACAGTATGTGTGCTTTAGCCTAATAACCAGGATGTGTATATTCGACTCAGCCATCAAACCACGGTTCTAACTGATCTCAGAAGAAAATAACAGTGTAATAAACATAATATTAATATAGAATATTATTCGCTTGGGAAATCATTCTCCCACAAAAGTTCAAATAACAAATTCAATTATGTGTGTCTTATGAGGTAATCAGTCATGTTACACTCCTATTTGTTGAATTGGAATTGCAGAAAGTAAGATGTGACTCTCTAGATAGAGATTGTAATTCAGACTCTGAGATCTCAAGAGGTTTTATGAGGAAATGAGAGGTGATGAAAACACTGGACCACAGACCAGCTGTAGTATTACCCATACACTGACCTGCATGTGATCCAAAGTCGATCTTCAATTATATATTATTTTTGTAGTCCTACATCAATCTGTTTGGGTTATTCACTTTTTGCTAGCATATTAGGTGACAACACAACACAGCAGGGTGAAGCAGCCGTTGAGCGGCTCCACAGCCAAGCAGGAACAACAAACAGAGACTCTGGAGGGTGGTGGGTATTGACAGTTAGTCAAAGACCACCTTGCTGCTTTGTGTTGCTGCCGCTGTTTGGTTTCAAGGACACGATTACTCAGGGTCCCTCCACGCTATGTTCCGTGTAGAGAGACAGACGCAGAATCACCGGCCTGAGAGTCAAGGTGCCACATGGCATGCAGTCATTTCTGCACATTCTCTTTGTACCTGAACAATAACGCCTACATAGTCTTTAAAGATGTTAGAATAAATGCTGGTTGTCCTCCTTTCATATTCATACCTGTAACATCAACAACACCCATAACATGTAAAAGTGCTTTTTTCTTTGTAAGTTCAATATCAACTCCAAAAAAGGATTCTGTAATCACTCAATAGGCAGAGAGGAACAAATCAGACAGTAATTACAGCACTTCTGGTGAATGCAATCACAGTAACATACTGTAAGGATAACAGAAAATAAAATAGTTATTTAGCATAACTGAGTTATTCGGTGACAGTGTTCCATAATTCAAGCGAATTACACCGTGTGTAAATTTCGTTTTAAATGGGTCACTTTTCTCTGTTGTTATTGTTGTTGTTGTTGTTGTTGTTGTTGTTATGAGGCCCTAAAGGTACCATCATTCATTTGTTTTGTTTGCCAATGACCGCCACTTGTTTTGGTATGAAAAACAGAGATGGGGCTGGAGAAAATGTGACCACTCTCAAATGAATTGACAGAGCTCTGAATGTAACAGTCCATGATACTGAAAATATAATTTTAAACATAATGAACTCAAAAAAATAAATAAATAAAAAGAAACGTTATTTCAGTCTATTCTTCGTCCCTTTTAATAATACCAATTGGTATTGTATTTTATATCGTTGGAAAGCCTGATTAGTCACCTTTACAACAAGGTACAACTTGTAAGGATCATGCATTCGTGGAATGAGTAACACAGCTAAAAGTATGGGTAGCGGCCCCCCAAAAATTGCCAAAATCCCCAGCAATATTATTCTGTTGGTATTCACTCTCGTTTTGAGCTTCAAGTGCTGGCAGGTGTATGTCAGTCACAGCTGTGTGACTGGCACCTGATTGGCACCTAATTGACAGGAATGATATTCTGGGGCCAGTGGCGATCCCATATCTCCAGAATCTGGGACCTAACTCCATCCTCCAGGATGACAACGCTCGCCCCCACAGAGCCAGGATCATCACAGAGTACCTCCAGAATTTGGGAGTGGAGAGGATGGAATGGCCTGCCGTGAATCCAGACCTCAACCCAATTGAACACTTGTGGGATCAGCTTGGGCGTGCTGTACGTGCAAGAGTGACCAACGCGACCATGTTGGCTGACTTGCGGCAAATCCTGGTTGAGGAATGGGATGCCATCCCACAGCAGTGTGACCAGGCTGGTGACCAGCATGAGGAGGAGGTGCCAAGCTGCTGTGACTGCGTATGGATCTTCCACACGCTACTGAGGTCCCTGACAGTGTAAAATGAATAAAGTGTAAAAATGGCAATATGTGTTGTTTTTTCCTTATTACTGTGGGAGAGTGCAATCATCCAATCCACCAAGCAACTCAAAACGAGAGTGAATACCAACAGAAGAATATTGCAGGGGATTTTGGCAAATATTTTTGGGCCGCTACCCACATGTTTAGTTGTGTTGCTCATTCCACGAATGCATGATCCTTACAAGTTGTACCTCGTTGTAAAGGTGACTAATCAGGCTTTCCAATGATATAACATACAATACCAATTGGTATTATTAAAGGGGAGGAATAATCGACCAAAATAACGTTTCCAAACTTTTTTGAGGAGTTTATTTCAATGCTAAACCTTACATTTTGATCCAAGCTCATTAAGCATGTATGTGACATATTCCTCAAGAGTGAATGGGTATACAGTACATGATGACTTGAAATGGCCATGGAACAGAAGGACAAATCCTAGATTTAAAAGTCACATCTTGATCCTGATTTTGACCTGCAGGACGATGCCATTTCTCTCCCCCCCTCGGCTGGCATGCTGCCGCAGTGACAGAGGTTAAGGAACTCAAAGGTCAGTAGTAACACATGCAGACCAAGCACCAGGCTGCTGCTCCTTTGTCATCAGCAAGCCTAGAGTCTGTCAGCTATGATAAACTGGAGAGAGGCCCTGGCCGCATGTTCAGTAAAAGACCTGTTTTCTGCTTAAAAAATGATGCAATTGCAGCTACACCCTTGTAGCGGTCCATAAATAATGTGGTGTTGTCATGCCATTCATCCCGTGGTTAATTTGTTACAAGTAGAGGATTCTTTATCAAACACAATGGAAAGATAACTTGTCTTGAAGAAACCCACCAATGTTATGGAGAGATACTGTTTATTTCGATATTTACAATATCCACTTGGAAAATCATGTGATGTGTAATAGAAGTTAGTATTTAAGGTACACTTTGACCATGACACTCCAAGGACCCTCCATGTAAGTGATAAGATAGGTGTTCTGCTCATTGCCTGTAACTCCAGACCTCCAAAGAGTAAAAATCTATAAAGATAGATCACTAATGATCCCATTTTAAGTCAGAAGAGGAACCATCAATACAGTGCATAGAATAGATGAGGACCGCAGTATTACGCATACAAAACGAATTGTTCTTGAATAGATGCTGGTTGAAAACCACCCATAATCACCATTTCATACAATTATCAAATTAGCAAGAATTCAATCATCACAGATGTGATGACTTTTCCACTATGCAAGTTTTCTCATGCTGTATTGGAGGAGTCATCCACATTGTAGTCAAAATATCTCTTGTGTAATTACAAGTAGACTTACAAGACTTTACCATTTGATATTAAAGGTAAGTCACACCCATCCTCAATATGTGTTTGGTCCCTAGCTGCAGTAGATGGAGATATACTGTAGACTGTTTACTTTGAACCACAAGTGGTTGGTGATGGTCCTGTCCAGGGGGTGTACTGTACTTGTACATAAAGCTGTCTCTCAATACAGAAAGAGGAGAGGCTATTGCCCTATTGCAAATAGCAATTTAAATTCAATTTGGCAAATTCAGTTTACAGAGGGCAGACTTCAGGATAAACATGGCTTATTTTTTCCCTCCTCAGAAAGTGGCTATTTTCCCATTCCATGTTGTATAAAATGCAGGCACTTGTCGAGTTGAGTGCCAGCTTATCCTCTGGGTATTTATCATGCAAGTTACTAAGATTCCAAAAGGAGGGCAAAACATTTTTTTCTAATTGAAAGTGTGATACCCTTTTTCATTTTTTTTTCAACGAAGGAGAGGGGATTCAGGACTTATTTTGTTTTACACTGGGGGTTTTGGAGTATGGTTTCCCTACAGGCTAGGCTGCCATTTTAGAAGTCCTCAGTTGAATACTGCTTCAGTTTGAGTATGAGTATACGGATATGGCTTAACAACCCACTTCTTCATTAGCATTCTTCAAACTATCAGTGTGGCTTTGTTGTTCTCCTAAGATTAAACGTCAGCCAATCCACATTTAATATGGCAATATTTCTCTTTTTTGGAAAATGTTGAAAGACGATGATGTTTGTGATGTGTTATGCTGGTGTCCATTGGGATAAGCAATGCCTCTAACTTATTTCAATTGCATTGGATTGAAGACAATATTCATCTTTGAAACTCTTTCATATAGACATCAAGCCCCAGTCCTCTCCCCTCTTGAGGCTTTCACCCTTTTGGGGAAAAAGTTCTGAGAAAGGAAGTGATGCCACTCAGTGAAATCCTCCACTCTTCCAAGTCTTAGTTTTTAATTTGATAACAATTTGACAACTGCTGCAATTTTACACATGACTTAACTTTATCCTGTAAAGTAGTTGTCACGTCATTCACTTTAAAATATGTAATTCTGACATCATCAGAATGCCATGTTATGAGACCACAGCTCCTTATTTAATCCCAGTGTAAAACGAAATACCGTAGCTTATCTACTCTACATTCAGCCTTCTCCACTGACTCCCATCTTACAGTACAGCTTTCTGCTCTCCAACAAACTGAAATCTCTCAATTTCAGCAGGCACTTCAATACACCCATATGTATTAATACAATTTGTTAAAAATAAGTTTGACATAAGAAGATTGAAAGAAATGTGAGGGAATAATGTGAGGGAGTAATTATTGTGTACTGCACTATTCCCCTTCATGTACATGTGTCTGTTTTCTACAGTTTAAACATTGTAAAGTTCATTAGTTGGTTTTACAAATTCAAAACTCGAGATTAAAACAACATTTTTGAGGGAGTATTTCAAATGACAATGAACTCCATTAACCTCAAGAGCTGTTTTTGGTCACAGGTATGTTTTGGTAGGTAGTTTGGTGAAGACTGATTCAAATGTAACGAGAGAAGGACCATGGCCTGTAACTACATATTCCAAGCCTGGTTAATATTGAAAGGAATCTCACTCCAAAGTCATTACAAAGGAATGACATACAAACTGTAGAAGACACAAACAAACATACACACACAAACACACGCACACGCACACGCACACGCACACACACACACACACACACACACACACACACACACGCACACGCACACGCACACGCACACACACACACACACACACACACACACACACACACACACAAACACACATATACACAGAGACACACACGCACACACACACCCACACAGACACACAGACACACACACACACACACACACACACACACACACACACACACACACACACACACACACGTCAGCCCACTAGGACGGGGTTGAAGCTTCTCCTCTATCCCCACTGTTCCAAGATCAGATAAACAGATTCTCAATTGCATCTCTACAGAGAATCAAATCCCTGCTAGTGGAGATATCGTTATGTTAATTGAGACAGTCCACTCTGGTCTACCCTCACCAGTTAAAATCATACCATCCCTGTAAGAGGGTGGATTGTAAACTGCGATAGCTGCTTGGATGTTTTTGGATGATGAAAACATGTTTTTTCTGGTTGGTATCTCAGATCTTTAGTTTTTTTTTTAATCTAACCTAGATATCCAAAGATAAAACATAATTTAAAAAGTGTTTGAGGGGCCCCTGTAACGCTTAGCTCCAATTGACTGGAGGAAATGGGAAAGTATCACACTTGGCAAGGCAGCGTGATTCCTTCAACAAATGTAGGATTGTGAACGTGATGGTGCAGAGAATGTCTTACACCATGGGAAAGCTTTCATTAAGCAATTATTTCTCCCTTCGATGAAAGACGTACTATGATCTGAGACTGTAAAATCATCTTGGTTAGGCTATGACTTGTTGACTGTGGATGAATGAGCTTTGCTTATTCTCACCACAATGTAATGGCTCTCTTCACAAGAAAACATACAGTTTATGGACATCTGAGAGCCAAAATTATGAATATATGGCATATAGAGTAAGTTGCATAGATTTGATAAAAACAGAGCCGAAAATAACAATATTTCAAATAGATTAGGATGGGACATAATCCAATAGGAATTTGGAATACTTCAGCTTTGATATTATTGTAATTGAACATGCCTTTGTGGGACAGTTCTGCGTTTACGAATGAATGAATGAATGAATGGTCTTTATTGTCATTGCTACCAGTACAGGTACCAAACAACGAAATTTAACCTTGACTAATGTGATATAATGCCCTACCAACTGAGTCCCAGGACCAGGACTAATTACAGTAAAGGTGGATTTTGGGGGTATTTACATATGTTATGTGTATCATATGTTACATATGGCAGTGGAAGGTAATATTCAAGTATTGTAGTGTGTTTTTGAAAGTACTTTAAAATGGACAATCTCTTTAGCATATAAATCCATCAGGAACGCAAGGACACACAGTAGTCAACACAACCACTCTGTATTCTAAAACCAAGGACAGTTGTAATAGCAGCAATACACTCACTTTACAATAACGTGATCTCTTCAAATATAAAATATCATGTTTGCAGTGCCCCACACACACAGGCAATCTATACTCCTCCACGGGGATAGCTATGAACATTTTTAATAACAACATCCAAAGTTAATTACCATCACGAGAGCCACCATGCATCATGTCACGGTCCTGTCAATACACCGCTAATGCACTTAATTAACTGGTTTCTACTGGTGTGTAACAGATATCAAGCCATTTAGCCGCAGCTAGGGCCCCAGCTTGGGCCGCAGCACACCAGGTGATTAAATCTTATTGTATTATATCTTATAAAAATCTACCATGCAATACCTTGCGGAGTAGCTTCACGCCCTGCTCTTTGTATGTTACGCCACATTCATGCTCGGTGTGCATCTGTCCAATAGGGTGTTTATACGAGGAAGTCAACTACTCTGTTTCTTAGCCTCAGAGTTAGAGATGTACGTGAGAGACAGGAGACAATATGTGAGAGCTCAGTAAACAGTCAAAGATCACGGTGTACTCACTTGATACTGCCTTGGTTTTAATTATGTCAAATGACATGAGGAGGCATGAAATGTTATTATACCACAGACAGATGCCCCGTCTCTACGTTAAACACATGTTACAGGGAATGGATGTGTTTCTCGATCAGATTTTGAACACTGAACAGTCAAATGAGAGAATATTGTTTCTCATCTTGCAATCTGCTCTGTGCAGACCATCTGATACTATGCACACGATCTGATACTCCACTTACGAATTGATCATTTCACAGTAATTGAGCAGCTTGCTTGCAATCCCTCCGCAATTACAGCTGCAAATCATATTTTTAATAGAACACTAAGTTTAATTGAAGATACATGCTTGGGTAAATCTAGGAGTAAGAAGGCCTCGAGGCTTTGGTAGACCACTGTTAATTGAGATGGTGAAAAAGGTCCGCAAACTGTTTCTTGTGTTGCCTTGCTCTAGATAAGATGTAGGGTCTTTCATAGTGCCTCTCAGGGGCTTCGATGCCATATGGTGGTTGAATTTTCTCAAAGACAAGAGCAGGAATAGCAGCAAATCTAAGCTGTAATATTTATTTTGTTGCACTAAACAACACTGAACCAGGTCTATGACATTCTCTCTCCTGCGTATTGTATTTGAAAGGCAGCAAGGTCGTTGTTTAGAGGTAGATCTGCACAGAGCTATTATGGAGTACCAAACTGACGATTGTACTCATACTTGATATGCAGTATTCAAAGTCTTTTGTTTCTTGATGCTTCTGGATTCGAATGATCCATTTGTAGCCCAAGCTGCCCCCATCCTGGCCACTGGGAGGAAGTGGACCCCATTGGCTGCAACTGAGCAGGCAAAGGCAGCACTCAGATACAGGGACATTGTGGGCCGAGTGCAGGAGGGGAGGAGTGGTCTTGGCCTCGGGATTAGTACACCGGCCTGGAGCAAGGCCAATCCATCTCAGAGACGCAAGCTGGTGGTCCAGGAGGTACGTCGGGAAGAGGAAGCAGGAAGGCGCGCACAAGCTGTGGCGCAGTCAAAGCAAGGGCAGTGGATGGCATGGGAAGGAGTGGAAAAGAGGAAGATCTCCTGGAAAGATCTGTGGGAGATGGAGGCATTCAGAGCGAGCTTCACCATCAGGGCTGCCTACGATGTCCTGCCTTCTCCTGCAAACCTAAGCCAGTGGTATGGCGAAGACCCCACGTGCCCTCTATGTCAAAGTCCAGCAACACTGAAGCACATCTTAGTGGGATGCAAGACCAGCCTCACCCAAGGCCGTTACACCTGGCGGCACGACCAGGTGCTAAGGTGTCTTGCAGCAGTGCTGGAAAGTCAACGGACAAGTGTGAACGCCCTTCCTCCCCCATCATCCCGGTGGCAGCCAGCACCATTTGTTCGGGAGGGCGAGGGTCAAGCCAGCCTCACCACCATAAGACCAGACACTGGGCAGCTGGGCAGAGCACGGGACTGGAAGCTGCTGGCAGACTTGGACAAGAAACTCTGCTTCCCAGCTGAGATCGCAGCCACCAACCTGCGACCAGACCTTGTGCTGTGGTCAGCCTCGCTCAAGCTCGTTTACATCATCGAGCTCACTGTGCCCTGGGAGGGTGCAGTGGAGGAGGCCTACGAGCGGAAGAGGCTGAGGTACACTGAACTCGCAGCAGATGCCCAACAACAAGGCTGGACAGCGAAGGTACGCCCAGTGGAAGTAGGCTGCAGAGGGTTCGTAGCCACCTCAACATCCAGGCTACTCAGGGAGATGGGAGTGCGAGGGAAGACCCACCGGCAGGCAATCAAGGACCTCTCCAGGGCTGCTGAAAAGGGGAGCCAGTGGCTGTGGATGAAGAGAAAGGACTCGACCCGGGCGTTCAAATGAGCTGATCGCATCTAGGGAGTGAACCTGGGACGCTGGGATTCACTGCTGAACCCTCTGGAGGTGTCGTGGGCTTATCAGCGAAACATTCATGAAGGAGGGCGCCCACTTGACAACCCAAAGGATGCCATCGCTCATTTGAACACCACAGAGTCTCATCGGTGCCTTTAGTATGTATGTATCGAGGGATATCAACATCTAGTCCTACATAACAGATCTGATCATCTGGTGAACCAGTGACTGCTGTGAAAGTGCAGCTGGCAACAAGGGAAAGACCTTGCGACAGCATGGAAAGACAGCTGACAGGAGGGAATAGACCCCAACGGGGCCGCCATGGGCTAGCTACCCGTGGCGGCGGGATCCAGCACGAACAGTGTATGGGTCCCACCCAAACTTGGCTACGAAAAATTCTAAGAAGAAAATACCCCCTGAGCCTGCGAGAGCGGGGGCGGAAGATGGCTCATCGGCAGACAACCCGGTAACGAACACAGGAACGGAACAGACTACGAGATTGATGATCAGCATACCTGAGGCTCCGACAGCTACAGCAGGACACACGCTCCAGAACTGCGTATGTGGTTGGACAAAGGTTACTTCCACCCATGGCCTGAAGATACACCAGGGCAAGAAAGGGTGCCTAAAGAAGGGTCAACAGGGAAGTCGCATCGACAGCTACTTTTTGAGAAGCAGGCCGAGTCAGTCGACTGAAGTTCAGCAGCAGGACACACACCACAGTCTGCAGGACATCAACACCCCTGTCCCAGAGGAGGAAGAACAAGGCACAGGAGAGCAACCTGAATCCAACACATCACGACCACCAGCAGAGAAGAAGATCCAGGGGCGAAGGCCATTAGTCAAGTGGCCAAAGTCCTGCAACAAGACGCTGTGGAAGGAGGTCAACACTGATCTCTGCAACATCCTAGAAGGGATCAGAGGCACCACCATGAAGAAGTTGGAGAGAATGGGCAACCTCATCTATGCCTATGGAGTGGAACAGTTCGGAGTGGTCGAAGGCAAACGATCTACTCAGTCAATTCCCACCAAGTCCAGAAGGCAGACAGAAATAGACCGACTAGTCAAGGAGAGGAGGCAGCTGAAGAAGCAATGGAGGAAGGCCACAGAGGAGGAGAAGGAGGGAATAAACCTGCTGCAGGAAGAGATTAAGAGCAGGCTTGCAACACTGAGGAGAGCTGAAAACCTCCTGAAGAGGCGCAGAAGGAAGGAGCAAACAAGATCACGCTTCTACAAAGATCCTTTCAAATTTGTGAAGACTCTCTTCACAAAGGAGAAGAGCGGAAGTCTCTCTGTGGCAAAGGCCCACCTGGAAGAACATCTGAAAAAGGGCTGCACAGATGACCGACACCAGGAAGAGGTCACGCTCCCACCTGACATGCCACCAGTCAATCCACCAGAGCACGAACTAGATATCAGTCCACCCAGGTGGAGTGAAGTAGACAACACGTAGAGCTAGCAACACGTCTTGTGCGTAGAGCAAGGGCCGCGTCAGCTCCAGGTCCCAACGGAGTTCCATACAGGCTCTACAAAAACGCACCAGATGTCCTGAGATTCCTCTGGAAGCTGATGAAAGTTGTGTGGCAAAAGAAGGCGATACCAACGTCCTGGCGGAGAGCCGGAGGGATCCTTATCCCCAAGGAAAAGGACTCAACAGAAATCGGACAGTTCCGGCAGATCAGCCTTCTAAATGTCGAGGGAAAAATCTTCTTCAGCGTGGTCGCTCATAGACTGGCAGGATACCTGCAAAGAAACAACCTGATTGACACGTCAATCCAGAAAGCAGGCATCTCAGGCTTCTCAGGGTGTGTCGAACATGCTAGTGTCATCTGGCATCAGATCCAGGTCGCCAAGAAGGAGGGAACGGACCTCCACGTGGTGTTCCTGGATCTCGCGAATGCCTTTGGCTCAGTCCCTCACAACCTCCTGTGGACAGCCTTCGACTACTTCAGGATCCCACCAGCTCTCACAACCCTTGTCAAGGCCTACTTCCAGGACGTCCAGCTCTGCGTGACCACAGCAGAGTACACCACAGCATGGCAACATCTGGAAGTGGGAATCATGGCCGGCTGCACCATCTCCCCGCTGGCCTTCACCATGGCCATGGAGGTCATTATTCGGGCCTCTCGATGGGTGGTTGGCGGACAGCGAATAAGACCTGGGCTGAGGCTGCCGCCGATCAGAGCCTACATGGATGACCTCACAACACTCACCACGACCAAGGCTTGCACAGTACGGCTACTAAGAAAGCTCCAGGAAAACATTGAGTTGGCTCGCATGAAGATCAAGCCGAGCAAGTCCAGAAGCATCTCCATTGTCAAGGGGAAGTTGTCAGACCACCGCTTCCACATTGGCAAAGAACCCATTCCAACGGTCTCCGAGAAGCCTGTGAAGAGCCTAGGTCGTTGGTATGATGCCTCCCTCAAAGATAAAGAGCAAGTAGAGCAGCTCAGGAAGGAGGTAGCCAGCGGCCTGGAGAACATTGACAGAACCCTGCTTCCTGGCAAGCTGAAGCTCTGGTGCATGCAGTATGGACTACTTCCACGTCTCCTGTGGCCACTAACCCTCTATGAAGTTCCTCTCTCAAAGGTGGAAAAGCTGGAGAGACTGGTCAACTCATATGCAAGGAAGTGGCTTGGCCTTCCCAGGTGCCTCAGCAGCATTGGGCTCTACGGCAAAGGGATGTTACACCTGCCCATTTCCAGTCTGACAGAGGAGTACAAGTGTGCCAAAGTCAGACTGGAGATGATGCTATGTATCGAGGGATATCAACATCTAGTCCTACATAACAGATCTTCTTCTTGGTGCCGAAGGGCCACTCTATTTCTATGTTTTTTTCTGCCCTAGTGCAGGAGCAACATAAGTACTTCAGCTTCAGCTCTTGATAATTAAATAAACTGCTGGAATTAAGAATCATGTCGTGTGGCTCTCCTGGACCAGGAGTGAAGTACACTTCTCTATAGGAATGTTGATTGTCTGTGTAAAGAAGGCCTATCTTGTGTGTCTCTCATTGTTAGGCCTCGGACATCACTAGTCCTTTGTATCTGTAAATTATGGATTGAGCGAATGGTTTCTGTATTGGAGTCATCCGATGAAGGACCACAGAGATGAAAAGGGTCTGTATGTGTCCTTTCTGAGGATTAGCAATTAGAAACAAGGATGTGTTGTTGAGTTGCTAGGTTGCATTGTTGAGTTGTTAGGTTGTTTTAAATGTGTGTCCAGGGCCTTATCCAAATAGACATTGAGCACATTTCTGAAAGGTTATCTGAAAAATAACATTTACACATTTTAACATTTTATAAACATTTACAATATCTATTACAACAATCAACCATTCTAACAAGAAATGATAATTTAAATGGTGTAGGCTTTTCCCTTTCACCTCAATACAAACATTATTAAAAGTAAATTGTCTCTATCTCAAAATCACTGTAATTAAGGTCAAATGCATTTAGGTCAAATGTGGCTCCTTTAATAACCCTTTAATAAAGTCTTGTTGAGGCGAACTTGGCCCCTGATTGCGATATTGTAAGTAAAAAATAGCTAAATAAATGTAGATCAAGACACAACCCTCAGGGGTCTCTCCCACACACCCCTCTCTGTTTCCTCTTCTTTATTACAAGAACATCATCTGCATAGAGTCCATATTTTTAATACTCCCTAAATCCTTATTTTCTCTGGCTACACTTTATTGTCACATAGACATGGGCAATGCCAAATAACAATATTGATTGTTGTAGCAATGGCATTCTAATTATAGGTTTTCTATGTCACTTGTTACGTTGGTCTTTCAATACATTGGTGTATTCTTAAAGCAAGCTCATATTTGCTTTCACCAAGTTGAAATTGAAACAGCACATCAATTGTCTCAATTATGACATTTCCTGAGAAAGGTGATTCTGAAGTTAAGGTTTGATTATGCTGTATGAGGGAGATATGGAGAGAAAGAGCTTTGCCCATCCATTGCCAATCACAGCTACAGTATACAATACAGTATATACATTATACAGCTACAGTATACTGTACTGTATTTTTTTTTTCACATCTCAGTGTACAAGTACACAAGAGTCAAATTATTTGGCTTTGGTTCCTCAACATTGGCATTGCAGCATTCAGATACAAAATTGCAGATTGTCCTGCAATGACTGGTGGATAGGTGATTGACTTACTTAGTTACAATACAATAGACACAATACAATCTATTTGTTGTAAGCCACTTTGGATAAAGGCATCTGCTAAATGCCAAAAAAGTAATGTGATGTAAAGTTTGTTGCATTTACCAGTCTTATAGCAGAAAAGCATTTTTTTTTACTTAACTTTTGACTTCTTCAGGACCCAAGTTATACTATACATTTAAAATGAAATCTTAGAGGACACTTCTGTCAGACAACACGTGGACTATGACAGAACAGCACAGAACAGAACAGTACATACCCGTAAGGTAAGAAGACATGGAGCTGGTAGTATCTTCCATCCCACATTTCCTATGGGGGGACAAGAGACAGCCAGTAATGGTTCCTAAAAGCATGATTGATGACCGCCTCAAATATAGAAAACATGCTATCCCTCCATACACACACACACACACACACACTCACACACACACACACACACACACACGCACACGCACAAGCACACGCACACGCACACGCACACACACGCACGCACACACACACACGCGCGCACACACACACACACACACACACACACGCACACACACACACACACACACACACGCACACACACCAAGTTGGCACACCACTCATTGTCAGCTTTTTAATTTCTTTCACTTGACAAGAGAAAGCAGTGTGTCGAAGGAAGAACATGAAAGACATCTCAAGGGCAGACAACGCTTAACCATAGTAGGGAGTTTAAGATTTATATACCCACTCACCTTGTCCATCAAGATTTGTTACTTGCTGGATAAAGAGGTAAAGATGTAGCCTGTCTTGTGGGCTGTATAGTTAGACTATGACTTCAAAACATGCTTTGTGACCTTTCCTTTTTTTTACTTTCTTGGGTGCTAATGATCCGAGATGAAGTTTGAATGGTTCTTCGTTTGACTTTACAGCGATGAGGGTCAAACTGACTTTGACCCCAGTGTTGCTCTCTGGCTTGTGTGATAATTGCAGTGGGACACAGACATCCAGAGAACACGCTTATTGATCTAGAATGGTGGGTTGGAGTTTCCTTTCAGTCATCATTGAACACTCTGGTGCACCTAGGAGGCATGCATTGTTTTGCACTTAGCTAATTGCTTGACTCTGTAAAGTCCACACTATTATCGTTTTCATAAATGCAGACACTATATTGATGTTTAGACTGTGGTATGAGGTTATTGGCGGCATGGTATAATGACCCAGTGTCAAACCCAGGATCAGACCCAGGATCAAAAAAAGAAAAACTGTAAGGTAAGTTACTTAAATGAAGACATATGTGACACATTATAATGCTTTGGTCCTCATGTTGGGATCCGATATAATGATCAGACTTTTCTTTCGGAAAAATGTGAATACATTTCCGCGTCATTCAATGACACATCGCTAGTCAACTAAAACAGCTTGTTTTGTGAGCCTGCTAACAATGTAAAGTAGTGTTATATGGCGCTTCTCCACTACCGTCCTGTACCGTACCAGAACCCGCGCGCCCGCTTTGTTTTGCTTTCTCCACTGCCAACTGGCCCATACCGGGCCGTAGTACCCGTACTGATTTTAGCTACCCTTCCTGACTTGTGCTACGAAAGCTCGCAATAAACATCGTTTTTTGCACAGATTTGAGTGTGCAAATGCTGCTTTTTTGCACTCTATTTGATACTTTTCAGATGTAGCACCCCAGCTAAGTCTGATCTATTTTTCACTATTGGGAGTTTACATGGTGAAATGCATTCTTAAACATGACTACGTCGTCATGATTACAAAGATGCCACTTGAAATCCAGTGCGAAATGCATTCTGGGAGGCAGGACTGTTGTGTATAATGGAGAAGCGTTTCTGAAAATACGGTACGGGTAAGATACAAATGCGTGCCGTCCTGTACTGCCCTGGTCTGGTCAATGGAAAAGCGCCAATAGTTAACTCGGTAGCAGTGGGGATTACTCACCGAATCAATTTCGTTGCAGTATTTTGGCTTGACTAGAGAGTTTGTGTTGTGTTTCAAAAGAAAAGTCCGAACATTTTGATTGGTTGCCGACATGCGGACCAAATGATCAGACTGTGTCACATATATTGAGAAATATATTGAGATTTCAGATATCGATAATGAAATGAATATTACTGTACATCAACATAGAACAGCTTAGGCTAGGGGCCTTTCTGTAGAATAATTAATCTAATGAAAGTGATAAGGCTCTGTTAGGCATCACCTAACAATTTCATTGAACTTGAACACTGGGGCTGTCAAAGGGAGTGAGGTAGATTTTGAGAGAGACAGAGAGAGAATATTATACTGTACTGTAGTTAGCTACCTGTATAATTGTGTGTCTGCAGGCACCATTTCAACAAGCATTGATTACCCCTATTTTTATCAACTAGAATACCAAAACCAGCCCCCCCAACCCACCAGTATTTCCGAGTCATTACCACACCAATCTCCTTCACCAACGCTGGGTGAAGTGGTATGAAACCACTACAGTACAGTCAGCTGTGTGTGTGTGTGTGTGTGTGTGTGTGTGTGTGTCAGGGGGGGGGGGACAACATGGAGGCATTTATCTTCAATGTGCTCACTTCCTCTCAGTGGCCTGCTATCCTCCATCCTGCCCTGGTGATGGATCTCACGGGCCCCAAAAGCTGGCACCCGGTTCAAAGCCGAGTCTGTTCCATGCCGCCCCGACGTGCAGAGTCTATTCAGCATGTGTGTTTTTGTTTAATCACACAGATTAATGTCAGAGAAGCTTTTTGCAGTCTTAAATTCTCAGCTCCTGTGCAGACACCTCACCGTCTCTCTCTCTCTCTCTCTCTCTCTCTCTCTCTCTCTCTCTCTCTCTCTCTCTCTCTCTCTCTCTCTCTCTCTCTCTCTCTCTCTCTCTCTCTCTCTCGCTCGCTCGCTCGCTCTACTCATAAGAATGAATGAATTACCTTTTCGCATTAAGTCATCATGGAAGTTGGCAAATTGGTCTATACTCTATCCGGTGAAAGTAAAACAGTTTCTGTGCGACTAATATTTGACTTCTGCCACTCAGTTAAATACAGTTTTTCAGCGTGCCTATTTTGCAACGTTATTGAGCTAATTGGACGCAGGATACTCTTGCTAACACATACAGTAGTGATTTCCATTATCTCTTTTGTCGTCTCGCGCAGTAGGGCGTCAACTTATCACTCCTAAACCTGCTTTAAGTTCGACCCAGCACCCTCCCCTCCCTGAGACAGAGTTGTTGTTAGCAACACATAATTGTGTTGTGTGGAAATGCTATCACCCCTTCAGGCCCTAATAATGATTTCTGGAGCATGACCTAGTGCTGAGTGGGGGCTTTCAGCAAGGTTCGTGGCCCCCGTTTGTTGTAACCCCAGACGGGAGGACTGAGAGTGAATGTCAGTGTACCAGCGGGTGGCAGACAGACAGACGGCCTGTCTGGAGCCTGCGGTTATTGCTCCTCATTGATTGAGACAGATGTGCGGGTGAGCTGAGGGACGGTTTTACAAATGAAAGCTGAGAAGCGCTGTGGCCACCGCAGAGAGATCTCAATGCACGGGGCGACTCGCACACCATTGATTGTCAGTTTTGGCTTTGGTGTTTGATGTGCTCATCCATGGCATTGTGGTGGGGTGGCTGTTTGCAGCATGCATCCACCGATGTCCACGCTATTTTTGAACAGATCAGCTGAGAATAATGACATTATTTTAACCTCGAATACACACAAAATGGTGTGATTGTCGTGAATGTCTGTGTATAAACACTGTCAACATCAACAACTACTGTATTGAATGAATAGACTCAGAATGAATGTATACAATGTCACTTTTTATACACTTCTGAGGGATATACTGTAATCGTGGTGCAACACTGGTGCAAACAAAATGTTTACTGTTTGTCATTTTTTGTTTTACGAAAGAATACTGCATACAATATACAACTTTGTTGTCTCCACTGATATTACAAAATGCTGTGCATTGATAAAGAGACAGATATTAACCCCTTTCACACATACAAGCCTTCCTAGTAGATTCCATGGAATTTCCCTGGTACAGTGTATGTGTGAACGCGACTGACCAGGGAAATCCTCTCAGGCAATTACCCTGGTCGGGACCTTGTATAATTCCATGGAATTTACAGGGAAGACTTATGTGTGAACAGAAGCTTGAACATTCCCATGTCCAGCACACAAAGGGTTACGTATGTCTGAAGCATGACATTACAAGTTAACCAATCACAGCGAGTTAACCCACATCACCTCTGCCAAAGTAGTGATAAATATAATTCTACAACTGGAAACTTTGTTTCCAATCATAGTTAGCTAGATTACTTACTTAGCTAGCTTACTTACTTATCAAATGTACATTTTGTGATATAGACGCATTACGGAGCAGTGCATACCATCTCCTCCCAGCTGTCCTGCATCGCGCAGTCAGCAGGGAGACAGCCCGCAGCGCAGAGTGCATAAGAACTGCCCCAGACCCTGAATACTACTAAATATAATTCCACAACTGGACACTACTTAATTTCCTATCTTAGTGGAGGTATGATATATATATATATATATATATATATACATACATATACATATATGCAGGGTTCGAGTTATAAGCTGAACTCTGTGGGGGTCTCCAAAATAACAGTGCGAAATGTTCTCATGCACGCGCGAATCATGCCCACACAGCGATGGGACTTACAAGTTTTAATTAGCTATAGGCAGTAGCGGATTAAGGTGGTCAGTGGCCCTAGGCTACTCCTTTGTGTGAGGACCCCCCGCCCCCATACACAAGCCTCCCCCCTCCCCAAAATATACAACTCACGAGCACCCTGCACACACACACCACTCATAATGCTTTACCATAAAACACTTAAACACTTTAATAACACAATAACACAACAGTGTTAATAATGCAAAGAATAAAAAAAAGGTTCAGTGCATTCAGTTCTGTCTCTATTGCTCTCCTCTCCCGTTGTCTCTCTGTTACTGTCCTGTTGTCTGTCTCTCTGTTGCTGTCCTGTTGTCTGTCTCTCTGTTGCTGTCCTGTTGTCCGTCTCTCAGTTGCTCCCCTCAGCTCTAAATGAAAGAAATGAATTAGCTAATTAGTTGGCATGTAAACATTATAGTTAGGGTTGGGTACAGTTTGGGTTTTATTCGATACCGGTGACAAATCGATACTTTAAAAACGGTACCGGTACAGAAACATCATCCTCATCCTCAAATCCCAACATATCCTGACGCTACAGCTGCAGGCTACTCATTTCACCACATCAACAGCCCCACATGAAACAACAGCTATAAAAGCGATAGTCACACATGTATCTCGGCCAATAATTTTGTTATTTTTGCTATACAGAAGGAGCGAAAAATACATTAGGTTAGTACACTAGGTTAGTAAAAAGTAAAAGCCACCTTACCTTTACGGAGACAAGATAGACCAAAGTGGTCTGTTTTCAGTAGGCTGAGTGGTCTGTTTTCAGTAGGCTGAGTGGTCTGTTTTCAGTAGGCTGAGTGGTCTGTTTTCAGTAGGCTGAGTGGTCTGTTTTCAGTAGGTAGTGTAACAGAGTTGGGAATGTATGTTTAGTTGTGGTGAATGTAGATGAGTTTCGCCGTGCTTGAGCAGCCCTGGTTGTTGTTGGAGCCCCCCTTTGGAGTTTGGGTGTACTGCAGGTCTGCGCGTTCTTTTGTCCTTCTCTTGTTGCCGTACTTACGGTGGAACCAGAACATGGCCGCCATCTTAATGGGTATGTGCGCTATGTAAAATGCTCCTCGTGTTTTGTTGTTTGTATGGAGAATCTTGTAATGTAGGGTGAAAATGTTGGTGTAGTACTGTGCTGTTTGTTTTTACATGTATTGTGATGATGTGAAACAGAACATTTATTGTATGTTATTTTGAACGCGCAGATTTACAAGAGTTGCAGAACAGAGAAGAATTGTGTTTTATGTGTCTTCTCTGCAGGTATGTTGCTCCACATGTTGTTTGTAATTGTTATTTGTAAATGTTTGAGGGAAATTTGTGTTCTTTCTGTAAACAAATTGTCTTGATGTGAAATGTACATAGACGGTGGAACGAGAACATGGCCGCCATCTTAATGGATTTACAAGAGTTGCAGAACAGAGAAGAATTGTGTTTTATGTGTCTTCTCTGCAGGTCAAATAAAAGAATTGAATGAAAGAAGGTTGCCTGTTTGACCATCGTTACACTGGTGCCGTGACACGTCGATCTCAAGATCAGCTGAACGCCGATCTCCGTGGATGCTGCGTGGATGCCAGGTCTTAGTGTGATAGATCAAGTGTGGTCAGAGTATTATAGTAAATGGTCATTCAGTCTGAGGTCTGTGATTACATCAGTTTAAAAAGTGCTTTGATTGTTTGGTTTTTATGTCCTGCTGTAACTTTATATATTTTTTTAAACATTATTTTTTATTTTATTTTTTCATTCAGTAATATTACACAACGCAAGTCTGTACCACTATGGCTCAGAGGCCAGGTTTTAATGATGGGATTTTTGCCAGTCCAGTGTTGCCTATGGGGAGGGGTGCATGGGGGGCATGTCAGAGCAGAGCAGACAGTGCTGTCATCGGTGGGTTGAATAGTAGGGAGGTGGGGTGTTCCCAGTTGTTTACTGACAGTGGTAGAGGCACAGGGTCAGGTCAGGACCCAGGTTGTGCTGCTGTCGGACAGTTTACAGGGGAGGCTCCTCCCACATCCACACCCAGTGTTAATGACACTGAAGCTCTTCATCACCTTTCAGACATGATGGGTCAGCTAGGTGCTCAGATTGGCGAGTCCATTGTAACCAAGTTAATTTCAGCTGGTGTAGTTCACTCAAGTAGTATGAGCAGTGCACACCTCAACTGCACATCGCCTCCAGATCCTGTAACTGATCCTAATGTTGTTAGACAGGAGGTTCCGCGCGTTACTGTGAATGTAAAATCAGACAGGGAACCACCAATGTTCCGAGGTGATAGTTCTGATAAGTGTTCAGTCCAGGACTGGATTGACATGTCTAAAGCTTATCTGAGAAAGCAGAAATGTCCAATGCATGAACAGGCTGAGGAGACACTGGCAAGGCTGATGGGTAAGGCAAAGGATGTCGTGAGGGTTGGTTTGCGTAGCGATCAGACACTTGATGTGAAGCAGAACCCTGATCTCATCTATGATATCCTTCTCAAGTACTTCAGTGATGTGTCATCATGCCTCCCGTTGTCAGATTTCTATGCCACTCTACCCAGACCCAATGAGAACCCTGTAGACTACTGGTTGAGGATCAACAAAGCAGCTGATGTAGCTGGTGAGGGCCTTCGCAGACAAGGTAGGAGGATGGAGAACGTGGGTGAAGAGGTAGCACGGATGTTTGTCAGGCATTGCCCGGACTCTGGACTATCCCGTATTCTGGAATGCAAGGCTATTGAGGAGTGGAGCTCACGAGACATACAGTTAAAGATTGATAATTATCAGAGAGAGCTGAGAGCCTCTGGCAGGACCGGTAGTTCTGTGCCATTGAAGAGCCATGCCACCGCCCTCCACACTGTGCAGTCTCATCCAGAGCCTTCGATTCAGTCTGTGTCTGAGCAGTGTTCCACCCAGTACCCCCCTGCTCCTGCCCATAGTCCAGTGTACCACACACAGTGTCCGCCTTCTACCCTCATTCCTTCCCAGGACCATGCTTTAGGCCAGCTTCCGTGCCACTCCTCCGCGACTGCTGTGGCCCAGAACACTCAGCAATCTGAAGACAGGATTCTTGCTCGCATTATGGAGAGGCTGGAGCAGATGATGGGGAAAGTGCAGCAGCGTGACAGTGCTCCTCGTGGCGGAAGATACCAGGGTGGCGCCCGTGAGAAGGCCTGCCGAGTCTGTGATGACAGTAGACACACTACCATCTCACACTGCATGTCAGAGAGGCTGTGCTTTGTCTGTTTAGCCCCAGGTCACACAAAAGTTGAGTGTTCCACCAGGTCGTCCCGAGCACCTCAGCCTCAGGGAAACTAGGTGGCCTGTATTCAGAGGGAGAAAGTATAGGTCGCCAAGTAAACTCCCATTGTGAGGACGAATCTAGTGCTGAGACAGTGTATATAGCTCTCAAAAGCTCAAGTGATAACTCTGAAGATATTGTTTATCAGAATACGCATACAATTAGTGGTAGTGACAGCCTTTTCTACACACCTGTGACAGTTGGTAATACAGTGACTCTGAATGCTATGCTAGACAGTGGGTCTATGGCTTGTACAATGAGTAAGACGGCAGAGGGAAAGCTTAGAGAGGTTGGAGTTGCTACAGAACATAACCAGTTCAGTTCAAATGTGGTGCTTGTTGGCTGTGGTGGTCGCCGTGTCAAGCCTGAGTCAGCTTTCAACGTGGAAATGGAGGTGTATGGCTGTAGGATTATGGTTCCCACTCTGGTAGTTGAAGGCCAGCATGATGAGTTGATACTAGGCACCAATGTTATTAAATATATCCTCCGGCAGTATAAGCAATGTGATGGCTACTGGAAGGCTGTGTCTACGCCCTGTCCTGCTGGCGATCCAGAATCTGAACAGTTTCTCTCGATGCTCGCTGGTCTGAACCGTTGGCGAGGTGATGTCATACCTGACAAGATAGGCACAGTCAGGTGCAACTCAGCCGTGTGTCTTGAGCCTGGTCGGGAGTACCTGATGTGGGGCAAGCTACCCAAGTCCACTATTGTGTCTCCTGGTAGCGCTGTGATGACAGAGCCCACATCGTGTCGCTCAGCTCCAAGAGGGGTTCTGGTGGCCAGAGTTGTTACTCCTTTGTGGGGAGACGGATGGGTTCCATTGAAGCTGATCAACTCGTCCGACAGGCCCGTCTTGGTAAGACGCAATGCTAAATTGGCCGACGTCTTCTCCTGCATTGCGCTCGAGGACATGGATGAGACCGGACCTGCTGAGGTCCCACTACTCAGTTGCTGTCAAGTAACCCCGTCCAGTGAAAATGCGGCCCGCACTGTTGATGAGGAACTGAAGTACATGGGATTGAGTGGGCTCGACATACACTCCTGTGACGTGTCTGAACAGTGTAGAAGCAAGATGGCTGACCTGGTTGTGCGCTACAAGGACATCTTCTCACGCCATCACCTGGATTGTGGAGAGGCAAAGGGCTTCATACATCGCATTCACCTCTCAGATCACAGGCCATTCCGGCTCCCATTCAGACGAGTGCCCCCCAGTCAGTATCAGAAGTTGCGCCAAGTACTGAGTGAGATGGAGGAGAAAGATATAATCAGGAAGTCAACCAGTGAATATGCATCTCCGTTGGTTCTTGTATGGAAAAAGAACGGAGATCTCCGTATCTGTACAGACTTTCGCTGGCTGAACAAGAGGACCCTGAAGGATGCTCACCCTCTCCCTCACCAGGCCGACTGCTTAGCTGCACTTGGAGGTAACTCCTTGTTTAGTACTATGGATCTAACCTCAGGGTTTTATAACATGCCACTACACGAGGATGACAGAAAGTACTCTGCCTTTACAACACCTATGGGCTTGTATGAGTATAATCGCCTCCCGCAGGGCCTCTGTAATAGTCCTGGGAGCTTCATGCGTATGATGACTAGCATTTTCGGAGACCAGAACTATCTGAGCTTACTGGTTTATCTGGATGATTTATTGGTGTACGCCCCTGATGAGAGGACAGCTCTGGAACGCTTGGAGATGGTGTTCAGTAGACTGCGTGGTCATAACCTGAAATTGGCCCCCAAGAAGTGTTTTTTTCTCCGGAAATCCGTCAAATTCCTCGGCCACATAATTAATGACAACGGTGTGTTGACTGATCCCAGCAAAGTTGAGAGCATCGCAAAGATGACAAGTGCTGACCTGATGGAAGCGGACGGTGTAACCCCCTCACAGAAACGAATCAGATCTTTCTTGGGGATGATCAATTATTACCAGCACTTTGTGCCTAGCTTCTCCGCTATTGCAAAGCCTCTCTTCTCTCTGTTGACGGGCCAGAAGAGAAAAGGGAAGGTGAAACAGTCCAAACAAAGGTCACAAAGCAGGAAGTTGAAGGTTACTGACTGGACCCCCGAAACGGAGCAGGCTTTCCAGAAGCTGAAAACGGCGCTGGTTGAGACGGCTGTCCTGGCTCACCCTGATTTCAGCCGTCCCTTCATGCTGTCAACGGACGCGTCCCTTGATGGCATCGGTGCTGTCCTGTCGCAGATCCAAGAGGGTGAAGACCGAGCGAGGCCAATCGCATTCGCCAGCAAGTCCCTCTCTCAGTCTCAGAGAAATTACCCAGCCCATCGGTTGGAATTCCTAGCCTTGAAGTGGAGTGTCTGTGACAAGTTCAGCCATTGGTTGAAGGGGCATGATTTCACTGTTTGGACGGACAATAATCCATTGACTCATATCATGACGAAGCCCAAGCTGGACTGCTGCGAGCAACGATGGGTGGCTAAGTTAGCGAGCTATAACTTCGACATCAAGTACGTGCCAGGCCCACAGAATGTTGTCGCTGATGCCTTGAGTCGTGTGCCTTTCGTCAAGCAGAGAGTCAGTCACAGATTACTTGAAGAGCCCTACAAGAATCTCCTCTCCGAAGTCCAGGATGTGTCGAGTGCTTCTGTACAGGACGCCTTCCGGTCGTCCAATGATAGTGGTGACACTCCACGCCAGGCAGAGAGTTACGCTCAAAGTGTCCCATCACCTCTGCATGTCCACGCTCAGTCTATGGAGATGGATGAAGTGTCTGTTGTTCTACAGTCATATGACGATCTGTGGGAGGTCGGAGCAAGAACGCGTGCTGTAGCAGTCTTGCACCATTTGCCTCAGTTAGTCCCAGGTGGTCAGGACTCACTTCCTGCTTACAGTGAGAAGGAACTCCGGGATGAACAGCTCAGAGACAGAACTCTCTCTCGAGTCTTGTACTATGTGGAGAGACATCGGAGACCCTCCAGGAGAGAGAGAGATAAGGAATCAGTCACAGTCATGAGGTACCTGAAGCACTGGGAGAAACTTGTTGTGAGCAATGGGATACTCTACAGAGTCTCGA
This sequence comes from Nansenia antarctica, assembly GCF_963989245.1. Classification (NCBI taxonomy): domain Eukaryota; kingdom Metazoa; phylum Chordata; class Actinopteri; order Argentiniformes; family Microstomatidae; genus Nansenia; species Nansenia antarctica. Next base: position 41,845,455 of record NC_137674.1, read on the forward strand.
GGGATCAAGTCGTGAAGTCAAAACGCCGCCAGTATGTGGTTCCTGAGTCTAAGAAAGTTGAAGTTCTGAGAGGTGTTCATGACCATGCCGGCCATCAAGGTCAGTTCAGGAGTCTTGGCTTGGCCAGACAGAGGTTCTTCTGGCTCAACCTCGACAGAGACGTAAGAGACTACGTCCGTAACTGCCAGCGGTGTATTGTCAGTAAGACTGTTGAACCTGCTGCGAGGGCGCCTTTGCAGAGTATCACATCAACCAGGCCACTTCAGCTGGTTTGCATTGATTTCTGGTCAGCGGAGGACTCAAGGAACAAGTCAGTTGATGTGTTAGTTGTTACTGACCATTTTACAAGAATGGCCCAGGCATTCCCCTGCAAAGATCAGTCAGCCAAACAGGTGGCGAGAGTTCTATGGGACAAGTTCTTCTGCGTCTTTGGGTTCCCAGAACGTATCCACAGCGACCAGGGAGCTAGCTTCGAGAGTCAACTAGTGAGTGAGCTGCTCAGAGTCTCCGGTGTCAGAAAGTCGCACACAACCCCGTATCACCCGATGGGTAACGGTAGTGTGGAACGTTTCAATAGAACTCTCGGTAACATGATCCGAGCGCTTGAACCAGAGGCAAAAATCAACTGGCCGAGGCGTTTGCAAACTCTGACGTTCATGTACAATAGCACAGCGCATGAGTCAACTGGCTATGCACCTTTCTATCTGATGTTTGGGCGTACTCCTCGTCTCCCTGTCGATATACTCTTCCGGACAGTCCTGAATGATCCAGCTGTGGTCAGCTACGACAAGTATGTGATGTCTCTCACGAAGGATCTGAGAGAAGCTATGGTCATAGCCCAGGAACATGTCATAAAAGAACAGCACCGTCACACAGAGCTCTACAACAGACTAGTGAAAGGGCCCACCATTGACGTCGGAGACCGTGTGCTGTTGGCAAACAAGAGAGAGAGAGGAAAGAGAAAGGTGGCTGACCGTTGGGAGTCTACTGTATACACTGTGGTGGATAGGAACTCTGAGACTCACACATATAGGATACAAGACACTGTCACTGGACGAGAGAAGGTAGTCCACCGTAATCTATTGATGTTGGTGAACTTTCTGCCGGTGTATGATACGAGTGTGATCTCTGACCCAGTTTCATCCCTGTCTGCTGTTCATACATCAAATGAGCCAAGTGACATGTCCGTGTCGGAAGTGGAACAGGATTCCTTGCCTGGGGAAGTGAGTAGAGGAACCGCGTTCGAGTCGGAGAGAGTGGATTCCTGTCCTGGGAGTGAGGGAGGGGAGGTTGAAGACATGGAGTATGGGGGAAGAGCTGTTCGGGAGAGGGATGTTCCCTTGACTGTTCCAGAGCCCAAGGATCCCAAGGGAAGAACCCTGGAGTGGGTCACCCAGTTACCATTCCCTGACCACTCACGGACAGAGGCTACTAACACTGTAGTGTCTTCAGTCTCGTTTGCCCCTCAGAGGGTCCCCGAGCAGATGGCTGAGGAGCAAATGGTAGATCAGTCCATTAACTCTGATTCTAGATTTGTGGTTAGCGCTGATGATTGTACTGATGTTTCTGGTAACACGAATCAGACAGATGATGCTAGTGACACACAGCGTACTGACACTCTAGCTTCTGTTACACAGTGTGAACATCCTAGTACAGTCACACAGGTCAAGTCCAAGTTTGGTCGCCTTATCAAACCAGTTGACAGATTGATTTATACTATGTCAGGACAAGACATTATCCAAGACACTAAGTCAAACATTCGAGCTGTTTGTAGGTCAGTGTTTCAGGCTTTCCACAGTTAGATAAGCCGAAGCTCAGTTCAGTGCATGTATACACTGTGCACACTGACATCCTATGACATATAGGTTTGTTCGTTATTCTGATTGTTTCATAAGAGGTTGTGGCCTCTTGAAGGCTAGTAATACACAGTGAAAAAAAAAAGGGTCTTGTGGGGTGTAGAACGCATCCTACCGCCAGTAGTTGGTTGGAGAGATAGGTTACCTCTCTTTCCACTTCATCCTTATAGGATACTTTTCAAGTTGGCTGTCCTGTCCTTTGGCGGCCCTATGTAATAGTGTAAAAAGTAAAAAGTAGTATTTAAATGTATAGTTGCTGCTCAAGGTTGGCGAAATTCAGGGGAGGTGGGTGTAACAGAGTTGGGAATGTATGTTTAGTTGTGGTGAATGTAGATGAGTTTCGCCGTGCTTGAGCAGCCCTGGTTGTTGTTGGAGCCCCCCTTTGGAGTTTGGGTGTACTGCAGGTCTGCGCGTTCTTTTGTCCTTCTCTTGTTGCCGTACTTACGGTGGAACCAGAACATGGCCGCCATCTTAATGGGTATGTGCGCTATGTAAAATGCTCCTCGTGTTTTGTTGTTTGTATGGAGAATCTTGTAATGTAGGGTGAAAATGTTGGTGTAGTACTGTGCTGTTTGTTTTTACATGTATTGTGATGATGTGAAACAGAACATTTATTGTATGTTATTTTGAACGCGCAGATTTACAAGAGTTGCAGAACAGAGAAGAATTGTGTTTTATGTGTCTTCTCTGCAGGTATGTTGCTCCACATGTTGTTTGTAATTGTTATTTGTAAATGTTTGAGGGAAATTTGTGTTCTTTCTGTAAACAAATTGTCTTGATGTGAAATGTACATAGACGGTGGAACGAGAACATGGCCGCCATCTTAATGGATTTACAAGAGTTGCAGAACAGAGAAGAATTGTGTTTTATGTGTCTTCTCTGCAGGTCAAATAAAAGAATTGAATGAAAGAAGGTTGCCTGTTTGACCATCGTTACAGTAGCAGAGTCCTCAGTAGTAGCAGCAGTAGTAGTAACAGTAGTAGCAGCAGGGCTAACGTTAGGTGTCATAGCAGGTTTCTTTGATAAAAACCCGACATTTTCTAGGCTTGATGACCCGGTCGGCAGCAGTGGCCTTTTTTTGGGCGGCATGGTAGCTACTGTATGTATATAGTCCTGTATAGCTAATGAATGAATGTTTGCTTCTCAATAATAGGCTAGGTGCACAATCTCACTACTTCCTGAAAGGCAACTGGTGTCTCACTCTATTGGTTTAATTGATTAATCAGCTGTGCACTGTGTGTTCCAACGGTTTACCGCACAGCTGATTAATCAACCTTTTGCTGTTGCACAATATTCTACTGCGCCCCATGGTGTCTTGGTGGTGAAGTGCAGGCAGTCAAAGGCATACTGTCATTCACAGGAGATTAATGGTGCGCGTAGTTCTTTTGAAAAACGTGTTTATTTTACAATATTTATAATATAAATTAAATAATATTCATTACATTGACATTTTGATCAAATAATAGTTGTGGTAATGTATTATTAGCGACCCCCACAGATTTTTGATTTTACTGCCTTCATGGGAGCTCAGAGAGCCTCAGACCATCTCTATTGGCTCCCACATAACTCGAACCCTGCATATATGTCTCACATGCCTGTCTCGTTCAAATGACGTCCACTTCGTCCTGTTCTGCATCCAGTTGAATGCGTGATTCAAGTAGCTTGTGTAAACCCGGAGCAGCCAATATAATTCCTCAACTGGATAGTACTTTGTTTCCAATCATAGTTAGCTAGCTTACTTACTTATCAAATGTACTTTTTGTGATATAGACGCATTACAGAGCAGTGCACCCACACCATCTCCTCCCAGCTGTCCTGCATCGCACAGTCAGCAGGGAGAGAGCCCACAGAGCAGAGCACTAGCAATATGTCTAATTGAGTTAACTGGTATTATGCTTACCATCAAGTTCTCCCATACTGTGCTTTTGGACTAGTATAGTATGTTTATATCAACGGTAATCAAGTGCTTTGGTTGGCGAGCAAACTTGATTATGGTAAGCATATATGAGTTGACTCTCTGTAAATTAATGTGAAAAATATGATGATAAATACATATAAAACTAAGGTATGATATCACGCGCCTGTCTCGTTCCAGTTCTGCATCCAGGTGAATGCGTGATTCAAGTAGCTCGCGCAGACCCGGGACATGTGTGAAATGGAGCAACACGGCAATTGTCAGGCATTTAGCTTATGTGTGAATGGAGAAAATCACTGGCGGACCCGGGTTGGTATTCCATGTAATTTACAGGGAACTATGTGTGAAAGGGGCTGATACCATATTTTGCTTCAGTCAGCCACTATGAACATGAACCACCCTTCCATACCACAGACACCTACTGCTGGCCTTTTGTGAGAAGGGAAAAGTCTGATTCTCCCCCACTCTGCCCAAATGGTGAGCAATTACAACTATGTAAATACCAGAGTTCACCTCCCAGCCACATGCAGGAGAGTATTACACTTGACCCCCCCGTACTTTCCCAAGAGCCTATCCAATCCACGTCCATCTTGACCAAGCGGCTGACTTGATAGGGAATTATTTTAGCTCCACTCGACTTCCCCCAACTTCTCCCAACCTCCATCCCAGGAGCGACCTGCTCTCACCTTCCATTTGTCACCCTTACTCAGGCAAGAGGAAAAAGGCATGAACGGCCTGCCAGCCTCGGAGAAAGGGAAGAAGAGTCACCTGCAGGGGACCCAGGGAATATATCTCTTTATGGGCATGAAGCGCCTTTAATAGTGACATTTTACATCTGCCCTTCATATATTCTCAGTTGAGCAGTGCCTTTTAAAAATACATCAGGGAGCCAAAGCGTTAAACCACGGTCTGACAGGAGCGAAATTAATCATTTTGCGACTCAAAGGTTTGGTAATAAAATGTTAACGGCTTTGTTGCGTCGCTCGAGCTGTCAAGCTGTAGATTACCTTATTGTGGAGTTTGACGGTTGCCTTATTAGAAAATAGATACAGCCAGGGAAGGAAAGACCACCGACTGCACCACGACTGTGATGGGTGAACTTTATGATACAGAATAAGGTCGCCTGGATTCATGGTGCTTTCCCTCATATTCAATTTTTCCTCTCTGGTAATAAAACCCATGACCATTACTGACATTGCACAAAAGAGTGAATCCATACAAGGGACACAAAATGGTGTATTTAACTGCTAAAATGTAAACTCTATTTGTTATGATTTATTCATAAAAAAAACTCAACAGCCAGAATGGTGACACATTGATGTGAAAGAGGTTTTTGTCAAAATGTATTATTAAATTGTATAAACCCTACTGTATAATACTGTAAGAATTTTTGAAGATACCTCCCGAGAACATTCCTTTATCTTTGTGGTGAAGTCTATTCAGGAGGTGTGACAATGGTCTCAACCATTGTTAAGTGTCGGCCACTCTGACTCTATGAGCTTTTAGAAAGGTTTTGTGGGTTCAGGCTCTGCCAGAGCCGAGACAATCACTTATTTCAAGGCTTCTCAAAATTAAATATTTTGAGAAGCCTTGAGAAGCCTTGAAATAAGTGAGGAGGTACCAACAGGAGGTACCAACCTTTCAGTAGTAGGTCACGCATGGTTCAGAACCCGACAGCCCAAGAGCTATTTGCATTGCTTTTGACTGAAAGGTTACTTTTCCCAGAGGAAAATTATAGAATGCTTTTTTGTTCTTTATTTGTTGTTGTCTAATTCATTTTGTAATTACGAAGCAGTAATTGTTTATCCGTTCACATTTCAATTCATCCTGGCTTTGAGAATCTGCGTAGCCCCATAGGCTGGTGCAATTTCAGAACAAAATTTACATGTGAAAAGACTGTCATTCACAATTATACTCCAATCAATTTGCATAAACGATATCCATAACTCATTAAGTAATCTACTGCTGGTAAATTGCTTTTGTTGATACAACAACATAGTCCAGTAATGAGAAACCAAGGGAACTTTCTGTTTTAAAGAACTCAGAACAAAATACAAGGGAAAAAAAGGGGAAAAAAGGGAAAAAATAAAATGTTAATTTCAGGTACATAGGGTGTAAAGTGCCATGGAAACATTGAGTTTGACTGTGTAGGCCGACGGTGTAAGGTGACTCCAAGGTTTCTTTGTGGCCTTAATTCTCCAGACCATCCATGTAATCAGACTGTCGCTTCTTATTAGCAAACACACCAATCATGGAGCTCAGGGTTCAGAGGGATGCAGTCCTGCAGGGGTAAACCATCCAATCAGGGCTGTCCCACTGTGTCTATCCTGGAGAACGTGGAGGCTACAATATAAACACGGCTACAGTAAGTTAAAACACACAAAGTGAGCATCATCTCACCAATTTAACCTGAATTCCAGATCCACAAATTCATATAACAATGTGAGCTCTCTGATTTCTTGTATTGTGGGTTACAAGTTACTCTTGTTTTTTTATTCCTGAATTGATTTATTGCCTGAATCGATTTATCCTAAATGAGCATCACCAATCACCATATTCTCATACCACGTGATTCTTGCGGTAAGGCTGAATGTATGTTCTCTAGTTCAACTTCCCAGTTTCTGACTGCGGATGTTCACTGTGTCCACCTGTGGAGAGATGCAATCAGTTGGCAAAAGGAAAAGAGATGTAATCTTTGAGAATGAGTTCTATCAACAATAAAATCTTTATAGCGTATAAAAATCATTTTGTGCGACCTTCAGTGAGAGTCCTATTTTGGTTTTGGGGTGACTTTTGATATAATCTATATATGTGTGTTATAAACAGCACCCCAGTCCAGAAACCAATAAAACCGGGAGCACAAAAACACTTTGTTGATTGAATGTGTCCACAGGTGAGCTTGATTTTCTTTGTTAATGGATTAAATCAGATTTGTATTCAGATATTCCATTAAACCCATCGCAAACAAGACAAAACATTTTGTAATCAACTTGCCCTTTATGTGGCTCCCTAAAACAGCAGTAGGCTGGCTGGTGCTGTAACAATGCTTTAATATAAAAGATTTGTGTACATGTCAAACCCTCTGAGACAACCTATGAATCTTGGTCTCAGTTTCTCTTGAGGTCAGAGATGGTAGTGGTTCTTAGGGCGTTGGTGTTAAATAAGGTCTGATGGGGGAGGTGTGTGTGTGTGTGTGTGTGTGTGTGTGTGTGTGTGTGTGTGTGTGTGTGCTTGTGTGTGTGTGTGTGTGTGTGTGTGTGTGTGTGTGTGTGTGTGTGTGTGTGTGTGTGAAGGTGAGTGTCTGTGGTGTGTGTGTGTGTGTGTGAGTGTGAGTGTGTATGTGTGTGTGTTTGTGTGTATATGTGTGTGTGTGTGTGTGTGTGAGTGTGAGTGTGTGTGTGTTTGTGTGTGTATATGTGTGTGTGTGTGTGTGTGTGTGTGTGTTTGTGTGTATATGTGTGTGTGTGTGTGTGTGTGTGTGAGTGTGAGTGTGTGTAGGGGGGTGACTGAGGATGTCCCCTGGCAACCGATCGATGGCTCACCACCAGGGTCCTGATAGACACACATGTCTGGGTCGTCAGAGAGCTCGCAAGTCATGGGAGAAAATATAATCTTAGGCCTCATTATATCCAGGGGTAAATTAGGGACCTCTTTGATGGATGGCATATTTCAATTTGAGAGTGAATTATTGCACAGCTGGAGCATAAACCAGTCATTTGACTCAGTGAGGCGCCTGATGCATAGTATCAATCACTGGTCCATTTTTACCGAATTGGGAATCGGAAAAACAATCCTGGTGGTTAACCTTCAGAATAAATGGCACATTTTGGGAAGCTGTAATACATGGATGATGCATGAAGGGTATTGTAACTGCCTTAGATATAAACACGAGGTTACCAGTATAGGTATTAATTATGACACATTTGTAATATGTCCATATCTATGGTTTTCAAGATGACATAATACCTGACATCCTTCTGCTTTGAAAGTTATCATAATTAAAATGTAGATGCTAGACTGAGCAAACAGGAGCTCACAGCAATATGACTACAGCCAGCAGCCATGTGACTTTCTGCATTTCACAAGGTTAACATCACACATTTGCTCACCTGGGTTCATTAGATAAGATCTCTAAGAAGAATCTCCCCGTTGCAAATACACACCAACATTAAAGAGGAAAAGCCAAATAAGACCTGATCTTGATTGATTTATTTCAGAACGCACATTACCACATCACATGACGAGCACTTTTATCAAAAGTCCATGAATAATGAATAGCACCATATGGGTCGCCTTTCAACTCAACAGTCTAATTATGTGAAAGTCAAGAAAAATCCAATTTAATATTTTGCATTATTAAGGAACTCGAATTGCACATGCACATGGCCTGAGAAGTTAACTCAAGTCTCATGTGCAACTTAATGAAAAAGTGAAAACCATTATTCCATGATCCACATGGTCCACGCAGCTGTTGACTTATATAACCATCCACCTCTTGTATGACCTAT